>NC_134435.1:13528436-13832790 GCF_030867145.1 Opisthocomus hoazin
TTCAAACGCATGTGGGGAATGTGGGTTGTCCCTGCCAGGCTCCTTTCGCAGCCCTGCTCCGAAAGTGCGAACGTCTGCAGATAGCTGGCAGCCAGAAGGGGCTATCCTGGAAAGCTGTTGCTCAGCCTCATCTGCCCATGGCAGTGCTCGCACAGAGTATGGGGCTGCTTGCTTGTCTTGCCACCTCAAACTTCAAACGTAGCCTGGGAAAGTTGGTGTACCTGCTAGGCTCCTTTCGCAGCCCTGCTCTTGAAATGAGAACGTCTGCAGATAGCTGGCAGCCAGAAGGTGCTAGCCTGGAAAGCTGTTGCTCAGCCTCATCAGCCCATGGCACTGTTCGCATAGAGGCACAGAGAATGGGGCAGCTTGCTTATCTTGCCACTTGAAACTTCAAACGCATGCTGGGAATGTTGGTGTCCCTGCCAGGCTGCTATCACAGCCCTGCTCCGAAAGTGCGAACGTCTGCAGATAGCTGGCAGGCAGAAGAGGCTATCCTGGAAAGCTGTTGCTCAGCCTCACCTGCCCATGGCAGTGCTCGCACAGAGGCACAGAGAATGGGGCTGGTTGCTTATCTTGCCACTTGAAACTTCAAACGCATGCTGGGAATGGTGGTGTCCCTGCCAGGCTCCTATCACAGCCCTGCTCCGAAAGTGCGAACGTCTGCAGATAGCTGGCAGCCAGAAGGGGCTATCCTGGAAAGTTGTTGCTCAGCCTCATCTGCCCATGGCAGTGCTCGCACAGAGGCACAGAGTATGGGGCTGCTTGCTTGTCTTGCCACCTCAAACTTCAAACGTAGCCTGGGAAAGTTGGTGTCCCAGCCAGGCTCCTTTCGCAGCCCTGCTCCGAAAGTGCGAACGTCTGCAGATAGCTGGCAGCCAGAAGGGGCTAGCCTGGAAAGCTGTTGCTCAGCCTCATCTGCCCATGGCAGTGCTCGCAGAGAGGCAAAGAGTATGGGGCTGCTTGCTTGTCTTGCCACCTCAAACTTCAAACGCATGCTGGGAAAGTTGGTGTACCTGCTAGGCTTCTTTCGCAGCCCTGCTCTTGAAATGAGAACGTCTGCAGATACCTGGCAGCCAGAAGGGGCTAGCCTGGAAAGCTGTTGCTCAGCCTCACCTGCCCATGGCAGTGCTCGCACAGAGGCACAGAGAATGGGACTGGTTGCTTATCTTGCCACTTGAAACTTCAAACGCATGCTGGGAATGGTGGTGTCCCTGCCAGGCTCCTATCACAGCCCTGCTCCGAAAGTGCGAACGTCTGCAGATAGCTGGCAGCCAGAAGGGGCTATCCTGGAAAGTTGTTACTCAGCCTCATCTGCCGACGGCACTGTTCGCACAGAGGCACAGAGAATGGGGCTGCTTGCTTGTCTTGCCACCTCAAACTTCAAACGTAGCCTGGGAAAGTTGGTGTCCCAGCCAGGCTCCTTTCTCAGCCCTGCTCCGAAAGTGCGAACGTCTGCAGATAGCTGGCAGCCAGAAGAGGCTATCCTGGAAAGCTGTTGCTCAGCCTCATCTGCCCATGGCAGTGCTCGCACAGAGGCACAGAGAATGGGGCTGCTTGCTTGTCTTGCCACTTCAAACTTCAAACGCATGCTGGGAATGGTGGTGTCCCTGCCAGGCTCCTATCACAGCCCTGCTCCGAAAGTGCGAACGTCTGCAGATAGCTGGCAGCCAGAAGGGGCTATCCTGGAAAGCTGTTGCTCAGCCTCACCTGCCCATGGCAGTGCTCGCACAGAGGCACAGAGAATGGGGCTGCTTGCTTGTCTTGCCACCTCAAACTTCAAACGTAGCCTGGGAAAGTTGGTGTCCAAGCCAGGCTGCTTTCGCAGCCCTGCTCCGAAAGTGCGAACGTCTGCAGATAGCTGGCAGCCAGAAGGTGCTAGCCTGGAAAGCTGTTGCTCAGCCTCACCTGCCCATGGCAGTGCTCGAATAGAGGCACAGAGAATGGGGCTGCTTGCTTGTCTTGCCACCTCAAACTTCAAACGTAGCCTATGAAAGATGGTGTCCCTGCTAGGCTCCTTTCGCAGCCCTGCTCTTGAAATGCGAACGTCTGCAGATAGCTGGCAGCCAGAAGGTGCTAGCCTGGAAAGCTGTTGCTCAGCCTCATCTGCCCATGGCACTGTTCGCATAGAGGCATAGAGAATGGGTCTGCTTGCTTATCTTGCCACTTGAAACTTCAAACGCATGTGGGGAATGTGGGTTGTCCCTGCCAGGCTCCTTTCGCAGCCCTGCTTTGAAAGTGCGAACGTCTGCAGATAGCTGGCAGCCAGAAGGGGCTATCCTGGAAAGCTGTTGCTCAGCCTCATCTGCCCATGGCAGTGCTCGCACAGAGTATGGGGCTGCTTGCTTGTCTTGCCACCTCAAACTTCAAACGTAGCCTGGGAAAGTTGGTGTCCCAGCCAGGCTCCTTTCGCAGCCCTGCTCCGAAAGTGCGAACGTCTGCAGATAGCTGGCAGCCAGAAGGGGCTAGCCTGGAAAGCTGTTGCTCAGCCTCATCTGCCCATGGCAGTGCTCGCAGAGAGGCAAAGAGTATGGGGCTCCTTGCTTGTCTTGCCACCTCAAACTTCAAACGCATGCTGGGAAAGTTGGTGTACCTGCTAGGCTTCTTTCGCAGCCCTGCTCTTGAAATGAGAACGTCTGCAGATAGCTGGCAGCCAGAAGGGGCTAGCCTGGAAAGCTGTTGCTCAGCCTCACCTGCCCATGGCAGTGCTCGCACAGAGGCACAGAGAATGGGGCTGGTTGCTTATCTTGCCACTTGAAACTTCAAACGCATGCTGGGAATGGTGGTGTCCCTGCCAGGCTCCTATCACAGCCCTGCTCCGAAAGTGCGAACGTCTGCAGATAGCTGGCAGCCAGAAGGGGCTATCCTGGAAAGTTGTTACTCAGCCTCATCTGCCGATGGCACTGTTCGCACAGAGGCACAGAGAATGGGGCTGCTTGCTTGTCTTGCCACCTCAAACTTCAAACGTAGCCTGGGAAAGTTGGTGTCCCATCCAGGCTCCTTTCTCAGCCCTGCTCCGAAAGTGCGAACGTCTGCAGATAGCTGGCAGCCAGAAGGGGCTAGCCTGGAAAGGTGTTGCTCAGCCTCATCTGCCCATGGCAGTGCTCGCACAGAGGCACAGAGAATGGGGCTGCTTGCTTGTCTTGCCACTTCAAACTTCAAACGCATGCTGGGAATGGTGGTGTCCCTGCCAGGCTCCTATCACAGCCCTGCTCCGAAAGTGCGAACGTCTGCAGATAGCTGGCAGCCAGAAGGGGCTATCCTGGAAAGCTCTTGCTCAGCCTCACCTGCCCATGGCAGTGCTCGCACAGAGGCACAGAGAATGGGGCTGCTTGCTTGTCTTGCCACCTCAAACTTCAAACGTAGCCTGGGAAAGTTGGTGTCCAAGCCAGGCTCCTTTCGCAGCCCTGCTCCGAAAGTGCGAACGTCTGCAGATAGCTGGCAGGCAGAAGGTGCTAGCCTGGAAAGCTGTTGCTCAGCCTCACCTGCCCATGGCACTGCTCGCACAGAGGCACAGAGAATGGGGCTGCTTGCTTGTCTTGCCACCTCAAACTTCAAACGTAGCCTGGGAAAGATGGTGTCCCTGCTAGGCTCCTTTCGCAGCCCTGCTCTTGAAATGCGAACTTCTGCAGATAGCTGGCAGCCAGAAGGTGCTAGCCTGGAAAGCTGTTGCTCAGCCTCATCTGCCCATGGCACTGTTCGCATAGAGGCATAGAGAATGGGTCTGCTTGCTTATCTTGCCACTTGAAACTTCAAACGCCTGTGGGGAATGTGGGTTGTCCCTGCCAGGCTCCTTTCGCAGCCCTGCTTTGAAAGTGCGAACGTCTGCAGATAGCTGGCAGGCAGAAGGGGCTATCCTGGAAAGCTGTTGCTCAGCCTCATCTGCCCATGGCAGTGCTCGCACAGAGGCACAGAGAATGGGGCTGCTTGCTTGTCTTGCCACCTCAAACTTCAAACGTAGCCTGGGAAAGTTGGTGTACCTGCTAGGCTCCTTTCGCAGCCCTGCTCTTGAAATGCGAACGTCTGCAGATAGCTGGCAGCCAGAAGGGGCTATCCTGGAAAGCTGTTGCTCAGCCTCACCTGCCCATGGCAGTGCTCGCACAGAGGCACAGAGAATGGGGCTGCTTGCTTGTCTTGCCACCTCAAACTTCAAACGTAGCCTGGGAAAGTTGGTGTCCAAGCCAGGCTCCTTTCGCAGCCCTGCTCCGAAAGTGCGAACGTCTGCAGATAGCTGGCAGGCAGAAGGTGCTAGCCTGGAAAGCTGTTGCTCAGCCTCACCTGCCCATGGCACTGCTCGCACAGAGGCACAGAGAATGGGGCTGCTTGCTTGTCTTGCCACCTCAAACTTCAAACGTAGCCTGGGAAAGATGGTGTCCCTGCTAGGCTCCTTTCGCAGCCCTGCTCTTGAAATGCGAACTTCTGCAGATAGCTGGCAGCCAGAAGGTGCTAGCCTGGAAAGCTGTTGCTCAGCCTCATCTGCCCATGGCACTGTTCGCATAGAGGCATAGAGAATGGGTCTGCTTGCTTATCTTGCCACTTGAAACTTCAAACGCCTGTGGGGAATGTGGGTTGTCCCTGCCAGGCTCCTTTCGCAGCCCTGCTTTGAAAGTGCGAACGTCTGCAGATAGCTGGCAGGCAGAAGGGGCTATCCTGGAAAGCTGTTGCTCAGCCTCATCTGCCCATGGCAGTGCTCGCACAGAGGCACAGAGAATGGGGCTGCTTGCTTGTCTTGCCACCTCAAACTTCAAACGTAGCCTGGGAAAGTTGGTGTACCTGCTAGGCTCCTTTCGCAGCCCTGCTCTTGAAATGCGAACGTCTGCAGATAGCTGGCAGCCAGAAGCGGCTAGCCTGGAAAGCTGTTGCTCAGCCTCATCTGCCCATGGCACTGTTCGCATAGAGGCACAGAGAATGGGGCTGCTTGCTTATCTTGCCACTTGAAACTTCAAACGCATGCTGGGAATGGTGGTGTCCCTGCCAGGCTCCTATCACAGCCCTGCTCCGAAAGTGCGAACGTCTGCAGATAGCTGGCAGCCAGAAGGGGCTATCCTGGAAAGTTGTTACTCAGCCTCATCTGCCCATGGCACTGTTCGCACAGAGGCACAGAGAATCGGGCTGCTTGCTTGTCTTGCCATCTCAAACTTCAAACGTAGCCTGGGAAAGTTGGTGTCCCAGCCAGGCTCCTTTCTCAGCCCTGCTCCGAAAGTGCGAACGTCTGCAGATAGCTGGCAGCCAGAAGGGGCTAGCCTGGAAAGCTGTTGCTCAGCCTCATCTGCCCATGGCAGTGCTCGCACAGAGGCACAGAGAATGGGGCTGGTTGCTTGTCTTGCCACTTCAAACTTCAAACGCATGCTGGGAATGGTGGTGTCCCTGCCAGGCTCCTATCACAGCCCTGCTCCGAAAGTGCGAACGTCTGCAGATAGCTGGCAGCCAGAAGGGGCTATCCTGGAAAGCTGTTGCTCAGCCTCACCTGCCCATGGCAGTGCTCGCACAGAGGCACAGAGAATGGGGCTGCTTGCTTGTCTTGCCACCTCAAACTTCAAAAGTAGCCTGGGAAAGTTGGTGTCCCAGCCAGGCTGCTTTCGCAGCCCTGCTCCGAAAGTGCGAACGTCTGCAGATAGCTGGGAGGCAGAAGGTGCTAGGCTGGAAAGCTGTTGCTCAGCCTCACCTGCCCATGGCAGTGCTCGCACAGAGGCACAGAGAATGGGGCTGCTTGCTTGTCTTGCCACCTCAAACTTCAAACGTAGCCTGGGAAAGATGGTGTCCCTGCTAGGCTCCTTTCGCAGCCCTGCTCTTGAAATGCGAACGTCTGCAGATAGCTGGCAGCCAGAAGGTGCTAGCCTGGAAAGCTGTTGCTCAGCCTCATCTGCCCATGGCACTGTTCGTATAGAGGCATAGAGAATGGGTCTGCTTGCTTATCTTGCCACTTGAAACTTCAAACGCATGTGGGGAATGTGGGTTGTCCCTGCCAGGCTCCTTTCGCAGCCCTGCTTTGAAAGTGCAAACGTCTGCAGATAGCTGGCAGCCAGAAGGGGCTATCCTGGAAAGCTGTTGCTCAGCCTCATCTGCCCATGGCAGTGCTCGCACAGAGTATGGGGCTGCTTGCTTGTCTTGCCACCTCAAACTTCAAACGTAGCCTGGGAAAGTTGGTGTACCTGCTAGGCTCCTTTCGCAGCCCTGCTCTTGAAATGAGAACGTCTGCAGATAGCTGGCAGCCAGAAGGTGCTAGCCTGGAAAGCTGTTGCTCAGCCTCATCTGCCCATGGCACTGTTCGCATAGAGGCACAGAGAATGGGTCTGCTTGCTTATCTTGCCACTTGAAACTTCAAACGCATGCTGGGAATGGTGGTGTCCCTGCCAGGCTCCTATCACAGCCCTGCTCCGAAAGTGCGAACGTCTGCAGATAGCTGGCAGCCAGAAGGGGCTATCCTGGAAAGCTGTTGCTCAGCCTCATCTGCCCATGGCAGTGCTCGCACAGAGGCACAGAGAATGGGGCTGCTTGCTTATCTTGCCACTTGAAACTTCAAACGCATGCTGGGAATGGTGGTGTCCCTGCCAGGCTCCTATCACAGCCCTGCTCCGAAAGTGCGAACGTCTGCAGATAGCTGGCAGCCGGAAGGGGCTATCCTGGAAAGCTGTTGCTCAGCCTCACCTGCCCATGTCTGTGCTCACACAGAGGCACAGAGAATGGGGCTGGTTGCTTATCTTGCCACTTGAAACTTCAAACGCATGCTGGGAATGGTGGTGTCCCTGCCAGGCTCCTATCACAGCCCTGCTTCGAAAGTGCGAACGTCTGCAGATAGCTGGCAGGCAGAAGGGGCTATCCTGGAAAGTTGTTGCTCAGCCTCATCTGCCCATGGCAGTGCTCGCACAGAGGCACAGAGTATGGGGCTGCTTGCTTGTCTTGCCACTTGAAACTTCAAACGTAGCCTGGGAAAGTTGGTGTCCCAGCCAGGCTCCTTTCTCAGCCCTGCTCCGAAAGTGCGAACGTCTGCAGATAGCTGGCAGCCAGAAGGGGCTAGCCTGGAAAGCTGTTGCTCAGCCTCACCTGCCCATGGCAGTGCTCGCACAGAGGCACAGAGAATGGGGCTGCTTGCTTGTCTTGCCACCTCAAACTTCAAACGTAGCCTGGGAAAGTAGGTGTCCAAGCCAGGCTCCTTTCGCAGCCCTGCTCCGAAAGTGCGAACGTCTGCAGATAGCTGGCAGGCAGAAGGTGCTAGCCTGGAAAGTTGTTGCTCAGCCTCATCTGCCCATGGCACTGCTCGCACAGAGGCACAGAGAATGGGGCTCCTTGCTTGTCTTGCCACCTCAAACTTCAAACGTAGCCTGGGAAAGATGGTGTCCCTGCTAGGCTCCTTTCGCAGCCCTGCTCTTGAAATGCGAACGTCTGCAGATAGCTGGCAGCCAGAAGGGGCTAGCCTGGAAAGCTGTTGCTCAGCCTCATCTGCCCATGGCACTGTTCGCATAGAGGCACAGAGAATGAGTCTGCTTGCTTATCTTGCCACTTGAAACTTCAAACGCATGTGGGGAATGTGGGTTGTCCCTGCCATGCTCCTTTCGCAGCCCTGCTTTGAAAGTGCGAACGTCTGCAGATAGCTGGCAGCCAGAAGGGGCTATCCTGGAAAACTGTTGCTCAGCCTCATCTGCCCATGGCAGTGCTCGCACAGAGTATGGGGCTGCTTGCTTGTCTTGCCACCTCAAACTTCAAACGTAGCCTGGGAAAGTTGGTGTCCCAGCCAGGCTCCTTTCGCAGCCCTGCTCCGAAAGTGTGAACGTCTGCAGATAGCTGGCAGCCAGAAGGGGCTAGCCTGGAAAGCTGTTGCTCAGCCTCATCTGCCCATGGCAGTGCTTGCAGAGAGGCAAAGAGTATGGGGCTGCTTGCTTGTCTTGCCACCTCAAACTTCAAACGCATGCTGGGAAAGTTGGTGTACCTGCTAGGCTTCTTTCGCAGCCCTGCTCTTGAAATGAGAACGTCTGCAGATAGCTGGCAGCCAGAAGGGGCTAGCCTGGAAAGCTGTTGCTCAGCCTCACCTGCCCATGGCAGTGCTCGCACAGAGGCACAGAGAATGGGGCTGGTTGCTTATCTTGCCACTTGAAACTTCAAACGCATACTGGGAATGGTGGTGTCCCTGCCAGGCTCCTATCACAGCCCTGCTCCGAAAGTGCGAACGTCTGCAGATAGCTGGCAGCCAGAAGGGGCTATCCTGGAAAGCTGTTGCTCAGCCTCATCTGCCCATGGCAGTGCTCGCACAGAGGCACAGAGAATGGGGCTGCTTGCTTGTCTTGCCACCTCAAACTTCAAACGTAGCCTGGGAAAGTTGGTGTCCCAGCCAGGCTCCTTTCTCAGCCCTGCTCCGAAAGTGCGAACGTCTGCAGATAGATGGCAGCCAGAAGGGGCTAGCCTGGAAAGCTGTTGCTCAGCCTCATCTGCCCATGGCAGTGCTCGCACAGAGGCACAGAGAATGGGGCTGCTTGCTTGTCTTGCAACTTCAAACTTCAAACGCATGCTGGGAATGGTGGTGTCCCTGCCAGGCTCCTATCACAGCCCTGCTCCGAAAGTGCGAACGTCTGCAGATAGGTGGCAGGCAGAAGGGGCTATCCTGGAAAGCTGTTGCTCAGCCTCACCTGCCCATGGCAGTGCTCGCACAGAGGCACAGAGAATGGGGCTGGTTGCTTATCTTGCCACTTGAAACTTCAAACGCATGCTGGGAATGGTGGTGTCCCTGCCAGGCTCCTATCACAGCCCTGCTCCGAAAGTGCGAACGTCTGCAGATAGCTGGCAGCCGGAAGGGGCTATCCTGGAAAGCTGTTGCTCAGCCTCACCTGCCCATGTCTGTGCTCACACAGAGGCACAGAGAAGGGGGCTGGTTGCTTATCTTGCCACTTGAAACTTCAAACGCATGCTGGGAATGGTGGTGTCCCTGCCAGGCTCCTATCACAGCCCTGCTTCGAAAGTGCGAACGTCTGCAGATAGCTGGCAGGCAGAAGGGGCTATCCTGGAAAGTTGTTGCTCAGCCTCATCTGCCCATGGCAGTGCTCGCACAGAGGCACAGAGTATGGGGCTGCTTGCTTGTCTTGCCACTTGAAACTTCAAACGTAGCCTGGGAAAGTTGGTGTCCCAGCCAGGCTCCTTTCTCAGCCCTGCTCCGAAAGTGCGAACGTCTGCAGATAGCTGGCAGCCAGAAGGGGCTAGCCTGGAAAGCTGTTGCTCAGCCTCATCTGCCCATGGCAGTGCTCGCACAGAGGCACAGAGAATGGGGCTGCATGCTTGTCTTGCCACTTCAAACTTCAAACGCATGCTGGGAATGGTGGTGTCCCTGCCAGGCTCCTATCACAGCCCTGCTCCGAAAGTGCGAACGTCTGCAGATAGCTGGCAGCCAGAAGGGGCTATCCTGGAAAGCTGTTGCTCAGCCTCACCTGCCCATGGCAGTGCTCGCACAGAGGCACAGAGAATGGGGCTGCTTGCTTGTCTTGCCACCTCAAACTTCAAACGTAGCCTGGGAAAGATGGTGTCCCTGCTAGGCTCCTTTCGCAGCCCTGCTCTTGAAATGCGAACGTCTGCAGATAGCTGGCAGCCAGAAGGGGCTAGCCTGGAAAGCTGTTGCTCAGCCTCATCTGCCCATGGCACTGTTCGCATAGAGGCACAGAGAATGAGTCTGCTTGCTTATCTTGCCACTTGAAACTTCAAACGCATGTGGG
The DNA here is from genome assembly GCF_030867145.1 of Opisthocomus hoazin. NCBI lineage: Eukaryota > Metazoa > Chordata > Aves > Opisthocomiformes > Opisthocomidae > Opisthocomus > Opisthocomus hoazin. The sequence continues at coordinate 13,538,129 of NC_134435.1, forward strand.
GAATGTGGGTTGTCCCTGCCATGCTCCTTTCGCAGCCCTGCTTTGAAAGTGCGAACGTCTGCAGATAGCTGGCAGCCAGAAGGGGCTATCCTGGAAAACTGTTGCTCAGCCTCATCTGCCCATGGCAGTGCTCGCACAGAGTATGGGGCTGCTTGCTTGTCTTGCCACCTCAAACTTCAAACGTAGCCTGGGAAAGTTGGTGTCCCAGCCAGGCTCCTTTCGCAGCCCTGCTCCGAAAGTGTGAACGTCTGCAGATAGCTGGCAGCCAGAAGGGGCTAGCCTGGAAAGCTGTTGCTCAGCCTCATCTGCCCATGGCAGTGCTCGCAGAGAGGCAAAGAGTATGGGGCTGCTTGCTTGTCTTGCCACCTCAAACTTCAAACGCATGCTGGGAAAGTTGGTGTACCTGCTAGGCTTCTTTCGCAGCCCTGCTCTTGAAATGAGAACGTCTGCAGATAGCTGGCAGCCAGAAGGGGCTAGCCTGGAAAGCTGTTGCTCAGCCTCACCTGCCCATGGCAGTGCTCGCACAGAGGCACAGAGAATGGGGCTGGTTGCTTATCTTGCCACTTGAAACTTCAAACGCATACTGGGAATGGTGGTGTCCCTGCCAGGCTCCTATCACAGCCCTGCTCCGAAAGTGCGAACGTCTGCAGATAGCTGGCAGCCAGAAGGGGCTATCCTGGAAAGCTGTTGCTCAGCCTCATCTGCCCATGGCAGTGCTCGCACAGAGGCACAGAGAATGGGGCTGCTTGCTTGTCTTGCCACCTCAAACTTCAAACGTAGCCTGGGAAAGTTGGTGTCCCAGCCAGGCTCCTTTCTCAGCCCTGCTCCGAAAGTGCGAACGTCTGCAGATAGATGGCAGCCAGAAGGGGCTAGCCTGGAAAGCTGTTGCTCAGCCTCATCTGCCCATGGCAGTGCTCGCACAGAGGCACAGAGAATGGGGCTGCTTGCTTGTCTTGCAACTTCAAACTTCAAACGCATGCTGGGAATGGTGGTGTCCCTGCCAGGCTCCTATCACAGCCCTGCTCCGAAAGTGCGAACGTCTGCAGATAGGTGGCAGGCAGAAGGGGCTATCCTGGAAAGCTGTTGCTCAGCCTCACCTGCCCATGGCAGTGCTCGCACAGAGGCACAGAGAATGGGGCTGGTTGCTTATCTTGCCACTTGAAACTTCAAACGCATGCTGGGAATGGTGGTGTCCCTGCCAGGCTCCTATCACAGCCCTGCTCCGAAAGTGCGAACGTCTGCAGATAGCTGGCAGCCGGAAGGGGCTATCCTGGAAAGCTGTTGCTCAGCCTCACCTGCCCATGTCTGTGCTCACACAGAGGCACAGAGAAGGGGGCTGGTTGCTTATCTTGCCACTTGAAACTTCAAACGCATGCTGGGAATGGTGGTGTCCCTGCCAGGCTCCTATCACAGCCCTGCTTCGAAAGTGCGAACGTCTGCAGATAGCTGGCAGGCAGAAGGGGCTATCCTGGAAAGTTGTTGCTCAGCCTCATCTGCCCATGGCAGTGCTCGCACAGAGGCACAGAGTATGGGGCTGCTTGCTTGTCTTGCCACTTGAAACTTCAAACGTAGCCTGGGAAAGTTGGTGTCCCAGCCAGGCTCCTTTCTCAGCCCTGCTCCGAAAGTGCGAACGTCTGCAGATAGCTGGCAGCCAGAAGGGGCTAGCCTGGAAAGCTGTTGCTCAGCCTCATCTGCCCATGGCAGTGCTCGCACAGAGGCACAGAGAATGGGGCTGCATGCTTGTCTTGCCACTTCAAACTTCAAACGCATGCTGGGAATGGTGGTGTCCCTGCCAGGCTCCTATCACAGCCCTGCTCCGAAAGTGCGAACGTCTGCAGATAGCTGGCAGCCAGAAGGGGCTATCCTGGAAAGCTGTTGCTCAGCCTCACCTGCCCATGGCAGTGCTCGCACAGAGGCACAGAGAATGGGGCTGCTTGCTTGTCTTGCCACCTCAAACTTCAAACGTAGCCTGGGAAAGTAGGTGTCCAAGCCAGGCTCCTTTCGCAGCCCTGCTCCGAAAGTGCGAACGTCTGCAGATAGCTGGCAGGCAGAAGGTGCTAGCCTGGAAAGTTGTTGCTCAGCCTCATCTGCCCATGGCACTGCTCGCACAGAGGCACAGAGAATGGGGCTCCTTGCTTGTCTTGCCACCTCAAACTTCAAACGTAGCCTGGGAAAGATGGTGTCCCTGCTAGGCTCCTTTCGCAGCCCTGCTCTTGAAATGCGAACGTCTGCAGATAGCTGGCAGGCAGAAGGGGCTAGCCTGGAAAGCTGTTGCTCAGCCTCATCTGCCCATGGCACTGTTCGCATAGAGGCACAGAGAATGAGTCTGCTTGCTTATCTTGCCACTTGAAACTTCAAACGCATGTGGGGAATGTGGGTTGTCCCTGCCATGCTCCTTTCGCAGCCCTGCTTTGAAAGTGCGAACGTCTGCAGATAGCTGGCAGCCAGAAGGGGCTATCCTGGAAAACTGTTGCTCAGCCTCATCTGCCCATGGCAGTGCTCGCACAGAGTATGGGGCTGCTTGCTTGTCTTGCCACCTCAAACTTCAAACGTAGCCTGGGAAAGTTGGTGTCCCAGCCAGGCTCCTTTCGCAGCCCTGCTCCGAAAGTGTGAACGTCTGCAGATAGCTGGCAGCCAGAAGGGGCTAGCCTGGAAAGCTGTTGCTCAGCCTCATCTGCCCATGGCAGTGCTCGCAGAGAGGCAAAGAGTATGGGGCTGCTTGCTTGTCTTGCCACCTCAAACTTCAAACGCATGCTGGGAAAGTTGGTGTACCTGCTAGGCTTCTTTCGCAGCCCTGCTCTTGAAATGAGAACGTCTGCAGATAGCTGGCAGCCAGAAGGGGCTATCCTGGAAAGCTGTTGCTCAGCCTCACCTGCCCATGGCAGTGCTCGCACAGAGGCACAGAGAATGGGGCTGGTTGCTTATCTTGCCACTTGAAACTTCAAACGCATACTGGGAATGGTGGTGTCCCTGCCAGGCTCCTATCACAGCCCTGCTCCGAAAGTGCGAACGTCTGCAGATAGCTGGCAGCCAGAAGGGGCTATCCTGGAAAGCTGTTGCTCAGCCTCATCTGCCCATGGCAGTGCTCGCACAGAGGCACAGAGAATGGGGCTGCTTGCTTGTCTTGCCACCTCAAACTTCAAACGTAGCCTGGGAAAGTTGGTGTCCCAGCCAGGCTCCTTTCTCAGCCCTGCTCCGAAAGTGCGAACGTCTGCAGATAGCTGGCAGCCAGAAGGGGCTAGCCTGGAAAGCTGTTGCTCAGCCTCATCTGCCCATGGCAGTGCTCGCACAGAGGCACAGAGAATGGGGCTGCTTGCTTGTCTTGCAACTTCAAACTTCAAACGCATGCTGGGAATGGTGGTGTCCCTGCCAGGCTCCTATCACAGCCCTGCTCCGAAAGTGCGAACGTCTGCAGATAGGTGGCAGGCAGAAGGGGCTATCCTGGAAAGCTGTTGCTCAGCCTCACCTGCCCATGGCAGTGCTCGCACAGAGGCACAGAGAATGGGGCTGCTTGCTTGTCTTGCCACCTCAAACTTCAAACGTAGCCTGGGAATGTTGGTGTCACAGCCAGGCTCCTTCCGCAGCCCTGCTCCGAAAGTGCGAACGTCTGCAGATAGCTGGCAGGCGGAAGGTGCTAGCCTGGAAAGCTGTTGCTCAGCCTCATGTGCCCATGGCACTGCTCGCACAGAGGCACAGAGAATGGGGCTGCTTGCTTGTCTTGCCACCTCAAACTTCAAACGTAGCCTGGGAAAGATGGTGTACCTGCTAGGCTCCTTTCGCAGCCCTGCTCTTGAAATGAGAACGTCTGCAGATAGCTGGCAGCCAGAAGGGGCTATCCTGGAAAGCTGTTGCTCAGCCTCATCTGCCCATGGCAGTGCTCGCACAGAGGCACAGAGAATGGGGCTGCTTGCTTGTCTTGCCACTTCAAACTTCAAACGCATGCTGGGAATGGTGGTGTCCCTGCCAGGCTCCTATCACAGCCTTGCTCCGAAAGTGCGAACGTCTGCAGATAGCTGGCAGCCAGAAGGGGCTATCCTGGAAAGCTGTTGCTCAGCCTCACCTGCCCATGGCAGTGCTCGCACAGAGGCACAGAGAATGGGGCTGGTTGCTTATCTTCCCACTTGAAACTTCAAACGCATGCTGGGAATGGTGGTGTCCCTGCCAGGCTCCTATCACAGCCCTGCTCCGAAAGTGCGAACGTCTGCAGATAGCTGGCAGGCAGAAGGGGCTATCCTGGAAAGTTGTTACTCAGCCTCATCTGCCCATGGCACTGTTCGCACAGAGGCACAGAGAATGGGGCTGCTTGCTTGTCTTGCCACCTCAAACTTCAAACGTAGCCTGGGAAAGTTGGTGTCCCAGCCAGGCTCCTTTCGCAGCCCTGCTCCGAAAGTGCGAACGTCTGCAGATAGATGGCAGCCAGAAGGGGCTAGCCTGGAAAGCTGTTGCTCAGCCTCATCTGCCCATGGCAGTGCTCGCACAGAGGCACAGAGAATGGGGCTGCTTGCTTGTCTTGCCACTTCAAACTTCAAACGCATGCTGGGAATGGTGGTGTCCCTGCCAGGCTCCTATCACAGCCCTGCTCCGAAAGTGCGAACGTCTGCAGATAGGTGGCAGCCAGAAGGGGCTATCCTGGAAAGCTGTTGCTCAGCCTCACCTGCCCATGGCAGTGCTCGCACAGAGGCACAGAGAATGGGGCTGGTTGCTTATCTTGCCACCTCAAACTTCAAACGTAGCCTGGGAATGTTGGTGTCACAGCCAGGCTCCTTCCGCAGCCCTGCTCCGAAAGTGCGAACGTCTGCAGATAGCTGGCAGGCGGAAGGTGCTAGCCTGGAAAGCTGTTGCTCAGCCTCATGTGCCCATGGCACTGCTCGCACAGAGGCACAGAGAATGGGGCTGCTTGCTTGTCTTGCCACCTCAAACTTCAAACGTAGCCTGGGAAAGATGGTGTACCTGCTAGGCTCCTTTCGCAGCCCTGCTCTTGAAATGCGAACGTCTGCAGATAGCTGGCAGCCAGAAGGGGCTAGCCTGGAAAGCTGTTGCTCAGCCTCATCTGCCCATGGCACTGTTCGCATAGAGGCACAGAGAATGGGTCTGCTTGCTTATCTTGCCACTTGAAACTTCAAACGCCTGTGGGGAATGTGGGTTGTCCCTGCCAGGCTCCTTTCGCAGCCCTGCTCCGAAAGTGCGAACGTCTGCAGATAGCTGGCAGGCAGAAGGGGCTATCCTGGAAAGCTGTTGCTCAGCCTCATCTGCCCATGGCAGTGCTCGCACAGAGGCAAAGAGTATGGGGCTGCTTGCTTGTCTTGCCACCTCAAACTTCAGACGTAGCCTGGGAAAGTTGGTGTACCTGCTAGGCTCCTTTCGCAGCCCTGCTCTTGAAATGAGAACGTCTGCAGATAGCTGGCAGCCAGAAGGGGCTAGCCTGGAAAGCTGTTGCTCAGCCTCATCTGCCCATGGCACTGTTCGCATAGAGGCACAGAGAATGGGGCTGCTTGCTTATCTTGCCACTTGAAAGTTCAAACGCATGCTGGGAATGGTGGTGTCCCTGCCAGGCTCCTATCACAGCCCTGCTCCGAAAGTGCGAACGTCTGCAGATAGCTGGCAGCCAGAAGGGGCTATCCTGGAAAGTTGTTACTCAGCCTGATCTGCCCATGGCACTGTTCGCACAGAGGCACAGAGAATGGGGCTGCTTGCTTGTCTTGCCACCTCAAACTTCAAACGTAGCCTGGGAAAGTTGGTGTCCCAGCCAGGCTCCTTTCGCAGCCCTGCTCCGAAAGTGCGAACTTCTGCAGATAGATGGCAGCCAGAAGGGGCTAGCCTGGAAAGCTGTTGCTCAGCCTCATCTGCCCATGGCAGTGCTCGCACAGAGGCACAGAGAATGGGGCTGCTTGCTTGTCTTGCCACCTCAAACTTCAAACGCATGCTGGGAATGGTGGTGTCCCTGCCAGGCTCCTATCACAGCCCTGCTCCGAAAGTGCGAACGTCTGCAGATAGCTGGCAGCCAGAAGGGGCTATCCTGGAAAGCTGTTGCTCAGCCTCACCTGCCCATGGCAGTGCTCGCACAGAGGCACAGAGAATGGGGCTGCTTGCTTGTCTTGCCACCTCAAACTTCAAACGTAGCCTGGGAAAGATGGTGTACCTGCTAGGCTCCTTTCGCAGCCCTGCTCTTGAAATGCGAACGTCTGCAGATAGCTGGCAGCCAGAAGGGGCTAGCCTGGAAAGCTGTTGCTCAGCCTCATCTGCCCATGGCACTGTTCGCATAGAGGCACAGAGAATGGGTCTGCTTGCTTATCTTGCCACTTGAAACTTCAAACGCCTGTGGGGAATGTGGGTTGTCCCTGCCAGGCTCCTTTCGCAGCCCTGCTTTGAAAGTGCGAACGTCTGCAGATAGCTGGCAGGCAGAAGGGGCTATCCTGGAAAGCTGTTGCTCAGCCTCATCTGCCCATGGCAGTGCTCGCACAGAGGCACAGAGAATGGGGCTGCTTGCTTGTCTTGCCACCTCAAACTTCAAACGTAGCCTGGGAATGTTGGTGTCCCAGCCAGGCTCCTTTCGCAGCCCTGCTCCGAAAGTGCGAACGTCTGCAGATAGATGGCAGCCAGAAGGGGCTAGCCTGGAAAGCTGTTGCTCAGCCTCATCTGCCCATGGCAGTGCTCGCACAGAGGCACAGAGTATGGGGCTGCTTGCTTGTCTTGCCACTTCAAACTTCAAACGCATGCTGGGAATGGTGGTGTCCCTGCCAGGCTCCTATCACAGCCCTGCTCCGAAAGTGCGAACGTCTGCAGATAGGTGGCAGCCAGAAGGGGCTATCCTGGAAAGCTGTTGCTCAGCCTCATCTGCCCATGGCAGTGCTCGCACAGAGGCAAAGAGTATGGGGCTGCTTGCTTGTCTTGCCACCTCAAACTTCAAACGCATGCTGGGAATGGTGGTGTCCCTGCCAGGCTCCTATCACAGCCCTGCTCCGAAAGTGCGAACGTCTGCAGATAGCTGGCAGCCAGAAGGGGCTATCCTGGAAAGCTGTTGCTCAGCCTCACCTGCCCATGGCAGTGCTCGCACAGAGGCACAGAGAATGGGGCTGGTTGCTTATCTTCCCACTTGAAACTTCAAACACATGCTGGGAATGGTGGTGTCCCTGCCAGGCTCCTATCACAGCCCTGCTCCGAAAGTGCGAACGTCTGCAGATAGCTGGCAGGCAGAAGGGGCTATCCTGGAAAGTTGTTACTCAGCCTCATCTGCCCATGGCACTGTTCGCACAGAGGCACAGAGAATGGGGCTGCTTGCTTGTCTTGCCACCTCAAACTTCAAACGTAGCCTGGGAAAGCTGGTGTCCCAGCCAGGCTCCTTTCGCAGCCCTGCTCCGAAAGTGCGAACGTCTGCAGATAGATGGCAGCCAGAAGGGGCTAGCCTGGAAAGCTGTTGCTCAGCCTCATCTGCCCATGGCAGTGCTCGCACAGAGGCACAGAGAATGGGGCTGCTTGCTTGTCTTGCCACTTCAAACTTCAAACGCATGCTGGGAATGGTGGTGTCCCTGCCAGGCTCCTATCACAGCCCTGCTCCGAAAGTGCGAACGTCTGCAGATAGCTGGCAGCCAGAAGGGGCTATCCTGGAAAGCTGTTGCTCAGCCTCACCTGCCCATGGCAGTGCTCGCACAGAGGCACAGAGAATGGGGCTGCTTGCTTGTCTTGCCACCTCAAACTTCAAACGTAGCCTGGGAAAGATGGTGTACCTGCTAGGCTCCTTTCGCAGCCCTGCTCTTGAAATGCGAACGTCTGCAGATAGCTGGCAGCCAGAAGGGGCTAGCCTGGAAAGCTGTTGCTCAGCCTCATCTGCCCATGGCACTGTTCGCATAGAGGCACAGAGAATGGGTCTGCTTGCTTATCTTGCCACTTGAAACTTCAAACGCCTGTGGGGAATGTGGGTTGTCCCTGCCAGGCTCCTTTCGCAGCCCTGCTTTGAAAGTGCGAACGTCTGCAGATAGCTGGCAGGCAGAAGGGGCTATCCTGGAAAGCTGTTGCTCAGCCTCATCTGCCCATGGCAGTGCTCGCACAGAGGCACAGAGAATGGGGCTGCTTGCTTGTCTTGCCACCTCAAACTTCAAACGTAGCCTGGGAAAGTTGGTGTACCTGCTAGACTCCTTTCGCAGCCCTGCTCTTGAAATGCGAACGTCTGCAGATAGCTGGCAGCCAGAAGCGGCTAGCCTGGAAAGCTGTTGCTCAGCCTCATCTGCCCATGGCACTGTTCGCATAGAGGCACAGAGAATGGGGCTGCTTGCTTATCTTGCCACTTGAAACTTCAAACGCATGCTGGGAATGGTGGTGTCCCTGCCAGGCTCCTATCACAGCCCTGCTCCGAAAGTGCGAACGTCTGCAGATAGCTGGCAGCCAGAAGGGGCTATCCTGGAAAGCTGTTGCTCAGCCTCATCTGCCCATGGCAGTGCTTGCACAGAGGCACAGAGAATGGGGCTGCTTGCTTGTCTTGCCACCTCAAACTTCAAACGTAGCCTGGGAATGTTGGTGTCACAGCCAGGCTCCTTCCGCAGCCCTGCTCCGAAAGTGCGAACGTCTGCAGATAGCTGGCAGGCGGAAGGTGCTAGCCTGGAAAGCTGTTGCTCAGCCTCATGTGCCCATGGCACTGCTCGCACAGAGGCACAGAGAATGGGGCTGCTTGCTTGTCTTGCCACCTCAAACTTCAAACGTAGCCTGGGAAAGATGGTGTACCTGCTAGGCTCCTTTCGCAGCCCTGCTCTTGAAATGCGAACGTCTGCAGATAGCTGGCAGCCAGAAGGGGCTAGCCTGGAAAGCTGTTGCTCAGCCTCATCTGCCCATGGCACTGTTCGCATAGAGGCACAGAGAATGGGTCTGCTTGCTTATCTTGCCACTTGAAACTTCAAACGCCTGTGGGGAATGTGGGTTGTCCCTGCCAGGCTCCTTTCGCAGCCCTGCTCCGAAAGTGCGAACGTCTGCAGATAGCTGGCAGGCAGAAGGGGCTATCCTGGAAAGCTGTTGCTCAGCCTCATCTGCCCATGGCAGTGCTCGCACAGAGGCAAAGAGTATGGGGCTGCTTGCTTGTCTTGCCACCTCAAACTTCAGACGTAGCCTGGGAAAGTTGGTGTACCTGCTAGGCTCCTTTCGCAGCCCTGCTCTTGAAATGAGAACGTCTGCAGATAGCTGGCAGCCAGAAGCGGCTAGCCTGGAAAGCTGTTGCTCAGCCTCATCTGCCCATGGCACTGTTCGCATAGAGGCACAGAGAATGGGGCTGCTTGCTTATCTTGCCACTTGAAAGTTCAAACGCATGCTGGGAATGGTGGTGTCCCTGCCAGGCTCCTATCACAGCCCTGCTCCGAAAGTGCGAACGTCTGCAGATAGCTGGCAGCCAGAAGGGGCTATCCTGGAAAGTTGTTACTCAGCCTGATCTGCCCATGGCACTGTTCGCACAGAGGCACAGAGAATGGGGCTGCTTGCTTGTCTTGCCACCTCAAACTTCAAACGTAGCCTGGGAAAGTTGGTGTCCCAGCCAGGCTCCTTTCGCAGCCCTGCTCCGAAAGTGCGAACGTCTGCAGATAGATGGCAGCCAGAAGGGGCTAGCCTGGAAAGCTGTTGCTCAGCCTCATCTGCCCATGGCAGTGCTCGCACAGAGGCACAGAGAATGGGGCTGCTTGCTTGTCTTGCCACTTCAAACTTCAAACGCATGCTGGGAATGGTGGTGTCCCTGCCAGGCTCCTATCACAGCCCTGCTCCGAAAGTGCGAACGTCTGCAGATAGCTGGCAGCCAGAAGGGGCTATCCTGGAAAGCTGTTGCTCAGCCTCATCTGCCCATGGCAGTGCTCGCACAGAGGCACAGAGAATGGGGCTGCTTGCTTGTCTTGCCACCTCAAACTTCAAACGTAGCCTGGGAAAGATGGTGTACCTGCTAGGCTCCTTTCGCAGCCCTGCTCTTGAAATGCGAACGTCTGCAGATAGCTGGCAGCCAGAAGGGGCTAGCCTGGAAAGCTGTTGCTCAGCCTCATCTGCCCATGGCACTGTTCGCATAGAGGCACAGAGAATGGGTCTGCTTGCTTATCTTGCCACTTGAAACTTCAAACGCCTGTGGGGAATGTGGGTTGTCCCTGCCAGGCTCCTTTCGCAGCCCTGCTTTGAAAGTGCGAACGTCTGCAGATAGCTGGCAGGCAGAAGGGGCTATCCTGGAAAGCTGTTGCTCAGCCTCATCTGCCCATGGCAGTGCTCGCACAGAGGCACAGAGAATGGGGCTGCTTGCTTGTCTTGCCACCTCAAACTTCAAACGTAGCCTGGGAAAGTTGGTGTACCTGCTAGGCTCCTTTCGCAGCCCTGCTCTTGAAATGCGAACGTCTGCAGATAGCTGGCAGCCAGAAGCGGCTAGCCTGGAAAGCTGTTGCTCAGCCTCATCTGCCCATGGCACTGTTCGCATAGAGGCACAGAGAATGGGGCTGCTTGCTTATCTTGCCACTTGAAACTTCAAACGCATGCTGGGAATGGTGGTGTCCCTGCCAGGCTCCTATCACAGCCCTGCTCCGAAAGTGCGAACGTCTGCAGATAGCTGGAAGCCAGAAGGGGCTATCCTGGAAAGCTGTTGCTCAGCCTCATCTGCCCATGGCAGTGCTCGCACAGAGGCACAGAGAATGGGGCTGCTTGCTTGTCTTGCCACTTCAAACTTCAAACGCATGTGGGGAATGGTGGTGTCCCTGCCAGGCTCCTATCACAGCCCTGCTCCGAAAGTGCGAACGTCTGCAGATAGCTGGCAGCCAGAAGGGGCTATCCTGGAAAGCTGTTGCTCAGCCTCACCTGCCCATGGCAGTGCTCGCACAGAGGCACAGAGAATGGGGCTGGTTGCTTATCTTGCCACTTGAAACTTCAAACGCATGCTGGGAATGGTGGTGTCCCTGCCAGGCTCTTATCACAGCCCAGCTCCGAAAGTGCGAATGTCTGCAGATAGCTGGCAGGCAGAAGGGGCTATCCTGGAAAGTTGTTACTCACCCTCATCTGCCCGTGGCACTGTTCGCACAGAGGCACAGAGAAGGGGGCTGCTTGCTTGTCTTGCCACCTCAAACTTCAAACGTAGCCTGGGAAAGTTGGTGTCCCAGACAGGCTCCTTTCGCAGCCCTGCTCCGAAAGTGTGAACGTCTGCAGATAGCTGGCAGCCAGAAGGGGCTAGCCTGGAAAGCTGTTGCTCAGCCTCATCTGCCCATGGCAGTGCTCGCACAGAGGCAAAGAGTATGGGGCTGCTTGCTTGTCTTGCCACCTCAAACTTCAGACGTAGCCTGGGAAAGTTGGTGTACCTGCTAGGCTCCTTTCGCAGCCCTGCTCTTGAAATGAGAACGTCTGCAGATAGCTGGCAGCCAGAAGGGGCTAGCCTGGAAAGCTGTTGCTCAGCCTCATCTGCCCATGGCACTGTTCGCATAGAGGCACAGAGAATGGGGCTGCTTGCTTATCTTGCCACTTGAAACTTCAAACGCATGCTGGGAATGGTGGTGTCCCTGCCAGGCTCCTATCACAGCCCTGCTCCGAAAGTGCGAACGTCTGCAGATAGCTGGCAGCCAGAAGGTGCTATCCTGGAAAGCTGTTGCTCAGCCTCATCTGCCCATGGCACTGTTCGCACAGAGGCACAGAGAATGGGGCTGCTTGCTTGTCTTGCCACCTCAAACTTCAAACGTAGCCTGGGAATGTTGGTGTCCCTGCCAGGCTCCTTTCGCAGCCCTGCTCCGAAAGTGCGAACGTCTGCAGATAGCTGGCAGGCGGAAGGTGCTAGCCTGGAAAGCTGTTGCTCAGCCTCATCTGCCCATGGCACTGCTCGCACAGAGGCACAGAGAATGGGGCTGCTTGCTTGTCTTGCCACCTCAAACTTCAAACGTAGCCTGGGAAAGATGGTGTACCTGCTAGGCTCCTTTCGCAGCCCTGCTCTTGAAATGCGAACGTCTGAAGATAGCTGGCAGCCAGAAGGGGCTAGCCTGGAAAGCTGTTGCTCAGCCTCATCTGCCCATGGCACTGTTCGCATAGAGGCACAGAGAATGGGTCTGCTTGCTTATCTTGCCACTTGAAACTTCAAACGCCTGTGGGGAATGTGGGTTGTCCCTGCCAGGCTCCTTTCGCAGCCCTGCTTTGAAAGTGCGAACGTCTGCAGATAGCTGGCAGGCAGAAGGGGCTATCCTGGAAAGCTGTTGCTCAGCCTCATCTGCCCATGGCACTGCTCGCATAGAGTATGGGGCTGCTTGCTTGTCTTGCCACCTCAAACTTCAGACGTAGCCTGGGAAAGTTGGTGTACCTGCTAGGCTCCTTTCGCAGCCCTGCTCTTGAAATGTGAACGTCTGCAGATAGCTGGCAGCCAGAAGGGGCTAGCCTGGAAAGCTGTTGCTCAGCCTCATCTGCCCATGGCACTGTTCGCATAGAGGCACAGAGAATGGGTCTGCTTGCTTATCTTGCCACTTGAAACTTCAAACGCCTGTGGGGAATGTGGGTTGTCCCTGCCAGGCTCCTTTTGCAGCCCTGCTTTGAAAGTGCGAACGTCTGCAGATAGCTGGCAGCCAGAAGGGGCTATCCTGGAAAGCTGTTGCTCAGCCTCATCTGCCCATGGCACTGCTCGCACAGAGTATGGGGCTGCTTGCTTGTCTTGCCACCTCAAACTTCAAACGTAGCCTGGGAAAGCTGGTGTACCTGCTATGCTCCTTTCGCAGCCCTGCTCTTGAAATGCGAACGTCTGCAGATAGCTGGCAGCCAGAAGGGGCTAGCCTGGAAAGCTGTTGCTCAGCCTCATCTGCCCATGGCACTGTTCGCATAGAGGCACAGAGAATGGGTCTGCTTGCTTATCTTGCCACTTGAAACTTCAAACGCATGCTGGGAATGGTGGTGTCCCTGCCAGGCTCCTATCACAGCCCTGCTCCGAAAGTGCGAACGTCTGCAGATAGCTGGCAGGCAGAAGGGGCTATCCTGGAAAGCTGTTGCTCAGCCTCATCTGCCCATGGCAGTGCTCGCACAGAGGCACAGAGAATGGGTCTGCTTGCTTATCTTGCCACTTGAAAGTTCAAACGCATGCTGGGAATGGTGGTGTCCCTGCCAGGCTCCTATCACAGCCCTGCTCCGAAAGTGCGAACGTCTGCAGATAGCTGGCAGCCAGAAGGGGCTAGCCTGGAAAGCTGTTGCTCAGCCTCACCTGCCCATGGCAGTGCTCGCACAGAGGCAAAGAGTATGGGGCTGCTTGCTTGTCTTGCCACCTCAAACTTCAAACGTAGCCTGGGAAAGTTGGTGTACCTGCTAGGCTCCTTTCGCAGCCCTGCTCTTGAAATGCGAACGTCTGCAGATAGCTGGCAGCCAGAAGCGGCTAGCCTGGAAAGCTGTTGCTCAGCCTCATCTGCCCATGGCAGTGCTCGCACAGAGGCACAGAGAATGGGGCTGGTTGCTTGTCTTGCCACTTGAAACTTCAAACGCATGCTGGGAATGGTGGTGTCCCTGCCAGGCTCTTATCACAGCCCAGCTCCGAAAGTGCGAATGTCTGCAGATAGCTGGCAGCCAGAAGGGGCTATCCTGGAAAGTTGTTACTCAGCCTCATCTGCCCATGGCACTGTTCGCACAGAGGCACAGAGAAGGGGGCTGCTTGCTTGTCTTGCCACCTCAAACTTCAAACGTAGCCTGGGAAAGTTGGTGTCCCAGACAGGCTCCTTTCGCAGCCCTGCTCCGAAAGTGCGAACGTCTGCAGATAGCTGGCAGCCAGAAGGGGCTAGCCTGGAAAGCTGTTGCTCAGCCTCATCTGCCCATGGCAGTGCTCGCACAGAGGCAAAGAGTATGGGGCTGCTTGCTTGTCTTGCCACCTCAAACTTCAGACGTAGCCTGGGAAAGTTGGTGTACCTGCTAGGCTCCTTTCGCAGCCCTGCTCTTGAAATGAGAACGTCTGCAGATAGCTGGCAGCCAGAAGGGGCTAGCCTGGAAAGCTGTTGCTCAGCCTCATCTGCCCATGGCACTGTTCGCATAGAGGCACAGAGAATGGGGCTGCTTGCTTATCTTGCCACTTGAAACTTCAAACGCATGCTGGGAATGGTGGTGTCCCTGCCAGGTTCCTATCACAGCCCTGCTCCGAAAGTGCGAACGTCTGCAGATAGCTGGCAGCCAGAAGGGGCTATCCTGGAAAGCTGTTGCTCAGCCTCATCTGCCCATGGCACTGTTCGCACAGAGGCACAGAGAATGGGGCTGCTTGCTTGTCTTGCCACCTCAAACTTCAAACGTAGCCTGGGAATGTTGGTGTCCCTGCCAGGCTCCTTTCGCAGCCCTGCTCCGAAAGTGCGAACGTCTGCAGATAGCTGGCAGGCGGAAGGTGCTAGCCTGGAAAGCTGTTGCTCAGCCTCATCTGCCCATGGCACTGCTCGCACAGAGGCACAGAGAATGGGGCTCCTTGCTTGTCTTGCCACCTCAAACTTCAAACGTAGCCTGGGAAAGATGGTGTTCCTGCTAGGCTCCTTTCGCAGCCCTGCTCTTGAAATGCGAACGTCTGAAGATAGCTGGCAGCCAGAAGGGGCTAGCCTGGAAAGCTGTTGCTCAGCCTCATCTGCCCATGGCACTGTTCGCATAGAGGCACAGAGAATGGGGCTGCTTGCTTGTCTTGCCACTTGAAACTTCAAACGCCTGTGGGGAATGTCGGTTGTCCCTGCCAGGCTCCTTTCGCAGCCCTGCTTTGAAAGTGCGAACGTCTGCAGATAGCTGGCAGCCAGAAGGGGCTATCCTGGAAAGCTGTTGCTCAGCCTCATCTGCCCATGGCACTGCTCGCACAGAGTATGGGGCTGCTTGCTTGTCTTGCCACCTCAAACTTCAAACGTAGCCTGGGAAAGCTGGTGTACCTGCTAGGCTCCTTTCGCAGCCCTGCTCTTGAAATGCGAACGTCTGCAGATAGCTGGCAGCCAGAAGGGGCTAGCCTGGAAAGCTGTTGCTCAGCCTCATCTGCCCATGGCACTGTTCGCATAGAGGCACAGAGAATGGGTCTGCTTGCTTATCTGGCCACTTGAAACTTCAAACGCATGCTGGGAATGGTGGTGTCCCTGCCAGGCTCCTATCACAGCCCTGCTCCGAAAGTGCGAACGTCTGCAGATAGCTGGCAGGCAGAAGGGGCTATCCTGGAAAGCTGTTGCTCAGCCTCATCTGCCCACGGCAGTGCTCGCACAGAGTATGGGGCTGCTTGCTTGTCTTGCCACCTCAAACTTCAAACGTAGCCTGGGAAAGTTGGTGTACCTGCTAGGCTCCTTTCGCAGCCCTGCTCTTGAAATGCGAACGTCTGCAGATAGCTGGCAGCCAGAAGCGGCTAGCCTGGAAAGCTGTTGCTCAGCCTTATCTGCCCATGGCACTGTTCGCATAGAGGCACAGAGAATGGGGCTGCTTGCTTATCTTGCCACTTGAAAGTTCATACGCATGCTGGGAATGGTGGTGTCCCTGCCAGGCTCCTATCACAGCCCTGCTCCGAAAGTGCGAACGTCTGCAGATAGCTGGCAGCCAGAAGGGGCTATCCTGGAAAGCTGTTGCTCAGCCTCACCTGCCCATGGCACTGCTCGCACAGAGGCAAAGAGTATGGGGCTGCTTGCTTGTCTTGCCACCTCAAACTTCAAACGTAGCCTGGGAAAATTGGTGTACCTGCTAGGCTCCTTTCGCAGCCCTGCTCTTGAAATGAGAACGTCTGCAGATAGCTGGCAGCCAGAAGGGGCTAGCCTGGAAAGCTGTTGCTCAGCCTCATCTGCCCATGGCACTGTTCGCATAGAGGCACAGAGAATGGGGCTGCTTGCTTATCTTGCCACTTGAAACTTCAAACGCATGCTGGGAATGGTGGTGTCCCTGCCAGGCTCCTATCACAGCCCTGCTCCGAAAGTGCGAACGTCTGCAGATAGCTGTCAGCCAGAAGGTGCTATCCTGGAAAGCTGTTGCTCAGCCTCATCTGCCCATGGCACTGTTCGCACAGAGGCACAGAGAATGGGGCTGCTTGCTTGTCTTGCCACCTCAAACTTCAAACGTAGCCTGGGAATGTTGGTGTCCCTGCCAGGCTCCTTTCGCAGCCCTGCTCCGAAAGTGCGAACGTCTGCAGATAGCTGGGAGGCGGAAGGTGCTATCCTGGAAAGCTGTTGCTCAGCCTCATCTGCCCATGGCACTGCTCGCACAGAGGCACAGAGAATGGGGCTGCTTGCTTGTCTTGCCACCTCAAACTTCAAACGTAGCCTGGGAAAAATGGTGTACCTGCTAGGCTCCTTTCGCAGCCCTGCTCTTGAAATGCGAACGTCTGCAGATAGCTGGCAGCCAGAAGGGGCTAGCCTGGAAAGCTGTTGCTCAGCCTCATCTGCCCATGGCACTGTTCGCATAGAGGCACAGAGAATGGGTCTGCTTGCTTATCTTGCCACTTGAAACTTAAAACGCCTGTGGGGAATGTGGGTTGTCCCTGCCAGGCTCCTTTCGCAGCCCTGCTTTGAAAGTGCGAACGTCTGCAGATAGCTGGCAGGCAGAAGGGGCTATCCTGGAAAGCTGTTGCTCAGCCTCATCTGCCCATGGCAGTGCTCGCACAGAGTATGGGGCTGTTTGATTATCTTGCCACCTCAAACTTCAAACGTAGCCTGGGAAAGTTGGTGTACCTGCTAGGCTCCTTTCGCAGCCCTGCTCTTGAAATGCGAACGTCTGCAGATAGCAGGCAGCCAGAAGGTGCTAGCCTGGAAAGCTGTTGCTCAGCCTCATCTGCCCATGGCACTGTTCGCATAGAGGCACAGAGAATGGGGCTGCTTGCTTATCTTGCCACTTGAAACTTCAAACGCATGCTGGGAATGGTGGTGTCCCTCCCAGGCTCCTATCACAGCCCTGCTCCGAAAGTGCGAACGTCTGCAGATAGCTGGCAGCCAGAAGGGGCTAGCCTGGAAAGCTGTTGCTCAGCCTCATCTGCCCATGGCAGTGCTCGCACAGAGGCACAGAGAATGGGGCTGCTTGCTTGTCTTGCCACTTCAAACTTCAAACGCATGCTGGGAATGGTGGTGTCCCTGCCAGGCTCCTATCACAGCCCTGCTCCGAAAGTGCGAACGTCTGCAGATAGCTGGCAGCCAGAAGGGGCTATCCTGGAAAGCTGTTGCTCAGCCTCACCTGCCCATGGCAGTGCTCGCACAGAGGCACAGAGAATGGGGCTGGTTGCTTATCTTGCCACTTGAAACTTCAAACGCATGCTGGGAATGGTGGTGTCCCTGCCAGGCTCCTATCACAGCCCTGCTCCGAAAGTGCGAACGTCTGCAGATAGCTGGCAGCCAGAAGGGGCTATCCTGGAAAGTTGTTACTCAGCCTCATCTGCCCATGGCACTGTTCGCACAGAGGCACAGAGAATGGGGCTGCTTGCTTGTCTTGCCACCTCAAACTTCAAACGTAGCCTGGGAAAGTTGGTGTCCCAGCCAGGCTCCTTTCGCAGCCCTGCTCCGAAAGTGCGAACGTCTGCAGATAGCTGGCAGGCAGAAGGGGCTATCCTGGAAAGCTGTTGCTCAGCCTCATCTGCCCATGGCAGTGCTCGCACAGAGGCACAGAGACTGGGGCTCCTTGCTTGTCTTGCCACCTCAAACTTCAAACGTAGCCTGGGAAAGTTGGTGTACCTGCTAGGCTTCTTTCGCAGCCCTGCTCTTAAAATGCGAACGTATGCAGATACCTGGCAGCCAGAAGGGGCTAGCCTGGAAAGCTGTTGCTCAGCCTCATCTGCCCATGGCACTGTTCGCATAGAGGCACAGAGAATGGGGCTGGTTGCTTATCTTGCCTCTTGAAATTTCAAACGCATGCTGGGAATGGTGGTGTCCCTGCCAGGCTCCTATCACAGCCCTGCTCCGAAAGTGCGAACGTCTGCAGATAGCTGGCAGCCAGAAGGGGCTATCCTGGAAAGCTGTTGCTCAGCCTCACCTGCCCATGGCAGTGCTCGCACAGAGGCACAGATAATGGGGCTGCTTGCTTATCTTCCCACTTGAAACTTCAAACGCATGCTGGGAATGGTGGTGTCCCTGCCAGGCTCCTTTCGCAGCCCTGCTCCGAAAGTGCGAACGTCTGCAGATAGCTGGCAGCCAGAAGGGGCTAGCCTGGAAAGCTGTTGCTCAGCCTCATCTGCCCATGGCACTGCTCGCACAGAGGCACAGAGAATGGGGCTCCTTGCTTGTCTTGCCACCTCAAACTTCAATCGTAGCCTGCGAAAGATGGTGTACCTGCTAGGCTCCTTTCGCAGCCTTGCTCTTGAAATGAGAACGTCTGCAGATAGCTGGCAGCCAGAAGGGGCTAGCCTGGAAAGCTGTTGCTCAGCCTCATCTGCCCATGGCACTGTTCGCATAGAGGCACAGAGAATGGGTCTGCTTGCTTATCTTGCCACTTGAAACTTCAAACGCATGCTGGGAATGGTGGTGTCCCTGCCAGGCTCCTTTCGCAGCCCTGCTTTGAAAGTGCGAACGTCTGCAGATAGCCGGCAGCCAGAAGGGGCTATCCTGGAAAGTTGTTGCTCAGCCTGATCTGCCCATGGCACTGTTCGCACAGAGGCACAGAGAATGGGGCTCCTTGCTTGTCTTGCCACCTCAAACTTCAAACGTAGCCTGGGAATGTTGGTGTCCCAGCCAGGCTCCTTTCGCAGCCCTGCTCCGAAAGTGCGAACGTCTGCAGATAGCTGGCAGCCAGAAGGGGCTAGCCTGGAAAGCTGTTGCTCAGCCTCATCTGCCCATGGCACTGCTCGCACAGAGGCACAGAGAATGGGGCTGCTTGCTTGTCTTGCCACCTCAATCTTCAAACGTAGCCTGGGAAAGATGGTGTACCTGATAGGCTCCTTTCGCAGTCGTGCTCTTGATATGCGAACGTCTGCAGATAGCTGGCAGCCAGAAGGGGCTATCCTGGAAAGCTGTTGCTCAGCCTCATCTGCCCATGGCACTGTTCGCATAGAGGCACAGAGAATGGGTCTGCTTGCTTATCTTGCCACTTGAAACTTCAAACGTCTGTGGGGAATGTGGGTTTTCCCTGCCAGGCTCCTTTCGCAGCCCTGCTTTGAAAGTGCGAACGTCTGCAGATAGCTGGCAGCCAGAAGGGGCTATCCTGGAAAGCTGTTGCTCAGCCTCATCTGCCCATGGCAGTGCTCGCACAGAGTATGGGGCTGCTTGCTTGTCTTGCCACCTCAAACTTCAAACGTAGCCTGGGAAAGTTGGTGTCCCAGCCAGGCTCCTTTCGCAGCCTTGCTCTTGAAATGAGAACGTCTGCAGATAGCTGGCAGCCAGAAGGGGCTAGCCTGGAAAGCTGTTGCTCAGCCTCATCTGCCCATGGCACTGTTCGCATAGAGGCACAGAGAATGGGTCTGCTTGCTTATCTTGCCACTTGAAACTTCAAACGCATGCTGGGAATGGTGGTGTCCCTGCCAGGCTCCTTTCGCAGCCCTGCTTTGAAAGTGCGAACGTCTGCAGATAGCTGGCAGCCAGAAGGGGCTATCCTGGAAAGTTGTTGCTCAGCCTGATCTGCCCATGGCACTGTTCGCACAGAGGCACAGAGAATGGGGCTGCTTGCTTGTCTTGCCACCTCAAACTTCAAACGTAGCCTGGGAATGTTGGTGTCCCAGCCAGGCTCCTTTCGCAGCCCTGCTCCGAAAGTGCGAACGTCTGCAGATAGCTGGCAGGCAGAAGGTGCTAGCCTGGAAAGCTGTTGCTCAGCCTCATCTGCCCATGGCACTGCTCGCACAGAGGCACAGAGAATGGGGCTGCTTGCTTGTCTTGCCACCTCAAACTTCAAACGTAGCCTGGGAAAGATGGTGTACCTGCTAGGCTCCTTTCGCAGCCCTGCTCTTGAAATGCGAACGTCTGCAGATAGCTGGCAGCCAGAAGGGGCTAGCCTGGAAAGCTGTTGCTCAGCCTCATCTGCCCATGGCACTGTTCGCATAGAGGCACAGAGAATGGGGCTGGTTGCTTATCTTGCCTCTTGAAAATTCAAACGCATGCTGGGAATGGTGGTGTCCCTGCCAGGCTCCTATCACAGCCCTGCTCCGAAAGTGCGAACGTCTGCAGATAGCTGGCAGCCAGAAGGGGCTATTCTGGAAAGTTCTAACTCAGCCTCACCTGCCCATGGCACTGTTCGCACAGAGGCACAGAGAATGGGGCTGCTTGCTTGTCTTGCCACCTCAAACTTCAAACGCATGCTGGGAATGGTGGTGTCCCAGGCAGGCTCCTTTCGCAGCCCTGCTCCGAAAGTGCGAACGTCTGCAGATAGCTGGCAGCCAGAAGGGGCTAGCCTGGAAAGCTGTTGCTCAGCCTCATCTGCCCATGGCAGTGCTCGCACAGAGGCACAGAGAATGGGGCTCCTTGCTTGTCTTGCCACCTCAAACTTCAATCGTAGCCTGCGAAAGATGGTGTACCTGCTAGGCTCCTTTCGCAGCCCTGCTCTTGAAATGAGAACGTCTGCAGATAGCTGGCAGCCAGAAGGGGCTAGCCTGGAAAGCTGTTGCTCAGCCTCATCTGCCCATGGCACTGTTCGCATAGAGGCACAGAGAATGGGTCTGCTTGCTTATCTTGCCACTTGAAACTTCAAACGCATGCTGGGAATGGTGGTGTCCCTGCCAGGCTCCTTTCGCAGCCCTGCTCCGAAAGTGCGAACATCTGCAGATAGCTGGCAGGCAGAAGGGGCTATCCTGGAAAGCTGTTGCTCAGCCTCATCTGCCCATGGCACTGTTCGCACAGAGGCACAGAGAATGGGGCTGCTTGCTTGTCTTGCCACCTCAAACTTCAAACGTAGCCTGGGAATGGTGGTGTACCTGCTAGGCTCCTTTCGCAGCCCTGCTCCGAAAGTGCGAACGTCTGCAGATAGCTGGCAGCCAGAAGGGGCTAGCCTGGAAAGCTGTTGCTCAGCCTCATCTGCCCATGGCACTGTTCGCATAGAGGCACAGAGAATGGGTCTGCTTGCTTATCTTGCCACTTGAAACTTCAAACGCATGCTGGGAATGGTGGTGTCCCTGCCAGACTCCTATCACAGCCCTGCTCCGAAAGTGCGAACGTCTGCAGATAGCTGGCAGCCAGAAGGGGCTATTCTGGAAAGTTCTAA
The DNA here is from genome assembly GCF_030867145.1 of Opisthocomus hoazin. Lineage (NCBI taxonomy): Eukaryota > Metazoa > Chordata > Aves > Opisthocomiformes > Opisthocomidae > Opisthocomus > Opisthocomus hoazin. Next base: position 13,559,168 of record NC_134435.1, read on the forward strand.
CTCAGCCTCATCTGCCCATGGCACTGTTCGCATAGAGGCACAGAGAATGGGGCTGCTTGCTTGTCTTGCCACCTCAAACTTCAAACGTAGCCTGGGAAAGTTGGTGTCCCAGCCAGGCTCCTTTCGCAGTTGTGCTCCGAACGTGCGAACATCTGCAGATAGCTGGCAGCCAGAAGGGGCTAGCCTGGAAAGCTGTTGCTCAGCCTCATCTGCCCATGGCACTGCTCGCACAGAGGCACAGAGAATGGGGCTTCTTGCTTGTCTTGTCACCTCAAACTTCAAACGTAGCCTGGGAAAGTTTGTGTCCCAGACAGGCTCCATTCGTAGTCCTGCTCCGAAAGTGCGAACGTCTGCAGATAGCTGGCAGCCAGAAGGTGCTAGCCTGCAAAGCTATTGCTCAGCCTCATCTGCCCATGGCAGTGCTCGCACAGAGGCACAGAGAATGGGGCTGCTTGCTTGTCTTGCCACCTCAAACTTCAAACGTAGCCTGGGAAAGTTGGTGTACCTGCTAGGCTCCTTTCGCAGCCCTGCTCCTAACGTGCGAACGTCTGCAGATAGCTGGCAGCCAGAAGGGGCTAGCCTGGAAAGCTGTTGCTCAGCCTCATCTGCCCATGGCACTGTTCGCATAGAGGCACAGAGAATGGGTCTGCTTGCTTATCTTGCCACTTGAAACTTCAAACGCATGCTGGGAATGGTGGTGTCCCTGCCAGGCTCCTATCACAGCCCTGCTCCGAAAGTGCGAACGTCTGCAGATAGCTGGCAGGCAGAAGGGGCTATCCTGGAAAGCTGTTGCTCAGCCTCATCTGCCCATGGCACTGCTCGCACAGAGGCACAGAGAATGGGGCTGCTTGCTTGTCTTGCCACCTCAAACTTCAAACGTAGCCTGGGAATGGTGGTGTACCTGCTAGGCTCCTTTCGCAGCCCTGCTCCGAAAGTGCGAACGTCTGCAGATAGCTGGCAGCCAGAAGGGGCTATCCTGGAAAGCTGTTGCTCAGCCTCACCTGCCCATGGCAGTGCTCGCACAGAGGCACAGAGAATGGGGCTGGTTGCTTATCTTGCCACTTGAAACTTCAAACTCATGCTGGGAATGGTGGTGTCCCTGCCAGGCTCCTATCACAGCCCTGCTCCGAAAGTGCGAACGTCTGCAGATAGCTGGCAGCCAGAAGGGGCTATCCTGGTAAGTTGTTGCTCAGCCTCATCTGCCCATGGCAGTGCTCGCACAGAGGCACAGAGAATGGGGCTGCTTGCTTGTCTTGCCACTTGAAACTTCAAACGTAGCCTGGGAAAGTTGGTGTCCCAGCCAGGCTCCTATCACAGCCCTGCTCCGAACGTGCGAACGTCTGCGGATAGCTGGCAGGCATAAGGTGCTAGCCTGGAAAGCTGTTGCTCAGCCTCATCTGCCCATGGCACTGTTCGCATAGAAGCACAGAGAATGGGTCTGCTTGCTTATCTTGCCACTTGAAACTTCAAACGCATGTGGGGAATGTGGGTTGTCCCTGCCAGGCTCCTTTCGCAGCCCTGCTCCGAAAGTGCGAACGTCTGCAGATAGCTGGCAGCCAGAAGGGGCTATCCAGGAAAGCTGTTGCTCAGCCTCATCTGCCCATGGCAGTGCTCGCACAGAGTATGGGGCTGCTTGCTTGTCTTGCCACCTCAAACTTCAAACGTAGCCTGGGAAAGTTGGTGTCCCAGCCAGGGTCCTTTCGCAGACCTGCTCGGAAAGTGCGAATGTCTGCAGATAGCTGGCAGCCAGAAGGGGCTAGCCTGGAAAGCTGTTGCTCAGCCTCATCTGCCCATGGCAGTGCTCGCACAGAGGCACAGAGAATGGGGCTGCTTGCTTGTCTTGCCACCTCAAACTTCAAACGTAGCCTGGGTATGTTGGTGTCCCAGCCAGGCTCCTTTCGCAGCCCTGCTCCGAAAGTGCGAACGTCTGCAGATAGCTGGCAGGCAGAAGGTGCTAGCCTGGAAAGCTGTTGCTCAGCCTCATCTGCCCATGGCACTGCTCGCACAGAGGCACAGAGAATGGGGCTGCTTGCTTGTCTTGCCACCTCAAACTTCAAACGTAGCCTGGGAAAGATGGTGTACCTGCTAGGCTCCTTTCGCAGCCCTGCTCTTGAAATGCGAACGTCTGCAGATAGCTGGCAGCCAGAAGGGGCTAGCCTGGAAAGCTGTTGCTCAGCCTCATCTGCCCATGGCACTGTTCGCATAGAGGCACAGAGAATGGGGCTGGTTGCTTATCTTGCCTCTTGAAAATTCAAACGCATGCTTGGAATGGTGGTGTCCCTGCCAGGCTCCTATCACAGCCCTGCTCCGAAAGTGCGAACGTCTGCAGATAGCTGGCAGCCAGAAGGGGCTATTCTGGAAAGTTCTAACTCAGCCTCACCTGCCCATGGCACTGTTCGCACAGAGGCACAGAGAATGGGGCTGCTTGCTTGTCTTGCCACCTCAAACTTCAAACGCATGCTGGGAATGGTGGTGTCCCAGGCAGGCTCCTTTCGCAGCCCTGCTCCGAAAGTGCGAACGTCTGCAGATAGCTGGCAGCCAGAAGGGGCTAGCCTGGAAAGCTGTTGCTCAGCCTCATCTGCCCATGGCAGTGCTCGCACAGAGGCACAGAGAATGGGGCTCCTTGCTTGTCTTGCCACCTCAAACTTCAATCGTAGCCTGCGAAAGATGGTGTACCTGCTAGGCTCCTTTCGCAGCCCTGCTCTTGAAATGAGAACGTCTGCAGATAGCTGGCAGCCAGAAGGGGCTAGCCTGGAAAGCTGTTGCTCAGCCTCATCTGCCCATGGCACTGTTCGCATAGAGGCACAGAGAATGGGTCTGCTTGCTTATCTTGCCACTTGAAACTTCAAACGCATGCTGGGAATGGTGGTGTCCCTGCCAGGCTCCTTTCGCAGCCCTGCTCCGAAAGTGCGAACATCTGCAGATAGCTGGCAGGCAGAAGGGGCTATCCTGGAAAGCTGTTGCTCAGCCTCATCTGCCCATGGCACTGTTCGCACAGAGGCACAGAGAATGGGGCTGCTTGCTTGTCTTGCCACCTCAAACTTCAAACGTAGCCTGGGAATGGTGGTGTACCTGCTAGGCTCCTTTCGCAGCCCTGCTCCGAAAGTGCGAACGTCTGCAGATAGCTGGCAGCCAGAAGGGGCTAGCCTGGAAAGCTGTTGCTCAGCCTCATCTGCCCATGGCACTGTTCGCATAGAGGCACAGAGAATGGGTCTGCTTGCTTATCTTGCCACTTGAAACTTCAAACGCATGCTGGGAATGGTGGTGTCCCTGCCAGACTCCTATCACAGCCCTGCTCCGAAAGTGCGAACGTCTGCAGATAGCTGGCAGCCAGAAGGGGCTATTCTGGAAAGTTCTAACTCAGCCTCATCTGCCCATGGCACTGTTCGCATAGAGGCACAGAGAATGGGGCTGCTTGCTTGTCTTGCCACCTCAAACTTCAAACGTAGCCTGGGAAAGTTGGTGTCCCAGCCAGGCTCCTTTCGCAGTTGTGCTCCGAACGTGCGAACATCTGCAGATAGCTGGCAGCCAGAAGGGGCTAGCCTGGAAAGCTGTTGCTCAGCCTCATCTGCCCATGGCACTGCTCGCACAGAGGCACAGAGAATGGGGCTTCTTGCTTGTCTTGTCACCTCAAACTTCAAACGTAGCCTGGGAAAGTTTGTGTCCCAGACAGGCTCCATTCGTAGTCCTGCTCCGAAAGTGCGAACGTCTGCAGATAGCTGGCAGCCAGAAGGTGCTAGCCTGCAAAGCTATTGCTCAGCCTCATCTGCCCATGGCAGTGCTCGCACAGAGGCACAGAGAATGGGGCTGCTTGCTTGTCTTGCCACCTCAAACTTCAAACGTAGCCTGGGAAAGTTGGTGTACCTGCTAGGCTCCTTTCGCAGCCCTGCTCCTAACGTGCGAACGTCTGCAGATAGCTGGCAGCCAGAAGGGGCTAGCCTGGAAAGCTGTTGCTCAGCCTCATCTGCCCATGGCACTGTTCGCATAGAGGCACAGAGAATGGGTCTGCTTGCTTATCTTGCCACTTGAAACTTCAAACGCATGCTGGGAATGGTGGTGTCCCTGCCAGGCTCCTATCACAGCCCTGCTCCGAAAGTGCGAACGTCTGCAGATAGCTGGCAGGCAGAAGGGGCTATCCTGGAAAGCTGTTGCTCAGCCTCATCTGCCCATGGCACTGTTCGCACAGAGGCACAGAGAATGGGGCTGCTTGCTTGTCTTGCCACCTCAAACTTCAAACGTAGCCTGGGAATGGTGGTGTACCTGCTAGGCTCCTTTCGCAGCCCTGCTCCGAAAGTGCGAACGTCTGCAGATAGCTGGCAGCCAGAAGGGGCTATCCTGGAAAGCTGTTGCTCAGCCTCACCTGCCCATGGCAGTGCTCGCACAGAGGCACAGAGAATGGGGCTGGTTGCTTATCTTGCCACTTGAAACTTCAAACTCATGCTGGGAATGGTGGTGTCCCTGCCAGGCTCCTATCACAGCCCTGCTCCGAAAGTGCGAACGTCTGCAGATAGCTGGCAGCCAGAAGGGGCTATCCTGGTAAGTTGTTGCTCAGCCTCATCTGCCCATGGCAGTGCTCGCACAGAGGCACAGAGAATGGGGCTGCTTGCTTGTCTTGCCACTTGAAACTTCAAACGTAGCCTGGGAAAGTTGGTGTCCCAGCCAGGCTCCTATCACAGCCCTGCTCCGAACGTGCGAACGTCTGCGGATAGCTGGCAGGCATAAGGTGCTAGCCTGGAAAGCTGTTGCTCAGCCTCATCTGCCCATGGCACTGTTCGCATAGAAGCACAGAGAATGGGTCTGCTTGCTTATCTTGCCACTTGAAACTTCAAACGCATGTGGGGAATGTGGGTTGTCCCTGCCAGGCTCCTTTCGCAGCCCTGCTCCGAAAGTGCGAACGTCTGCAGATAGCTGGCAGCCAGAAGGGGCTATCCAGGAAAGCTGTTGCTCAGCCTCATCTGCCCATGGCAGTGCTCGCACAGAGTATGGGGCTGCTTGCTTGTCTTGCCACCTCAAACTTCAAACGTAGCCTGGGAAAGTTGGTGTCCCAGCCAGGGTCCTTTCGCAGACCTGCTCGGAAAGTGCGAATGTCTGCAGATAGCTGGCAGCCAGAAGGGGCTAGCCTGGAAAGCTGTTGCTCAGCCTCATCTGCCCATGGCAGTGCTCGCACAGAGGCACAGAGAATGGGGTTGCTTGCTTGTCTTGCAACCTCAAACTTCAAACGTAGCCTGGGAAAGTTGGTGTCCCAGCCAGGCTCCTTTCGCAGCCCTGCTCCGAACGTGCGAACATCTGCAGATAGCTGGCAGCCAGAATGTGCTAGCCTGGAAAGCTGTTGCTCAGCCTCATCTGCCCATGGCACTGCTCGCACAGAGGCACAGAGAATGGGTCTGCTTGCTTGTCTTGCCACCTCAAACTTCAAACGTAGCCTGGGAAAGTTGGTTTCCCAGCCAGGCTCCTTTCGCAGCCCTGCTCTGAAAGTGCGAACGTCTGCAGATAGCTGGCAGCCAGAAGGTGCTAGCCTGGAAAGCTGTTGCTCAGCCTCATCTGCCCATGGCAGTGCTCGCACAGAGGCACAGAGAATGGGGCTGCTTGCTTGTCTTGCCACCTCAAACTTCAAACGTAGCCTGGGAAAGATGGTGTACCTGCTAGGCTCCTTTCGCAGCCCTGCTCTTGAAATGCGAACGTCTGCAGATAGCTGGCAGCCAGAAGGGGCTAGCCTGGAAAGCTATTGCTCAGCCTCATCTGCCCATGGCACTGTTCGCATAGAGGCACAGAGAATGGGGCTGCTTGCTTATCTTGCCACTTGAAACTTCAAACGCATGCTGGGAATGGTGGTGTCCCTGCCAGGCTCCTTTCGCAGCCCTGCTCCGAAAGTGCGAACGTCTGCAGATAGCTGGCAGCCAGAAGGGGCTATCCTGGAAAGCTGTTGCTCAGCCTCATCTGCCCATGGCAGTGCTCGCACAGAGGCACAGAGAATGGGGCTGCTTGCTTGTTTTGCCACTTCAAACTTCAAACGCATGCTGGGAATGGTGGTGTCCCTGCCAGGCTCCTGTCACAGCCCTGCTCCGAAAGTGCGAACGTCTGCAGATAGCTGGCAGCCAGAAGGGGCTATCCTGGAAAGCTGTTGCTCAGCCTCACCTGCCCATGGCAGTGCTCGCACAGAGACAAAGAGAATGGGGCTGGTTGCTTATCTTGCCACTTGAAACTTCAAACGCATGCTGGGAATGGTGGTGTCCCTGGCAGGCTCCTATCACAGCCCTGCTCCGAAAGTGCGAACGTCTGCAGATAGCTGGCAGCCAGAAGGGGCTATTCTGGAAAGTTCTAACCCAGCCTCGTCTGCCCATGGCACTGTTCGCATAGAGGCACAGAGAATGGGGCTGCTTGCTTGTCTTGCCACCTCAAACTTCAAACGTAGCCTGGGAAAGTTGGTGTCCCAGCCAGGCTCCTTTCGCAGTTGTGCTCCGAACGTGCGAACATCTGCAGATAGCTGGCAGCCAGAAGGGGCTAGCCTGGAAAGCTGTTGCTCAGCCTCATCTGCCCATGGCACTGCTCGCACAGAGGCACAGAGAATGGGGCTTCTTGCTTGTCTTGTCACCTCAAACTTCAAACGTAGCCTGGGAAAGTTTGTGTCCCAGACAGGCTCCATTCGTAGCCCTGCTCCGAAAGTGCGAACGTCTGCAGATAGCTGGCAGCCAGAAGGTGCTAGCCTGCAAAGCTGTTGCTCAGCCTCATCTGCCCATGGCAGTGCTCGCACAGAGGCACAGAGAATGGGGCTGCTTGCTTGTCTTGCCACCTCAAACTTCAAACGTAGCCTGGGAAAGTTGGTGTACCTGCTAGGCTCCTTTCGCAGCCCTGCTCCTAACGTGCGAACGTCTGCAGATAGCTGGCAGCCAGAAGGGGCTAGCCTGGAAAGCTGTTGCTCAGCCTCATCTGCCCATGGCACTGTTCGCATAGAGGCACAGAGAATGGGTCTGCTTGCTTATCTTGCCACTTGAAACTTCAAACGCATGCTGGGAATGGTGGTGTCCCTGCCAGGCTCCTATCACAGCCCTGCTCCGAAAGTGCGAACGTCTGCAGATAGCTGGCAGGCAGAAGGGGCTATCCTGGAAAGCTTTTGCTCAGCCTCATCTGCCCATGGCACTGTTCGCACAGAGGCACAGAGAATGGGGCTGCTTGCTTGTCTTGCCACCTCAAACTTCAAACGTAGCCTGGGAATGGTGGTGTACCTGCTAGGCTCCTTTCGCAGCCCTGCTCCGAAAGTGCGAACGTCTGCAGATAGCTGGCAGCCAGAAGGGGCTATCCTGGAAAGCTGTTGCTCAGCCTCACCTGCCCATGGCAGTGCTCGCACAGAGGCACAGAGAATGGGGCTGCTTGCTTATCTTGCCACTTGAAACTTCAAACTCATGCTGGGAATGGTGGTGTTCCTGCCAGGCTCCTATCACAGCCCTGCTCCGAAAGTGCGAACGTCTGCAGATAGCTGGCAGCCAGAAGGGGCTATCCTGGTAAGTTGTTGCTCAGCCTCATCTGCCCATGGCAGTGCTCGCACAGAGGCACAGAGAATGGGGCTGCTTGCTTGTCTTGCCACCTCAAACTTCAAACGTAGCCTGGGAAAGTTGGTGTCCCAGCCAGGCTCCTATCACAGCCCTGCTCCGAACGTGCGAACGTCTGCGGATAGCTGGCAGCCAGAAGGTGCTAGCCTGGAAAGCTGTTGCTCAGCCTCATCTGCCCATGGCACTGTTCGCATAGAAGCACAGAGAATGGGTCTGCTTGCTTATCTTGCCACTTGAAACTTCAAACGCATGCTGGGAATGGTGGTGTCCCTGCCAGGCTCCTATCACAGCCCTGCTCCGAAAGTGCGAACGTCTGCAGATAGCTGGCAGCCAGAAGGGGCTATCCTGGTAAGTTGTTGCTCTGCCTCATCTGCCCATGGCACTGTTCGCACAGAGGCACAGAGAATGGGGCTGCTTGCTTGTCTTGCCACCTCAAACTTCAAACGTAGCCTGGGAAAGTTGGTGTCCCAGCCAGGCTCCTATCACAGCCCTGCTCCGAACGTGCGAACGTCTGCGGATAGCTGGCAGGCATAAGGTGCTAGCCTGGAAAGCTGTTGCTCAGCCTCATCTGCCCATGGCACTGTTCGCATAGAAGCACAGAGAATGGGTCTGCTTGCTTATCTTGCCACTTGAAACTTCAAACGCATGTGGGGAATGTGGGTTGTCCCTGCCAGGCTCCTTTCGCAGCCCTGCTCCGAAAGTGCGAACGTCTGCAGATAGCTGGCAGCCAGAAGGGGCTATCCTGGAAAGCTGTTGCTCAGCCTCATCTGCCCATGGCAGTGCTCGCACAGAGTATGGCGCTGCTTGCTTGTCTTGCCACCTCAAACTTCAAACGTAGCCTGGGAAAGTTGGTGTCCCAGCCAGGCTCCTTTCGCAGACCTGCTCGGAAAGTGCGAATGTCTGCAGATAGCTGGCAGCCAGAAGGGGCTAGCCTGGAAAGCTGTTGCTCAGCCTCATCTGCCCATGGCACTGTTCGCATAGAGGCACAGAGAATGGGTCTGCTTGCTTATCTTGCCACTTCAAACTTCAAACGCATGCTGGGAATGGTGGTGTCCCTGCCAGGCTCCTATCACAGCCCTGCTCCGAAAGTGCGAACGTCTGCAGATAGCCGGCAGCCAGAAGGGGCTATCCTGGAAAGTTGTTGCTCAGCCTGATCTGCCCATGGCACTGTTCGCACAGAGGCACAGAGAATGGGGCTGCTTGCTTGTCTTGCCACCTCAAACTTCAAACGTAGCCTGGGAATGTTGGTGTCCCAGCCAGGCTCCTTTCGCAGCCCTGCTCCGAAAGTGCGAACGTCTGCAGATAGCTGGCAGCCAGAAGGGGCTATCCTGGAAAGCTGTTGCTCAGCCTCATCTGCCCATGGCAGTGCTCGCACAGGGGCACAGAGAATGGGGTTGCTTGCTTGTCTTGCAACCTCAAACTTCAAACGTAGCCTGGGAAAGTTGGTGTCCCAGCCAGGCTCCTTTCGCAGCCCTGCTCCGAACGTGCGAACATCTGCAGATAGCTGGCAGCCAGAAGGGGCTAGCCTGGAAAGCTGTTGCTCAGCCTCATCTGCCCATGGCACTGCTCGCACAGAGGCACAGAGAATGGGTCTGCTTGCTTTTCTTGCCACCTCAAACTTCAAACGTAGCCTGGGAAAGTTGGTGTCCCAGACAGGCTCCTTTCGCAGCCCTGCTCTGAAAGTGCGAACGTCTGCAGATAGCTGGCAGCCAGAAGGTGCTAGCCTGGAAAGCTGTTGCTCAGCCTCATCTGCCCATGGCACTGCTCGCACAGAGGCACAGAGAATGGGGCTGCTTGCTTGTCTTGCCACCTCAAACTTCAAACGTAGCCTGGGAAAGATGGTGTACCTGCTAGGCTCCTATCACAGCCCTGCTCCGAAAGTGCGAACGTCTGCAGATAGCTGGCAGCCAGAAGGTGCTAGCCTGGAAAGCTGTTGCTCAGCCTCATCTGCCCATGGCACTGTTCGCATAGAGGCACAGAGAATGGGGCTGCTTGCTTATCTTGCCACTTGAAACTTCAAAGGCATGTGGGGAATGTGGGTTGTCCCTGCCAGGCTCCTTTCGCAGCCCTGCTCCGAAAGTGCGAACGTCTGCAGATAGCTGGCAGGCAGAAGGTGCTAGCCTGGAAAGCTGTTGCTCAGCCTCATCTGCCCATGGCACTGCTCGCACAGAGGAACAGAGAATGGGGCTCCTTGCTTGTCTTGCCACCTCAAACTTCAAACGTAGCCTGGGAAAGATGGTGTGCCTGCTAGGCTCCTTTCGCAGCCCTGCTCTGGAAATGTGAACGTCTGCAGATAGCTGGCAGCCAGAAGGGGCTAGCCTGGAAAGCTGTTGCTCAGCCTCATCTGCCCATGGCACTGTTCGCATAGAGGCACAGAGAATGGGTCTGCTTGCTTATCTTGCCACTTGAAACTTCAAACGCATGTGGGGAATGTGGGTTGTCCCTGCCAGGCTCCTTTCGCAGCCCTGCTTTGAAAGTGCGAACGTCTGCAGATAGCTGGCAGCCAGAAGGGGCTAGCCTGGAAAGTTGTTGCTCAGCCTCATCTGCCCATGGCACTGTTCGCACAGAGGCACAGAGAATGGGGGTGCTTGCTTGTCTTGCCACCTCAAACTTCAAACGTAGCCTGGGAAAGTTGGTGTCCCAACCAGGCTCCTTTCGCAGCCCTGCTCCGGAAGTGCGAACGTCTGCAGATAGCTGGCAGGCAGAAGGGGCTAGCCTGGAAAGCTGTTGCTCAGCCTCATCTGCCCATGGCAGTGCTCGCACAGAGGCACAGAGAATGGGGCTGCTTGCTTGTCTTGCCACCTCAAACTTCAAACGTAGCCTGGGAAAGATGGTGTACCTGCTAGGCTCCTTTCGCAGCCCTGCTCTTGAAATGCGAACGTCTGCAGATAGCTGGCAGCCAGAAGGGGCTAGCCTGGAAAGCTATTGCTCAGCCTCATCTGCCCATGGCACTGTTCGCATAGAGGCACAGAGAATGGGGCTGCTTGCTTATCTTGCCACTTGAAACTTCAAACGCATGCTGGGAATGGTGGTGTCCCTGCCAGGCTCCTATCACAGCCCTGCTCCGAAAGTGCGAACGTCTGCAGATAGCTGGCAGCCAGAAGGGGCTATCCTGGAAAGCTGTTGCTCAGCCTCATCTGCCCATGGCAGTGCTCGCACAGAGGCACAGAGAATGGGGCTGCTTGCTTGTCTTGCCACTTCAAACTTCAAACGCATGTGGGGAATGTGGGTTGTCCCTGCAAGGCTCCTTTCGCAGCCCTGCTTTGAAAGTGCGAACGTCTGCAGATAGCTGGCAGCCAGAAGGGGCTATCCTGGAAAGCTGTTGCTCAGCCTCACCTGCCCATGGCAGTGCTCGCACAGAGACAAAGAGAATGGGGCTGGTTGCTTATCTTGCCACTTGAAACTTCAAACGCATGCTGGGAATGGTGGTGTCCCTGCCAGGCTCCTATCACAGCCCTGCTCCGAAAGTGCGAACGTCTGCAGATAGCTGGCAGCCAGAAGGGGCTATCCTGGTAAGTTGTTGCTCTGCCTCATCTGCCCATGGCACTGTTCGCACAGAGGCACAGAGAATGGGGCTGCTTGCTTGTCTTGCCACCTCAAACTTCAAACGCATGCTGGGAAAGTTGGTGTCCCAGCCAGGCTCCTATCACAGCCCTGCTCCGAACGTGCGAACGTCTGCGGATAGCTGGCAGGCATAAGGTGCTAGCCTGGAAAGCTGTTGCTCAGCCTCATCTGCCCATGGCACTGTTCGCATAGAAGCACAGAGAATGGGTCTGCTTGCTTATCTTGCCACTTGAAACTTCAAACGCATGTGGGGAATGTGGGTTGTCCCTGCCAGGCTCCTTTCGCAGCCCTGCTCCGAAAGTGCGAACGTCTGCAGATAGCTGGCAGCCAGAAGGGGCTAGCCTGGAAAGCTGTTGCTCAGCCTCATCTGCCCATGGCAGTGCTCGCACAGAGTATGGCGCTGCTTGCTTGTCTTGCCACCTCAAACTTCAAACGTAGCCTGGGAAAGTTGGTGTCCCAGCCAGGCTCCTTTCGCAGCCCTGCTCCGAAAGTGCGAACGTCTGCAGATAGCTGGCAGCCAGAAGGGGCTATCCTGGAAAGCTGTTGCTCAGCCTCATCTGCCCATGGCAGTGCTCGCACAGGGGCACAGAGAATGGGGTTGCTTGCTTGTCTTGCAACCTCAAACTTCAAACGTAGCCTGGGAAAGTTGGTGTCCCAGCCAGGCTCCTTTCGCAGCCCTGCTCCGAACGTGCGAACATCTGCAGATAGCTGGCAGCCAGAAGGGGCTAGCCTGGAAAGCTGTTGCTCAGCCTCATCTGCCCATGGCACTGCTCGCACAGAGGCACAGAGAATGGGGCTGCTTGCTTGTCTTGCCACCTCAAACTTCAAACGTAGCCTGGGAAAGTTGGTGTCCCAGACAGGCTCCTTTCGCAGCCCTGCTCTGAAAGTGCGAACGTCTGCAGATAGCTGGCAGCCAGAAGGTGCTAGCCTGGAAAGCTGTTGCTCAGCCTCATCTGCCCATGGCACTGCTCGCACAGAGGCACAGAGAATGGGGCTGCTTGCTTGTCTTGCCACCTCAAACTTCAAACGTAGCCTGGGAAAGATGGTGTACCTGCTAGGCTCCTATCACAGCCCTGCTCCGAAAGTGCGAACGTCTGCAGATAGCTGGCAGCCAGAAGGTGCTAGCCTGGAAAGCTGTTGCTCAGCCTCATCTGCCCATGGCACTGCTCGCACAGAGGCACAGAGAATGGGGCTGCTTGCTTATCTTGCCACTTGAAACTTCAAACGCATGTGGGGAATGTGGGTTGTCCCTGCCAGGCTCCTTTCGCAGCCCTGCTCCGAAAGTGCGAACGTCTGCAGATAGCTGGCAGGCAGAAGGTGCTAGCCTGGAAAGCTGTTGCTCAGCCTCATCTGCCCATGGCACTGCTCGCACAGAGGAACAGAGAATGGGGCTCCTTGCTTGTCTTGCCACCTCAAACTTCAAACGTAGCCTGGGAAAGATGGTGTACCTGCTAGGCTCCTTTCGCAGCCCTGCTCTGGAAATGTGAACGTCTGCAGATAGCTGGCAGCCAGAAGGGGCTAGCCTGGAAAGCTGTTGCTCAGCCTCATCTGCCCATGGCACTGTTCGCATAGAGGCACAGAGAATGGGTCTGCTTGCTTATCTTGCCACTTGAAACTTTAAACGCATGTGGGGAATGTGGGTTGTCCCTGCCAGGCTCCTTTCGCAGCCCTGCTTTGAAAGTGCGAACGTCTGCAGATAGCTGGCAGCCAGAAGGGGCTAGCCTGGAAAGTTGTTGCTCAGCCTCATCTGCCCATGGCACTGTTCGCACAGAGGCACAGAGAATGGGGGTGCTTGCTTGTCTTGCCACCTCAAACTTCAAACGTAGCCTGGGAAAGTTGGTGTCCCAACCAGGCTCCTTTCGCAGTCCTGCTCCGGAAGTGCGAACGTCTGCAGATAGCTGGCAGGCAGAAGGGGCTAGCCTGGAAAGCTGTTGCTCAGCCTCATCTGCCCATGGCAGTGCTCGCACAGAGGCACAGAGAATGGGGCTGCTTGCTTGTCTTGCCACCTCAAACTTCAAACGTAGCCTGGGAAAGATGGTGTACCTGCTAGGCTCCTTTCGCAGCCCTGCTCTTGAAATGCGAACGTCTGCAGATAGCTGGCAGCCAGAAGGGGCTAGCCTGGAAAGCTATTGCTCAGCCTCATCTGCCCATGGCACTGTTCGCATAGAGGCACAGAGAATGGGGCTGCTTGCTTATCTTGCCACTTGAAACTTCAAACGCATGCTGGGAATGGTGGTGTCCCTGCCAGGCTCCTATCACAGCCCTGCTCCGAAAGTGCGAACGTCTGCAGATAGCTGGCAGGCAGAAGGGGCTATCCTGGAAAGCTGTTGCTCAGCCTCATCTGCCCATGGCAGTGCTCGCACAGAGGCACAGAGAATGGGGCTGCTTGCTTGTCTTGCCACTTCAAACTTCAAACGCATGTGGGGAATGTGGGTTGTCCCTGCAAGGCTCCTTTCGCAGCCCTGCTTTGAAAGTGCGAACGTCTGCAGATAGCTGGCAGCCAGAAGAGGCTATCCTGGAAAGCTGTTGCTCAGCCTCACCTGCCCTTGGCAGTGCTCGCACAGAGACAAAGAGAATGGGGCTGGTTGCTTATCTTGCCACTTGAAACTTCAAACGCATGCTGGGAATGGTGGTGTCCCTGCCAGGCTCCTATCACAGCCCTGCTCCGAAAGTGCGAACGTCTGCAGATAGCTGGCAGCCAGAAGGGGCTATTCTGGAAAGTTCTAACTCAGCCTCATCTGCCCATGGCACTGTTCGCATAGAGGCACAGAGAATGGGGCTGCTTGCTTGTCTTGCCACCTCAAACTTCAAACGTAGCCTGGGAAAGTTGGTGTCCCAGCCAGGCTCCTTTCGCAGTTGTGCTCCGAACGTGCGAACATCTGCAGATAGCTGGCAGCCAGAAGGGGCTAGCCTGGAAAGCTGTTGCTCAGCCTCATCTGCCCATGGCACTGCTCGCACAGAGGCACAGAGAATGGGGCTTCTTGCTTGTCTTGTCACCTCAAACTTCAAACGTAGCCTGGGAAAGTTTGTGTCCCAGACAGGCTCCATTCGTAGCCCTGCTCCGAAAGTGCGAACGTCTGCAGATAGCTGGCAGCCAGAAGGTGCTAGCCTGCAAAGCTGTTGCTCAGCCTCATCTGCCCATGGCAGTGCTCGCACAGAGGCACAGAGAATGGGGCTGCTTGCTTGTCTTGCCACCTCAAACTTCAAACGTAGCCTGGGAAAGTTGGTGTACCTGCTAGGCTCCTTTCGCAGCCCTGCTCCTAACGTGCGAACGTCTGCAGATAGCTGGCAGCCAGAAGGGGCTAGCCTGGAAAGCTGTTGCTCAGCCTCATCTGCCCATGGCACTGTTCGCATAGAGGCACAGAGAATGGGTCTGCTTGCTTATCTTGCCACTTGAAACTTCAAACGCATGCTGGGAATGGTGGTGTCCCTGCCAGGCTCCTATCACAGCCCTGCTCCGAAAGTGCGAACGTCTGCAGATAGCTGGCAGCCAGAAGGGGCTATCCTGGAAAGCTGTTGCTCAGCCTCATCTGCCCATGGCACTGTTCGCACAGAGGCACAGAGAATGGGGCTGCTTGCTTGTCTTGCCACCTCAAACTTCAAACGTAGCCTGGGAATGGTGGTGTACCTGCTAGGCTCCTTTCGCAGCCCTGCTCCGAAAGTGCGAACGTCTGCAGATAGCTGGCAGCCAGAAGGGGCTATCCTGGAAAGCTGTTGCTCAGCCTCACCTGCCCATGGCAGTGCTCGCACAGAGGCACAGAGAATGGGGCTGGTTGCTTATCTTGCCACTTGAAACTTACAAACTCATGCTGGGAATGGTGGTGTCCCTGCCAGGCTCCTATCACAGCCCTGCTCCGAAAGTGCGAACGTCTGCAGATAGCTGGCAGCCAGAAGGGGCTATCCTGGTAAGTTGTTGCTCAGCCTCATCTGCCCATGGCAGTGCTCGCACAGAGGCACAGAGAATGGGGCTGCTTGCTTGTCTTGCCACCTCAAACTTCAAACGTAGCCTGGGAAAGTTGGTGTCCCAGCCAGGCTCCTATCACAGCCCTGCTCCGAACGTGCGAACGTCTGCGGATAGCTGGCATCCAGAAGGTGCTAGCCTGGAAAGCTGTTGCTCAGCCTCATCTGCCCATGGCACTGTTCGCATAGAAGCACAGAGAATGGGTCTGCTTGCTTATCTTGCCACTTGAAACTTCAAACGCATGTGGGGAATGTGGGTTGTCCCTGCCAGGCTCCTTTCGCAGCCCTGCTCCGAAAGTGCGAACGTCTGCAGATAGCTGGCATCCAGAAGGGGCTATCCTGGAAAGCTGTTGCTCAGCCTCATCTGCCCATGGCAGTGCTCGCACAGAGTATGGGGCTGCTTGCTTGTCTTGCCACCTCAAACTTCAAACGTAGCCTGGGAAAGTTGGTGTCCCAGCCAGGCTCCTTTCGCAGACCTGCTCGGAAAGTGCGAATGTCTGCAGATAGCTGGCAGCCAGAAGGGGCTAGCCTGGAAAGCTGTTGCTCAGCCTCATCTGCCCATGGCAGTGCTCGCACAGAGGCACAGAGAATGGGGTTGCTTGCTTGTGTTGCAACCTCAAACTTCAAACGTAGACTGGGAAAGTTGGTGTCCCAGCCAGGCTTCTTTCGCAGCCCTGCTCCGAACGTGCGAACATCTGCAGATAGCTGGCAGCCAGAATGTGCTAGCCTGGAAAGCTGTTGCTCAGCCTCATCTGCCCATGGCACTGCTCGCACAGAGGCACAGAGAATGGGTCTGCTTGCTTGTCTTGCCACCTCAAACTTCAAACGTAGCCTGGGAAAGTTGGTTTCCCAGCCAGGCTCCTTTCGCAGCCCTGCTCTGAAAGTGCGAACGTCTGCAGATAGCTGGCAGCCAGAAGGTGCTAGCCTGGAAAGCTGTTGCTCAGCCTCATCTGCCCATGGCAGTGCTCGCACAGAGGCACAGAGAATGGGGCTGCTTGCTTGTCTTGCCACCTCAAACTTCAAACGTAGCCTGGGAAAGATGGTGTACCTGCTAGGCTCCTTTCGCAGCCCTGCTCTTGAAATGCGAACGTCTGCAGATAGCTGGCAGCCAGAAGGGGCTAGCCTGGAAAGCTATTGCTCAGCCTCATCTGCCCATGGCACTGTTCGCATAGAGGCACAGAGAATGGGGCTGCTTGCTTATCTTGCCACTTGAAACTTCAAACGCATGCTGGGAATGGTGGTGTCCCTGCCAGGCTCCTATCACAGCCCTGCTCCGAAAGTGCGAACGTCTGCAGATAGCTGGCAGCCAGAAGGGGCTATCCTGGAAAGCTGTTGCTCAGCCTCATCTGCCCATGGCAGTGCTCGCACAGAGGCACAGAGAATGGGGCTGCTTGCTTGTCTTGCCACTTCAAACTTCAAACGCATGCTGGGAATGGTGGTGTCCCTGCCAGGCTCCTGTCACAGCCCTGCTCCGAAAGCGCGAACGTCTGCAGATAGCTGGCAGCCAGAAGGGGCTATCCTGGAAAGCTGTTGCTCAGCCTCACCTGCCCATGGCAGTGCTCGCACAGAGACAAAGAGAATGGGGCTGGTTGCTTATCTTGCCACTTGAAACTTCAAACGCATGCTGGGAATGGTGGTGTCCCTGGCAGGCTCCTATCACAGCCCTGCTCCGAAAGTGCGAACGTCTGCAGATAGCTGGCAGCCAGAAGGGGCTATTCTGGAAAGTTCTAACTCAGCCTCATCTGCCCATGGCACTGTTCGCATAGAGGCACAGAGAATGGGGCTGCTTGCTTGTCTTGCCACCTCAAACTTCAAACGTAGCCTGGGAAAGTTGGTGTCCCAGCCAGGCTCCTTTCGCAGTTGTGCTCCGAACGTGCGAACATCTGCAGATAGCTGGCAGCCAGAAGGTGCTAGCCTGGAAAGCTGTTGCTCAGCCTCATCTGCCCATGGCACTGCTCGCACAGAGGCACAGAGAATGGGGCTTCTTGCTTGTCTTGTCACCTCAAACTTCAAACGTAGCCTGGGAAAGTTTGTGTCCCAGACAGGCTCCATTCGTAGCCCTGCTCCGAAAGTGCGAACGTCTGCAGATAGCTGGCAGCCAGAAGGTGCTAGCCTGCAAAGCTGTTGCTCAGCCTCACCTGCCCATGACAGTGCTTGCACAGAGGCACAGAGAATGGGGCTGCTTGCTTGTCTTGCCACCTCAAACTTCAAACGTAGCCTGGGAAAGTTGGTGTACCTGCTAGGCTCCTTTCGCAGCCCTGCTCCTAACGTGCGAACGTCTGCAGATAGCTGGCAGCCAGAAGGGGCTAGCCTGGAAAGCTGTTGCTCAGCCTCATCTGCCCATGGCACTGTTCGCATAGAGGCACAGAGAATGGGTCTGCTTGCTTATCTTGCCACTTGAAACTTCAAACGCATGCTGGGAATGGTGGTGTCCCTGCCAGGCTCCTATCACAGCCCTGCTCCGAAAGTGCGAACGTCTGCAGATAGCTGGCAGGCAGAAGGGGCTATCCTGGAAAGCTGTTGCTCAGCCTCATCTGCCCATGGCACTGTTCGCACAGAGGCACAGAGAATGGGGCTGCTTGCTTGTCTTGCCACCTCAAACTTCAAACGTAGCCTGGGAATGGTGGTGTACCTGCTAGGCTCCTTTCGCAGCCCTGCTCCGAAAGTGCGAACGTCTGCAGATACCTGGCAGCCAGAAGGGGCTATCCTGGAAAGCTGTTGCTCAGCCTCACCTGCCCATGGCAGTGCTCGCACAGAGGCACAGAGAATGGGGCTGGTTGCTTATCTTGCCACTTGAAACTTCAAACTCATGCTGGGAATGGTGGTGTCCCTGCCAGGCTCCTATCACAGCCCTGCTCCGAAAGTGCGAACGTCTGCAGATAGCTGGCAGCCAGAAGGGGCTATCCTGGTAAGTTGTTGCTCAGCCTCATCTGCCCATGGCAGTGCTCGCACAGAGGCACAGAGAATGGGGCTGCTTGCTTGTCTTGCCACCTCAAACTTCAAACGTAGCCTGGGAAAGTTGGTGTCCCAGCCAGGCTCCTATCACAGCCCTGCTCCGAAAGTGCGAACGTCTGCGGATAGCTGGCAGCCAGAAGGTGCTAGCCTGGAAAGCTGTTGCTCAGCCTCATCTGCCCATGGCACTGTTCGCATAGAAGCACAGAGAATGGGTCTGCTTGCTTATCTTGCCACTTGAAACTTCAAACGCATGTGGGGAATGTGGGTTGTCCCTGCCAGGCTCCTTTCGCAGCCCTGCTCCGAAAGTGCGAACGTCTGCAGATAGCTGGCAGCCAGAAGGGGCTATCCTGGAAAGCTGTTGCTCAGCCTCATCTGCCCATGGCAGTGCTCGCACAGAGTATGGGGCTGCTTGCTTGTCTTGCCACCTCAAACTTCAAACGTAGCCTGGGAAAGTTGGTGTCCCAGCCAGGCTCCTTTCGCAGACCTGCTCGGAAAGTGCGAATGTCTGCAGATAGCTGGCAGCCAGAAGGGGCTAGCCTGGAAAGCTGTTGCTCAGCCTCATCTGCCCATGGCAGTGCTCGCACAGAGGCACAGAGAATGGGGTTGCTTGCTTGTCTTGCAACCTCAAACTTCAAACTTAGCCTGGGAAAGTTGGTGTCCCAGCCAGGCTCCTTTCGCAGCCCTGCTCCGAACTTGCGAACATCTGCAGATAGCTGGCAGCCAGAATGTGCTAGCCTGGAAAGCTGTTGCTCAGCCTCATCTGCCCATGGCACTGCTCGCACAGAGGCACAGAGAATGGGTCTGCTTGCTTGTCTTGCCACCTCAAACTTCAAACGTAGCCTGGGAAAGTTGGTTACCCAGCCAGGCTCCTTTCGCAGCCCTGCTCTGAAAGTGCGAACGTCTGCAGATAGCTGGCAGCCAGAAGGTGCTAGCCTGGAAAGCTGTTGCTCAGCCTCATCTGCCCATGGCACTGCTCGCACAGAGGCACAGAGAATGGGGCTGCTTGCTTGTCTTGCCACCTCAAACTTCAAACGTAGCCTGGGAAAGATGGTGTACCTGCTAGGCTCCTATCACAGCCCTGCTCCGAAAGTGCGAACGTCTGCAGATAGCTGGCAGCCAGAAGGTGCTAGCCTGGAAAGCTGTTGCTCAGCCTCATCTGCCCATGGCACTGTTCGCATAGAGGCACAGAGAATGGGGCTGCTTGCTTATCTTGCCACTTGAAACTTCAAACGCATGTGGGGAATGTGGGTTGTCCCTGCCAGGCTCCTTTCGCAGCCCTGCTCCGAAAGTGCGAACGTCTGCAGATAGCTGGCAGCCAGAAGGGGCTATCCTGGAAAGTTGTTGCTCAGCCTCATCTGCCCATGGCACTGTTCGCACAGAGGCACAGAGAATGCGGCTGCTTGCTTGTCTTGCCACTTCAAACTTCAAACGTAGCCTGGGAAAGTTGTTGTCCCAGCCCCGCTCCTTTCGCAGCCCTGCTCGGAAAGTGCGAACGTCTGCACATAGCTGGCAGCCAGAAGGGGCTATCCTGGAAAGCTGTTGCTCAGCCTCATCTGCCCATGGCACTGCTCGCACAGAGGCACAGAGAATGGGGCTGCTTGCTTGTCTTGCCACCTCAAACTTCAAACGTAGCCTGGGAAAGTTGGTGTCCCAGACAGGCTCCTTTCGCAGCCCTGCTCTTGATATGTGAACGTCTGCAGATAGCTGGCAGCCAGAAGGGGCTAGCCTGGAAAGTTGTTGCTCAGCCTCATCTGCCCATGGCACTGCTCGCACAGAGGCACAGAGAATGGGGCTGCTTGCTTGTCTTGCCACCTCAAACTTCAAACGTAGCCTGGGAAAGATGGTGTACCTGATAGGCTCCTTTCGCAGCCCTGCTCTTGATATGTGAACATCTGCAGATAGCTGGCAGCCAGAAGGGGCTAGCCTGGAAAGCTGTTGCTCAGTCTCATCTGCCCATGGCACTGTTCGCATAGAGGCACAGAGAATGGGTCTGCTTGCTTATCTTGCCACTTGAAACTTCAAACGCATGCTGGGAATGGTGGTGTCCCTGCCAGGCTCCTATCACAGCCCTGCTCCGAAAGTGCGAACGTCTGCAGATAGCTGGCAGCCAGAAGGGGCTATCCTGGAAAGCTGTTGCTCAGCCTCATCTGCCCATGGCAGTGCTCGCACAGAGGCACAGAGAATGGGGTTGCTTGCTTGTCTTGCCACCTCAAACTTCAAACGTAGCCTGGGAAAGTTGGTGTCCCAGCCAGGCTCCTTTCGCAGTTGTGCTCCTAACGTGCGAACATCTGCAGATAGCTGGCAGCCAGAAGGGGCTAGCCTGGAAAGCTGTTGCTCAGCCTCATCTGCCCATGGCACTGCTCGCACAGAGGCACAGAGAATGGGGCTGCTTGCTTGTCTTGCCACCTCAAACTTCAATTGTAGCCTGGGAATGTTGGTGTCCCAGCCAGGCTCCTTTCACAGCCCTGCTCCGAAAGTGCGAACGTCTGCAGATAGCTGGCAGCCAGAAGGGGCTAGCCTGGAAAGCTGTTGCTCAGCCTCATCTGCCCATGGCACTGCTCGCACAGAGTATGGGGCGGCTTGCTTGTCTTGCCACCTCAAACTTCAAACGTAGCCTGGGAAAGATGGTGTACCTGCTAGGCTCCTTTCGCAGCCCTGCTCTTAAAATGTGAACGTCTGCAGATAGCTGGCAGCCAGAAGGTGCTAGCCTGGAAAGCTGTTGCTCAGCCTCATCTGCCCATGGCACTGTTCGCATAGAGGCACAGAGAATGGGGCTTCTTGCTTATCTTGCCACTTGAAACTTCAAACGCATGTGGGGAATGTGGGTTGTCCTGCGAGGCAACTTTCGCAGCCCTGCTCCGAAAGTGCGAACGTCTGCAGATAGCTGGCAGGCAGAAGGGGATATCCTGGAAAGCTGTTGCTCAGCCTCATCTGCCCATGGCAGTGCTCGCACAGAGTATGGGGATGCTTGCTTGTCTTGCCACCTCAAACTTCAAACGTAGCCTGGGAAAGTTGGTGTCCCAGCCAGGCTCCTTTCGCAGCCCTGCTCCGAAAGTCCGAACGTCTGCAGATAGCTGGCAGGCAGAAGGGGCTAGCCTGGAAAGCTGTTGCTCAGCCTCGTCTGCCCATGGCACTGCTAGCACAGAGGCACAGAGAATGGGGCTGCTTGCTTGTCTTGCCACCTCAAACTTCAAACGTAGCCTGGGAAAGATGGTGCACCTGCTAGGATCCTTTCGCAGCCCTCCTCTTGATATGTGAACGTCTGCAGATAGCTGGCAGCCAGAAGGGGCTAGCCTGGAAAGCTGTTGCTCAGCCTCATCTGCCCATGGCACTGTTCGCATAGAGGCACAGAGAATGGGGCTGCTTGCTTGTCTTGCCACCACAAACTTCAAACGTAGCCTGGGAAAGTTTGTGTCCCAGCCAGGCTCCTTTCGCCGCCGTGCTCCGAACGTGCGAAAATCTGCAGATAGCTGGCAGCCAGAAGGTGCTAGCCTGGAAAGCTGTTGCTCAGCCTCATCTGCCCATGGCACTGCTCGCACAGAGGCACAGAGAATGGGGCTGCTTGCTTGTCTTGCCACCTCAAACTTCAAACGTAGCCTGGGAAAGTTGGTGTCCCAGCCAGGCTCCTTTCGCAGCCCTGCTCCGAAAGTGCGAACGTCTGCAGATAGCTGGCAGCCAGAAGGTGCTAGCCTGGAAAGCTGTTGCTCAGCCTCATCTGCCCATGGCAGTGCTCGCACAGAGGCACAGAGAATGGGGCTGCTTGCTTGTCTTGCCACCTCAAACTTCAAACGTAGCCTGGGAAAGATGGTGTACCTGCTAGGCTCCTTTCGCAGCCCTGCTCTTGATATGCGAACGTCTGCAGATAGCTGGCAGCCAGAAGGGGCTAGCCTGGAAAGCTGTTGCTCAGCCTCATCTGCCCATGGCACTGTTCGCATAGAGGCACAGAGAATGGGTCCGCTTGCTTATCTTGCCACCTGAAACTTCAAACGTAGCCTGGGAAAGTTGGTGTCCCTGCCAGGCTCCTATCACAGCCCTGCTCTTGAAATGCGAACGTCTGCAGATAGCTGGCAGCCAGAAGGGGCTATCCTGGAAAGTTGTTGCTCAGCCTCATCTGCCCATGGCAGTGCTCGCACAGAGGAACAGAGAATGGGGCTGGTTGCTTGTCTTGCCACTTGAAACTTCAAACGCATGCTGGGAATGGTGGTGTCCCTGCCAGGCTCCTATCACAGCCCTGCTCCCAAAGTGCGAACGTCTGCAGATAGCTGGCAGCCAGAAGGGGCTATAATGGAAAGCTGTTGCTCAGCCTCATCTGCCCATGGCACTGTTCGCATAGAGGCACAGAGAATGGGGCTGCTTGCTTATCTTGCCACTTGAAACTTCAAACGCATGTGGGGAATGTGGGTTGTCCCTGCAAGGCTCCTTTCGCAGCCCTGCTTTGAAAGTGCGAACGTCTGCAGATAGCTGGCAGCCAGAAGGGGCTATCCTGGAAAGTTGTTGCTCAGCCTCATCTGCCCATGGCAGTGCTCGCACAGAGGCACAGAGAATGGGGCTGCTTGCTTGTCTTGCCACCTCAAACTTCAAAAGTAGCCTGGGAAAGTTGGTGTCCCAGCCAGGCTCCATTCGCAGCCCTGCTCCGAAAGTGCGAACGTTTGCAGATAGCTGGCAGCCAGAAGGTGCTAGCCTGGAAAGCTGTTGCTCAGCCTCATCTGCCCATGGCAGTGCTCGCACAGAGGCACAGAGAATGGGGCTGCTTGCTTGTCTTGCCACCTCAAACTTCAAACGTAGCCTGGGAAAGATGGTGTACCTGCTAGGCTCCTTTCGCAGCCCTGCTCTTGATATGCGAACGTCTGCAGATAGCTGGCAGCCAGAAGGGGCTAGCCTGGAAAGCTGTTGCTCAGCCTCATCTGCCCATGGCACTGTTCACATAGAGGCACAGAGAATGGGTCCGCTTGCTTATCTTGCCACTTGAAACTTCAAACGCATGCTGGGAATGGTGGTGTCCCTGCCAGGCTCCTATCACAGCCCTGCTCCGAAAGTGCGAACGTCTGCAGATAGCTGGCAGACCGAGGGGGCTAGCCTGGAAAGTTGTTGCTCAGCCTCATCTGCCCATGGCACTGTTCGCACAGAAGCACAGAGCATGGGGCTGCTTGCTTGTCTTGCCACCTCAAACTTCAAACGTAGCCTGGGAAAGTTGGTGTCCCAGCCAGGCTCCTTTCGCAGCCCTGCTCTTGAAATGCGAACGTCTGCAGATACCTGGCAGCCAGAAGGGGCTAGCCTGGAAAGCTGTTGCTCAGCCTCATCTGCCCATGGCAGTGCTCGCACAGAGGCACAGAGAATGGGGCTGCTTGCTTGTCTTGCCACTTCAAACTTCAAACGCATGCTGGGAATGGTGGTGTCCCTGCCAGGCTCCTATCACAGCCCTGCTCCGAAAGTGCGAACGTCTGCAGATAGCTGGCAGCCAGAAGGGGCTATAATGGAAAGCTGTTGCTCAGCCTCATCTGCCCATGGCACTGTTCGCATACAGGCACAGAGAATGGGGCTGCTTGCTTATCTTGCCACTTGAAACTTCAAACGCATGTGGGGAATGTGGGTTGTCCCTGCAAGGCTCCTTTCGCAGCCCTGCTTTGAAAGTGCGAACGTCTGCAGATAGCTGGCAGCCAGAAGGGGCTATCCTGGAAAGTTGTTGCTCAGCCTCATCTGCCCATGGCACTGTTCGCATAGAGGCACAGAGAATGGGGCTGCTTGCTTGTCTTGCCACCTCAAACTTCAAAAGTAGCCTGGGAAAGTTGGTGTCCCAGCCAGGCTCCATTCGCAGCCCTGCTCCGAAAGTGCGAACGTCTGCAGATAGCTGGCAGCCACAAGGTGCTAGCCTCGAAAGCTGTTGCTCAGCCTCATCTGTCCATGGCACTGCTCGCACAGAGGCACAGAGAATGGGGCTCCTTGCTTGTCTTGCCACCTCAAACTTCAAACGTAGCCTGGGAAAGATGTTACCTGCTAGGCTCCTTTCGCAGACCTGCTCTTGAAATGCGAACGTCTGCAGATAGCTGGCAGCCAGAAGGGGCTAGCCTGGAAAGCTGTTGCTCAGCCTCATCTGCCCATGGCACTGTTCGCATAGAGGCACAGAGAATGGGGCTGCTTGCTTATCTTGCCACTTGAAACTTCAAACGCATGCTGGGAATGGTGGTGTTCCTGCCAGGCTCCTATCACAGCCCTGCTTTGAAAGTGCGAACGTCTGCAGATAGCTGGCAGACAGAAGGGGCTAGCCTGGAAAGTTGTTGCTCAGCCTCATCTGCCCATGGCACTGTTCGCACAGAAGCACAGAGCATGGGGCTGCTTGCTTGTCTTGCCACCTCAAACTTCAAACGTAGCCTGGGAATGTTGGTGTCCCAGCCAGGCTCCTTTCGCAGCCCTGCTCTTGAAATGCGAACGTCTGCAGATAGCTGGCAGCCAGAAGGGGCTATCCTGGAAAGCTTTTGCTCAGCCTCATCTGCCCATGGCAGTGCTCGCACAGAGGCACAGAGAATGGGGCTGCTTGCTTGTCTTGCCACTTCAAACTTCAAACGCATGCTGGGAATGGTGGTGTCCCTGCCAGGCTCCTATCAGAGCCCT
Source organism: Opisthocomus hoazin (assembly GCF_030867145.1). Lineage (NCBI taxonomy): Eukaryota > Metazoa > Chordata > Aves > Opisthocomiformes > Opisthocomidae > Opisthocomus > Opisthocomus hoazin. The sequence goes on from NC_134435.1 coordinate 13,583,803, forward strand.
GCTCCGAAAGTGCGAACGTCTGCAGATAGCTGGCAGCCAGAAGGGGCTATAATGGAAAGCTGTTGCTCAGCCTCATCTGCCCATGGCACTGTTCGCATACAGGCACAGAGAATGGGGCTGCTTGCTTGTCTTGCCACTTGAAACTTCAAACGCATGTGGGGAATGTGGGTTGTCCCTGCAAGGATCCTTTCGCAGCCCTGCTTTGAAAGTGCGAACGTCTGCAGATAGCTGGCAGCCAGAAGGGGCTATCCTGGAAAGCTGTTGCTCAGCCTCATCTGCCCATGGCACTGCTCGCACAGAGTGTGGGGCTGCTTGCTTGTCTTGCCACCTCAAACTTCAAACGTAGCCTGGGAAAGTTGGTGTACCTGCTAGGCTCCTTTCGCAGCCCTGTTCTTGAAATGAGAACGTCTGCAGATAGCTGGCAGCCAGAAGGGGCTAGCCTGGAAAGCTGTTGCTCAGCCTCATCTGCCCATGGCACTGTTCGCATAGAGGCACAGAGAATGGGGCTGCTTGCTTATCTTGCCACTTGAAACTTCAAACGCCTGTGGGGAATGTGGGTTGTCCCTGCCTGGCTCCTTTCGCAGCCCTGCTTTGAAAGTGCGAACGTCTGCAGATAGCTGGCAGCCAGAAGGGGCTATCCTGGAAAGCTGTTGCTCAGCCTCATCTGCCCATGGCAGTGCTCGAACAGAGTATGGGGCTGCTTGCTTGTCTTGCCACCTCAAACTTCAAACGTAGCCTGGGAAAGATGGTGTACCTGCTAGGCTCCTTTCGCAGCCCTGCTCTTGAAATGCGTACGTCTGCAGATAGCTGGCAGCCAGAAGGGGCTATCCTGGAAAGCTGTTGCTCAGCCTCATCTGCCCATGGCACTGTTCGAATAGTGGCACAGAGAATGGGGCTGCTTGCTTATCTTGCCACTTGAAACTTCAAACGCATGCTGGGAATGGTGGTGTCCCTGCCAGGCTCCTATCACAGCCCTGCTCCGAAAGTGCGAACATCTGCAGATAGCTGGCAGCCAGAAGGTGCTAGCCTGGAAAGCTGTTGCTCAGCCTCATCTGCCCATGGCACTGTTCGCACAGAGGCACAGAGAATGGGGCTGCTTGCTTGTCTTGCCACCTCAAACTTCAAACATAGCCTGGGAAAGTTGGTGTCCCAGCCAGGCTCCTTTCGCAGCCCTGCTCCGAAAGTGCGAACGTCTGCAGATAGCTGGCAGCCAGAAGGGGCTAGCCTGGAAAGCTGTTGCTCAGCCTCATCTGCCCATGGCACTGTTCGCACAGAGGCACAGAGAATGGGGCTGCTTGCTTGTCTTGCCACCTCAAACTTCAAACGTAGCCTGGGAAAGATGGTGTACCTGCCAGGCTCCTTTCGCAGCCCTGCTCTTGAAATGCGAACGTCTGCAGATAGCTGGCAGCCAGAAGGGGCTAGCCTGGATAGTTGTTGAGCAGGGCTGTGATAGGAGCCTGGCAGGGACATCACCATGCCCAGCATGCGTTTGAAGTTTCAAGTGGCATGATAAGCAAGCAGCCCCATTCTCTGTGCCTCTATGCGAACAGTGCCATGGGCAGATGAGGCTGAGCAACAGCTTTGCAGGATAGCACCTTCCGGCTGCCAGCTATCTGCAGACGTTCGCACTTTCGGAGCAGGGCTGCGAAAGGAGCATGGCTGGGACTCCATCTTTCCCAGGCTACGTTTGAAGTTTGAGGTGGCAAGACAAGCAAGGAGCCCCATTCTCTGTGCCTGTGTGCGAGCAGTGCCGTGGGCAGATGAGGCTGAGCAACAGCTTTCCAGGCTAGCCCCTTCTGGCTGCCAGCTATCTGCAGACGTTCGCATTTCAAGAGCAGGGCTGCGCAAGGAGCCTAGCAGGTACACCAACTTTCCCAGGATACGTTTGAAGTTTGAGGTGGCAAGACAAGCAAGCAGCCCCATTCCCTGTGTGAGCACTGCCATGGGCAGATGAGGCTGAGCAACAGCTTTCCAGGATAGCCCCTTCTGGCTGCCAGCTATCTGCAGACGTTCGCACTTTCGGAGCAGGGCTGTGATAGGAGCCTGGCTGGGACACCACCATTCCCAGCATGCGTTTGAAGTTTCAAGAGGCAAGACAAGCAAGCAGCCCCATTCTCTGTGCCTCTATGCGAACAGTGCCATGGGCAGATGAGGCTGAGCAACAGCTTTCCAGGCTAGCCCCTTCTGGCTGCCAGCTATCTGCAGACGTTCGCATTTCAAGAGCAGGGATGCGAAAGGAGCCTAGCAGGTACACCAACTTTCCCAGGATACGTTTGAAGTTTGAGGTGGCAAGACAAGCAAGCAGCCCCATTCCCTGTGCGAGCACTGCCATGGGCAGATGAGGCTGAGCAACAGCTTTCCAGGATAGCCCCTTCTGGCTGCCAGCTATCTGCAGACGTTCGCACTTTCGGAGCAGGGCTGTGATAGGAGCCTGGCTGGGACACCACCATTCCCAGCATGCGTTTGAAGTTTCAAGAGGCAAGACAAGCAAGCAGCCCCATTCTCTGTGCCTCTATGCGAACAGTGCCATGGGCAGATGAGGCTGAGCAACAGCTTTCCAGGCTAGCCCCTTCTGGCTGCCAGCTATCTGCAGACGTTCGCATTTCAAGAGCAGGGATGCGAAAGGAGCCTAGCAGGTACACCAACTTTCCCAGGCTACGTTTGAAGTTTGAGGTGGCAAGACAAGCAAGCAGCCCCATTCTCTGTGCGAGCAGTGCCATGGGCAGATGAGGCTGAGCAACAGCTTTCCAGGCTAGCCCCTTCTGGCTGCCAGCTATCTGCAGACGTTCGCACTTTCGGAGCAGGACTGTGATAGGAGCCTGGTAGGGACACCACCATTCCCAGCATGCGTTTGAAGTTTCAAGTGGCAAGACAAGCAAGCAGCCCCATTCTCTGTGCCTCTATGCGAACAGTGCCATGGGCAGATGAGGCTGAGCAACAGCTTTCCAGGCTAGCCCCTTCTGGCTGCCAGCTATCTGCAGACGTTCGCATTTCAAGAGCAGGGCTGCGAAAGGAGCCTAGCAGGTACACCATCTTTCCCAGGATACGTTTGAAGTTTGAAGTGGCAAGACAAGCAAGGAGCCCCATTCTCTGTGCCTCTGTGCGAGCACTGCCATGGGCAGGTGAGGCTGAGCAACAGCTTTCCAGGCTAGCCCCCTCTGGTTGCCAGCTATCTGCAGACGTTCGCACTTTCGGAGCAGGGCTGCGAAAGGAGCCTGGCTGGGACACCAACTTTCCCAGGCTACGTTTGAAGTTTGAGGTGGCAAGACAAGCAAGGAGCCCCAGTCTCTGTGCCTCTGTGCGAGCAGTGCCATGGGCAGATGAGGCTGAGCAACAGCTTTCCAGGCTAGCCCCTTCTGGCTGCCAGCTATCTGCAGACGTTCGCACTTTCGGAGCAGGGCTGCGAAAGGAGCCTGGCTGGGACACCAACTTTCCCACGCTACGTTTGAAGTTTGAGGTGGCAAGACAAGCAAGCAGCCCCATTCTCTGTGCCTCTGTGCGAGCACTGCCATGGGCAGATGAGGCTGAGCAACAGCTTTCCAGATATCCCCTTCTGCCTGCAAGCTATCTGCAGACGTTCGCACTTTCGGAGCAGGGCTGTGATAGGAGCCTGGCAGGGACACCACCATTCCCAGTATGCGTTTGAAGTTTCAAGTGGCAAGATAAGCAAGCAGCCCCATTCTCTGTGCCTCTATGCGAACAGTGCCATGGGCAGATGAGGCTGAGCAACAGCTTTCCAGGCTAGCCTCTTCTGGCTGCCAGCTATCTGCAGACGTTCGCATTTCAAGAGCAGGGATGCGAAAGGAGCCTAGCAGGTACACCAACTTTCCCAGGCTACGTTTGAAGTTTGAGGTGGCAAGACAAGCAAGCAGCCCCATTCTCTGTGCGAGCAGTGCCATGGGCAGATGAGGCTGAGCAACAGCTTTCCAGTATAGCCCCTTCTGCCTGCCAGCTATCTGCAGACGTTCGCACTTTCGGAGCAGGGCTGTGATAGGAGCCTGGTAGGGACACCACCATTCCCAGCATGCGTTTGAAGTTTCAAGTGGAAAGACAAGCAAGCAGCCCCATTCTCTGTGCCTCTATGCGAACAGTGCCATGGGCAGATGAGGCTGAGCAACAGCTTTCCAGGCTAGCCCCTTCTGGCTGCCAGCTATCTGCAGACGTTCTCATTTCAAGAGCAGGGCTGCGAAAGGAGCCTAGCAGGTACACCATCTTTCCCAGGCTACGTTTGAAGTTTGAAGTGGCAAGACAAGCAAGGAGCCCCATTCTCTGTGCCTCTGTGCGAGCACTGCCATGGGCAGGTGAGGCTGAGCAACAACTTTCCAGGCTAGCCCCTTCTGGCTGCCAGCTATCTGCAGACGTTCGCACTTTCGGAGCAGGGCTGTGATAGGGGCCTGGCAGGGACACCACCATTCCCAGCATGCGTTTGAAGTTTCAAGTGGAAAGATAAGCAAGCAGCCCCATTCTCTGTGCCTCTGTGCGAGCACTGCCATGGGCAGATGAGGCTGAGCAACAGCTTTCCAGGCTAGCCCCTTCTGGCTGCCAGCTATCTGCAGACGTTCGCACTTTCGGAGTAGGGCTGCGAAAGGAGCCTGGCTGGGACACCAACTTTCCCAGGCTACGTTTGAAGTTTGAGGTGACAAGAGAAGCAAGGAGCCCCAGTCTCTGTGCCTCTGTGCGAACAGTGCCATGGGCAGATGAGGCTGAGCAACAGCTTTCCAGGCTAGCCCCTTCTGGCTGCCAGCTATCTGCAGACGTTCGCACTTTCGGAGCAGGGCTGCGAAAGGAGCCTGGCTGGGACACCAACTTTCCCACGCTACGTTTGAAGTTTGAGGTGGCAAGACAAGCAAGCAGCCCCATTCTCTGTGCCTCTGTGCGAGCACTGCCATGGGCAGATGATGCTTAGCAACAGCTTTCCAGATAGCCCCTTCTGCCTGCAAGCTATCTGCAGACGTTCGCACTTTCGGAGCAGGGCTGTGATGGGAGCCTGGCAGGGACACCACCATTCCCAGTATGCGTTTGAAGTTTCAAGTGGCAAGATAAGCAAGCAGCCCCATTCTCTGTGCCTCTATGCGAACAGTGCCATGGGCAGATGAGGCTGAGCAACAGCTTTCCAGGCTAGCCTCTTCTGGCTGCCAGCTATCTGCAGACGTTCGCATTTCAAGAGCAGGGCTGCGAAAGGAGCCTAGCAGGTACACCAACTTTCCCAGGCTACGTTTGAAGTTTGAGGTGGCAAGACAAGCAAGCAGCCCCATTCTCTGTGCCTCTGTGCGAGCACTGCCATGGGCAGATGAGGCTGAGCAACAGCTTTCCAGGTTAGCACCTTCTGGCTGCCAGCTATCTGCAGACGTTTGCACTTTTGGAGCAGGGCTGCGAAAGGAGCCTGGCTGGGACACCAACTTTCCCAGGCTACGTTTGAAGTTTGAGATGGCAAGAGAAGCAAGCAGCCCCATTCTCTGTGCCTCTGTGCGAGCACTGCCATGGGCAGGTGAGGCTGAGCAACAGCTTTCCAGGCTAGCCCCTTCTGGCTGCCAGCTATCTGCAGACGTTCGCACTTTCGGAGCAGGGCTGTGATAGGAGCCTGGCAGGGACACCACCATTCCCAGCATGCGTTTGAAGTTTCAAGAGGCAAGATAAGCAAGGAGCCCCATTCTCTGTGCCTCTATGCGAACAGTGCCATGGGCAGATGAGGCTGAGCAACAGCTTTCCAGGCTAGCACCTTCTGGCTGCCAGCTATCTGCAGACGTTCGCATTTCAAGAGCAGGGCTGCGAAAGGAGCCTAGCAGGTACACCAACTATCCCAGGCTACGTTTGAAGTTTGAGGTGGCAAGACAAGCAAGCAGCCCCATTCTCTGTGCGAGCAGTGTCATGGGCAGATGAGGCTGAGCAACAGCTTTCCAGGCTAGCCCCTTCTGGCTGCCAGCTATCTGCAGACGTTCGCACTTTCGGAGCAGGACTGTGATAGGAGCCTGGCAGGGACAGCACCATTCCCAGCATGCGTTTGAATTTTCAAGTGGCAAGATAAGCAAGCAGCCCCATTCTCTGTGCCTCTATGCGAACAGTGCCATGGGCAGATGAGGCTGAGCAACAGCTTTCCAGGCTAGCCCCTTCTGGCTGCCAGCTATCTGCAGACGTTTGCATTTCAAGACCAGGGCTGCGAAAGGAGCCTAGCAGGTACACCAACTTTCCCAGGCTACGTTTGAAGTTTGAGGTGGCAAGACAAGCAAGGAGCCCCAGTCTCTGTGCCTCTGTGCGAGCACTGCCATGGGCAGGTGAGGCTGAGCAACAGCTTTCCAGGCTAGCCCCTTCTGGCTGCCAGGTATCTGCAGACGTTCGCACTTTCGGAGCAGGGCTGTGATAGGAGCCTATCAGGTACACCATCTTTCCCAGGCTACGTTTGAAGTTTCAAGAGGCAAGATAAGCAAGCAGCCCCATTCTCTGTGCCTCTATGCGAACAGTGCCATGGGCAGATGAGGCTGAGCAACAGCTTTCCAGGCTAGCACCTTCTGGCTGCCAGCTATCTGCAAACGTTCGCATTTCAAGAGCAGGGCTGCAAAAGGAGCCTAGCAGGTACACCACCATTCCCAGCATGCGTTTGAAGTTTCAAGAGGCAAGAGAAGCAAGGAGCCCCATTCTCTGTGCCTCTGTGCGAGCACTGCCATGGGCAGATGAGGCTGAGCAACAGCTTTGCAGGCTAGCACCTTCTGGCTGCCAGCTATCTGCAGACGTTCGCACTTTCGGAGCAGGGCTGCGAAAGGAGCCTGGCTGGGACACCAACTTTCCCAGGCTACGTTTGAAGTTTGAGGTGGGAAGACAAGCAAGCAGCCCCATTCTCTGTGCCTCTATGCGAACAGTGCCATGGGCAGGTGAGGCTGAGCAACAGCTTTCCAGGCTAGCCCCTTCTGGCTGACAGCTATCTGCAGACGTTCGCACGTTAGGAGCAGGGCTGTGATAGGAGCCTGGCAGGGACACCACCATTCCCAGCATGCGTTTGAAGTTTCAAGTGGCAAGACAAGCAAGCAGCCCCATTCTCTGTGCCTCTATACGAGCACTGCCATGGGCAGATGAGGCTGAGCAACAGCTTTCCAGATATCCCCTTCTGGCTGCCAGCTATCTGCAGACGATCGCACTTTCGGAGCAGGGCTGTGATAGGAGCCTGGCAGGGACACCATCATTCCCAGCATGCGTTTGAAGTTTCAAGAGGCAAGATAAGCAAGCAGCCCCATTCTCTGTGCCTCTATGCGAACAGTGCCATGGGCAGATGAGGCTGAGCAACAGCTTTCCAGGCTAGCACCTTCTGGCTGCCAGCTATCTGCAAACATTCGCATTTCAAGAGCAGGGCTGTGAAAGGACCCTAACAGGTACACCAACTTTCCCAGGCTACGTTTGAAGTTTGAGGTGGCAAGACAAGCAAGCAGCCCCATTCTCTGTGCCTCTGTGCGAGCACTGCCATGGGCAGGTGAGGCTGAGCAACAGCTTTCCAGGCTAGCCCCTTCTGGCTGCCAGCTATCTGCAGACGTTCGCACTTTCGGAGCAGGGCTGTGATAGGAGCCTGGCAGGGGCACCACCATTCCCAGCATGCGTTTGAAGTTTCAAGTGGCAAGATAAGCAAGCAGCCCCATTCTCTGTGCCTCTATGCGAACGGTGCCATGGGCAGATGAGGCTGAGCAACAGCTTTCCAGGCTAGCCCCTTCTGGCTGCCAGCTATCTGCAGACGTTCGCATTTCAAGAGCAGGGCTGCGAAAGGAGCCTAGCAGGTACACCAACTTTCCCAGGCTACGTTTGAAGTTTGAGGTGGCAAGACAAGCAAGGAGCCCCATTCTCTGTGCCTCTGTGCGAGCAGTGCCATGGGCAGATGAGGCTGAGCAACAGCTTTCCAGGCTAGCCCCTTCTGGCTGCCAGCTATCTGCAGATGTTCGCACTTTCGGAGCAGGGCTGCGAAAGGAGCCTGGCTGGGACACCAACTTTCCCAGGCTACGTTTGAAGTTTGAGGTGGCAAGACAAGCAAGCAGCCCCATTGTCTGTGCCTCTGTGTGAGCACCGCCATGTGCAGGTGAGGCTGAGCAACAGCTTTCCAGGCTAGCACCTTCTGGCTGCCAGCTATCTGCAGACGTTCGCACTTTCGGAGCAGGGCTGTGATAGGAGCATGGCAGGGACACCACCATTCCCAGCACGCGTTTGAAGTTTCAAGTGGCAAGACAAGCAAGCAGCCCCATTCTCTGTGCCTCTATGCGAGCACTGCCATGGGCAGATGAGGCTGAGCAACAGCTTTCCAGATATCCCCTTCTGGCTGCCAGCTATCTGCAGACGTTCGCACTTTCGGAGCAGGGCTGTGATAGGAGCCTGGCAGGGACACCATCATTCCCAGCATGCGTTTGAAGTTTCAAGAGGCAAGATAAGCAAGCAGCCCCATTCTCTGTGCCTCTATGCGAACAGTGCCATGGGCAGATGAGGCTGAGCAACAGCTTTCCAGGCTAGCACCTTTTGGCTGCCAGCTATCTGCAAACGTTCGCATTTCAAGAGCAGGGCTGCGAAAGGAGCCTAGCAGGTACACCAACTTTCCCAGGCTAAGTTTGAAGTTTGAGGTGGCAAGACAAGCAAGCAGCCCCATTCTCTGTGCCTCTGTGCGAGCACTGCCATGGGCAGGTGAGGCTGAGCAACAGCTTTCCAGGCTAGCCCCTTCTGGCTGCCATCTATCTGCAGACGTTCGGACTTTCGGAGCAGGGCTGTGATAGGAGCCTGGCAGGGACACCACCATTCCCAGCATGCGTTTGAAGTTTCAAGTGGCAAGATAAGCAACCAGCCCCATTCTCTGTGCCTCTATGCGAACACTGCCATGGGCAGATGAGGCTGAGCAACAGCTTTCCAGGATAGCCCCTTCTGGCTGCCAGCTATCTGCAGACGTTCGCATTTCAAGAGCAGGGCTGCGAAAGGAGCCTAGCAGGTACACCATCTTTCCCAGGCTACGTTTGAAGTTTGAGGTGGCAAGACAAGCAAGGAGCCCCATTCTCTGTGCCTCTGTGCGAGCAGTGCCATGGGCAGATGAGGCTGAGAAACAGATTTCTAGGCTAGCGCCTTCTGGCTGCGAGCTATCTGCAGACGTTTGCACTTTCGGAGCAGGGCTGCGAAAGGAGCCTGGCTGGGACACTAACTTTCCCACGCTACGTTTGAAGTTTGAGGTGGCAAGACAAGCAAGCAGCCCCATTCTCTGTGCCTCTGTGCGAGCAGTGCCATGGGCAGATGAGGCTGAGCAACAGCTTTCCAGGCTAGCACCTTCTGCCTGCGAGCTATATGCAGACGTTCGCATTTTCAGAGCAGGGCTGCCAAAGGCGCCCGGCACAAACAGTCAAAAGATAGTTTTGAAGTTTAAGGGGGCAAGACAAGCAAGCAGCCCCAGTCTCTGTGCCTCTGTGCGAGCAGTGCCATGGCCAGATGAGGCTGAGCAACAGCTTTCCAGGCTAGCTCTTTCTGCCTGCGAGCTATCTGCAGACGTTTGCATTTTCGGAGCAGGGCTGCCGGAAGCGCCCGGCACGGACCACCTAAGATGCGTTTGAAGTTTGAGGGGACAAGACAAGCAAGCAGCCCCAGTCTCTGTGCCTCTGTGCGAGCAGTGCCATGGGCAGATGAGGCTGAGCAACAGCTTTCCAGGCTAGCTCTTTCTGCTTCGAGCTATCTGCAGACGTTCGCATTTTCGGAGCAGGGCTGCCGTAGGCGCTCAGCACAAACAGCCAAAAGATAGTATGAAGTTTGAGGGGGCAAGACAGGCAAGCAGCCCCAGTCTCTGTGCCTCTGTGCGAGCAGTGCCATGGGCAGATGAGGCTGAGCAACAGCTTTCCAGGCTAGCTCTTTGTGCCTGCGAGCTATCTGCAGACGTTCGCATTTTCGGAGCAGGGCTGCCGGAGGCTCGCGAGACGGACCACCTAAGCTACGTTTGAAGTTTGAGGGGGCAAGACAAGCAAGCAGCCCCAGTCTCTGTGCCTCTGTGCGAGCAGTGCCATGGGCAGATGAGGCTGAGCAACAGCTTTCCAGGCTAGCTCTTTTTGCCTGCGAGCTATCTGCAGACGTTCGCATTTTCGGAGAAGGGCTGCCGGAGGCTCGTGAGACGGACCACCTAAGCTACGTTTGAAGTTTGAGGGGGCAAGACAAGCAAGCAGCCCCAGTCTCTGTGCCTCTGTGCGAGCAGTGCCATGGGCAGATGAGGCTGAGCAACAGCTTTCCAGGCTAGCTCTTTCTGGCTGCGAGCTATCTGCAGATGTTCGCATTTTCGGAGTAGGGCTGCCGGAGGCACCCAGCACGGACCACCTAAGCTACATTTGAAGTTTGAGGGGTCAAGACAAGCAAGCAGCCCCAGTCTCTGTGCCTCTGTGCGAGCAGTGCCATGGGCAGATGAGGCTGAGCAACAGCTTTCCAGGCTAGCTCTTTCTGCCTGCGAGCTATCTGCAGACGTTCGCATTTTCGGAGCAGGGCTGCCGGAAGCGCCCGGCATGGACCTCCTAAGCTATGTTTGAAGTTTGAGGGGGCAAGACAAGCAAGCCGCCCCAGTCTCTGTGCCTCTGTGCGAGCAGTGCCATGGGCAGATGAGGCTGAGCAACAGCTTTCCAGGCTAGCTCTTTCTGCCTGCGAGCTATCTGCAGACGTTCGCATTTTTGGAGTAGGGCTGCCGGAGGCGCCCAGCACAGACCACCTAAGCTACATTTGAAGTTTGAGGGGACAAGACAAGCAAGCAGCCCCAGTCTCTGTGCCTCTGTGCGAGCAGTGCCATGGGCAGATGAGGCTGAGCAACAGCTTTCCAGGCTAGCTCTTTCTGCCTGCGAGCTATCTGCAGACGTTCGCATTTTCAGACCAGGTCTCCCGGAAGCCCCCGGAACAAACAGTCAAAAGATACTTTTGAAGTTTGAGGGGGCAAGACAAGCAAGCAGCCCCAGTCTCTGTGCCTCTGTGCGAGCAGTGCCATGGGCAGATGAGGCTGAGCAACAGCTTTCCAGGCTAGCTCTTTCTGCCTGCGAGCTATCTGCAGACGTTCGCATTTTCGGAGCAGCGCTGCCGGAGGCTCGTGAGACGGACCACCTAAGCTACGTTTGAAGTTTGAGGGGACAAGACAAGCAAGCAGCCCCAGTCTCTGTGCCTCTGTGTGAGCAGTGCCATGGGCAGATGAGGCTGAGCAACAGCTTTCCAGGCTAGCTCTTTCTGCCTGCGAGCTATCTGCAGACGTTCGCATTTTCGGAGCAGGGCTGCCGGAAGCGCCTGGCACGGACCACCTAAGCTACGTTTGAAGTTTGAGGGGGCAAGACAAGCAAGCAGCCCCAGTCTCTGTGCCTCTGTGCGAGCAGTGCCATGGGCAGATGAGGCTGAGCAACAGCTTTCCAGGCTAGCTCTTTCTGCCTGCGAGCTATCTGCAGACGTTTGCAGTTTCGAGCAGGGCTGCCGGATGCGCCCGGCACGGACCACCTAAGATGCGTTTGAAGTTTGAGGGGACAAGACAAGCAAGCAGCCCCAGTCTCTGTGCCTCTGTGCGAGAAGTGCCATGGGCAGATGAGGCTGAGCAACAGCTTTCCAGGCTAGCTCTTTCTGCCTGCGAGCTATCTGCAGACGTTCGCATTTTCGGAGCAGGGCTGCCGGAGGCCCCCGGCACGGACCACCTAAGGTACGTTTGAAGTTTGAGGGGACAAGACAAGCAAGCAGCCCCAGTCTCTGTGCCTCTGTGCGAGCAGTGCCATGGGCAGATGAGGCTGAGCAACAGCTTTCCAGGCTAGCTCTTTCTGCCTGCGAGCTATCTGCAGACGTTCGCATTTTCGGAGTAGGGCTGCCGGAGGCGCCCAGCACAGACCACCTAAGCTACATTTGAAGTTTGAGGGGACAAGACAAGCAAGCAGCCCCAGTCTCTGTGCCTCTGTGCGAGCAGTGCCACGGGCAGATGAGGCTGAGCAACAGCTTTCCAGGCTAGCTCTTTCTGCCTGCGAGCTATCTCCAGACGTTCGCATTTTCGGAGCAGGGCTGCCGGAAGCGCCCGGCACGGACCAGCTAAGCTACATTTGAAGTTTGAGGGGACAAGACAAGCAAGCAGCCCCAATCTCTGTGCCTCTGTGCGAGCAGTGCCATGGGCAGATGAGGCTGAGCAACAGCTTTCCAGGCTAGCTCTTTCTGCCTGCGAGCTATCTGCAGACGTTCGCATTTTCGGAGCAGGGCTGCCGGAGGCTCGCGAGACGGACCACCTAAGCTACGTTTGAAGTTTGAGGGGGCAAGACAAGCAAGCAGCCCCAGTCTCTGTGCCTCTGTGCGAGCAGTGCCATGGGCAGATGAGACTGAGCAACAGCCTTCCAGGCTAGCACTTTCTGGCTGCGAGCTATCTGCAGACGTTCGCATTTTCAGAGCAGGGCTGCCGGAGGCGCCCGGCACGTACCACCTAAGCTACGTTTGAAGTTTGAGGGGTCAAGACAAGCAAGCAGCCCCAGTCTCTGTGCCTCTGTGCGAGCAGTGCCATGGGCAGATGAGGCTGAGCAACAGCTTTCCAGGCTAGCTCTTTCTGCCTGCGAGCTATCTGCAGACGTTCGCATTTTCGGAGTAGGGCTGCCGGAGGCGCCCTGCACACACCACCTAAGCTACATTTGAAGTTTGAGGGGACAAGACAAGCAAGCAGCCCCAGTCTCTGTGCCTCTGTGCGAGCAGTGCCATGGGCAGATGAGGCTGAGCAACAGCTTTCCAGGCTAGCTCTTTCTGCCTGCGAGCTATCTGCAGACGTTCGCATTTTCGGAGCAGGGCTGCCGGAAGCGCCCGGCACGGAACACCTAAGCTACGTTTGAAGTTTGAGGGGACAAGACAAGCAAGCAGCCCCAGTCTCTGTGCCTCTGTGCGAGCAGTGCCATGGGCAGATGAGGCTGAGCAACAGCTTTCCAGGCTAGCTCTTTCTGCCTGCGAGCTATCTGCAGACGTTCGCATTTTCGGACTAGGGCTGCCGGAGGCGCCCAGCACAGACCACCTAAGCTACATTTGAAGTTTGAGGGGACAAGACAAGCAAGCAGCCCCAGTCTCTGTGCCTCTGTGCGAGCAGTGCCATGGGCAGATGAGGCTGAGCAACAGCTTTCCAGGCTAGCTCTTTCTGCCTGCGAGCTATCTGCAGACGTTCGCATTTTCGGAGCAGGGCTGCCGGAGGCGCCCGCACGGACCACCTAAGCTACGTTTGAAGTTTGAGGGGTCAAGACAAGCAAGCAGCCCCAGTCTCTGTGCCTCTGTGCGAGCAGTGCCATGGGCAGATGAGACTGAGCAACAGCTTTCCAGGCTAGCTCTTTCTGCCTGCGAGCTATCTGCAGACATTCGCATTTTCGGAGTAGGGCTGCCGGAGGCGCCCAGCACAGACCACCTAAGCTACGTTTGAAGTTTGAGGGGTCAAGACAAGCAAGCAGCCTCAGTCTCTGTGCCTCTGTGCGAGCAGTGCCATGGGCAGATGAGGCTGAGCAACAGCTTTCCAGGCTAGCTCTTTCTGCCTGCAAGCTATCTGCAGACGTTCGCATTTTCGGAGCAGGGCTGCCGGAGGCGCCCAGCACAGACCACCTAAGCTACATTTGAAGTTTGAGGGGACAAGACAAGCAAGCAGCCCCAGTCTCTGTGCCTCTGTGCGAGCAGTGCCATGGGCAGATGAGGCTGAGCAACAGCTTTCCAGGCTAGCTCTTTCTGCCTGCGAGCTATTTGCAGACATTCGCATTTTCAGAGCAGGGCTGCCGGAGGCCCCCAGCACAGACCACCTAAGCTACGTTTGAAGTTTGAGGGGACAAGACAAGCAAGCAGCCCCAGTCTCTGTGCCTCTGTGCGAGCAGTGCCATGGGCAGATGAGGCTGAGCAACAGCTTTCCAGGCTAGCTCTTTCTGCCTGCGAGCTATCTGCAGACGTTCGCATTTTCGGAGTAGGGCTGCCGGAAGCGCCCGGCACGGACCACCTAAGCTACGTTTGAAGTTTGAGGGGGCAAGACAAGCAAGCAGCCCCAGTCTCTGTGCCTCTGTGCGAGCAGTGCCATGGGCAGATGAGGCTGAGCAACAGCTTTCCAGGCTAGCTCTTTCTGCCTGCGAGCTATCTGCAGACGTTCGCATTTTCGGAGCAGGGCTGCCGGAAGCGCCCGGCACGGAACACCTAAGCTACGTTTGAAGTTTGAGGGGACAAGACAAGCAAGCAGCCCCAGTCTCTGTGTCTCTGTGCGAGCAGTGCCATGGGCAGATGAGACTGAGCAACAGCCTTCCAGGCTAGCACTTTCTGGCTGCGAGCTATCTGCAGACGTTCGCATTTTCGGAGCAGGGCTGCCGGAGGCGCCCACCACAGACCACCTAAGCTACGTTTGAAGTTTGAGGGGACAAGACAAGCAAGCAGCCCCAGTCTCTGTGCCTCTGTGCGAGCAGTGCCATGGGCAGATGAGGCTGAGCAACAGCTTTCCAGGCTAGCTCTTTCTGGCTGCGAGCTATTTGCAGACGTTCGCATTTTCAGAGCAGGGCTGCCGGAGGCGCCCGGCACGGACCACCTAAGGTACGTTTGAAGTTTGAGGGGTCAGGACAAGCAAGCAGCCCCAGTCTCTGTGCCTCTGTGCGAGCAGTGCCATGGGCAGATGAGGCTGAGCAACAGCTTTCCAGGCTAGCTCTTTCTGCCTGCGAGCTATCTGCAGACGTTCGCATTTTCGGACTAGGGCTGCCGGAGGCGCCCAGCACAGACCACCTAAGCTACATTTGAAGTTTGAGGGGACAAGACAAGCAAGCAGCCCCAGTCTCTGTGCCTCTGTGCGAGCAGTGCCATGGGCAGATGAGGCTGAGCAACAGCTTTCCAGGCTAGCTCTTTCTGCCTGCGAGCTATCTGCAGACGTTCGCATTTTCGGAGCAGGGCTGCCAAAGCGCTCAGCACAAACAGCCAAAAGATAGTTTGAAGTTTGAGGGGGCAAGACAAGCAAGCAGCCCCAGTCTCTGTGCCTCTGTGCGAGCAGTGCCATGGGCAGATGAGGCTGAGCAACAGCTTTCCAGGCTAGCTCTTTCTGCCTGCGAGCTATCTGCAGACATTCACATTTTCGGAGCAGGGCTGCCAGAAGCGCCCGGCACGGACCACCTAAGCTACGTTTGAAGTTTGAGGGGACAAGACAAGCAAGCAGCCCCAGTCTCTGTGCCTCTGTGCGAGCAGTGCCATGAGTAGAAGAGGCTGAGCAACAGCTTTCCAGGCTAGCTCTTTCTGCTTCGAGTTATCTGCAGACGTTCGCATTTTCGGAGCAGGGCTTCCAAAGTCGCTCAGCACAAACAGCCAAAAGATAATTTGAAGTTTGAGCGGGCAAGACAAGCAAGCAGCCCCAGTCTCTGTGCCTCTGTGCGAGCAGTGCCATGGGCAGATGAGGCTGAGCAACAGCTTTCCAGGCTAGCTCTTTCTGCCTGCGAGCTATCTGCAGACGTTCGCATTTTCGGAGCAGGGCTGCCGGAGGCTCGCGAGACGGACCACCTAAGCTACGTTTGAAGTTTGAGAGGGGAAGACAAGCAAGCAGCCCCAGTCTCTGTGCCTCTGTGCGAGCACTGCCATGGGCAGATGAGACTGAGCAACAGCTTTCCAGGCTAGCTCTTTCTGCCTGCGAGCTATCTGCAGACGTTCGCATTTTTGGAGTAGGGCTACCGGAGGCGCCCAGCACAGACCACCTAAGCTACATTTGAAGTTTGAGGGGGCAAGACAAGCAAGCAGCCCCAGTCTCTGTGCCTCTGTGCGAGCAGTGCCATGGGCAGATGAGGCTGAGCAACAGCTTTCCAGGCTAGCTCTTTCTGCCTGCGAGCTATCTGCAGACATTCACATTTTCGGAGCAGGGCTGCCAGAAGCGCCCGGCACGGACCACCTAAGCTACGTTTGAAGTTTGAGGGGACAAGACAAGCAAGCAGCCCCAGTCTCTGTGCCTCTGTGCGAGCAGTGCCATGAGTAGAAGAGGCTGAGCAACAGCTTTCCAGGCTAGCTCTTTCTGCTTCGAGTTATCTGCAGACGTTCGCATTTTCGGAGCAGGGCTTCCAAAGTCGCTCAGCACAAACAGCCAAAAGATAATTTGAAGTTTGAGCGGGCAAGACAAGCAAGCAGCCCCAGTCTCTGTGCCTCTGTGCGAGCAGTGCCATGGGCAGATGAGGCTGAGCAACAGCTTTCCAGGCTAGCTCTTTCTGCCTGCGATCTATCTGCAGACGTTCGCATTTTCGGAGCAGGGCTGCCGGAGGCTCGCGAGACGGACCGCCTAAGCTACGTTTGAAGTTTGAGAGGGCAAGACAAGCAAGCAGCCCCAGTCTCTGTGCCTCTGTGCGAGCACTGCCATGGGCAGATGAGACTGAGCAACAGCATTCCAGGCTAGCACTTTCTGGCTGCGAGCTATCTGCAGACGTTCGCATTTTCGGAGCAGGGCTGCCGGAGGCGCCCACCACAGACCACCTAAGGTACGTTTGAAGTTTGAGGGGGCAAGACAAGCAAGCAGCCCCAGTCTCTGTGCCTCTGTGCGAGCAGTGCCATGGGCAGATGAGGCTGAGCAACAGCTTTCCAGGCTAGCTCTTTCTGCCTGCGAGCTATCTGCAGACGTTCGCATTTTCGGAGCAGGGCTGCCGGAGGCTCGCGAGACGGACCACCTAAGCTACGTTTGAAGTTTGAGGGGGCAAGACAAGCAAGCAGCCCCAGTCTCTGTGTCTCTGTGCGAGCAGTGCCATGGGCAGATGAGACTGAGCAACAGCCTTCCAGGCTAGCACTTTCTGGCTGCGAGCTATCTGCAGACGTTCGCATTTTCGGAGCAGGGCTGCCGGAGGCGCCCACCACAGACCACCTAAGCTACGTTTGAAGTTTGAGGGGACAAGACAAGCAAGCAGCCCCAGTCTCTGTGCCTCTGTGCGAGCAGTGCCATGGGCAGATGAGGCTGAGCAACAGCTTTCCAGGCTAGCTCTTTCTGCCTGCGAGCTATTTGCAGACGTTCGCATTTTCGGAGCAGGGCTGCCGGAGGCGCCCTGCACACACCACCTAAGGTACGTTTGAAGTTTGAGGGGGCAAGACAAGCAAGCAGCCCCAGTCTCTGTGCCTCTGTGCGAGCAGTGCCATGGGCAGATGAGGCTGAGCAACAGATTTCCAGGCTAGCTCTTTCTGCCTGCGAGCTATTTGCAGACGTTCGCATTTTCAGAGCAGGGCTGCCGGAGGCGCCCGGCACGGACCACCTAAGGTACGTTTGAAGTTTGAGGGGACAAGACAAGCAAGCAGCCCCAGTCTCTGTGCCTCTGTGCGAGCAGTGCCATGGGCAGATGAGGCTGAGCAACAGCTTTCCAGGCTAGCTCTTTCTGCCTGCGAGCTATCTGCAGACGTTCGCATTTTCGGAGTAGGGCTGCCGGAGGCGCCCAGCACAGACCACCTAAGCTACATTTGAAGTTTGAGGGGGCAAGACAAGCAAGCAGCCCCAGTCTCTGTGCCTCTGTGCGAGCAGTGCCATGGGCAGATGAGGCTGAGCAACAGCTTTCCAGGCTAGCTCTTTCTGCCTGCGAGCTATCTGCAGACGTTCGCATTTTCGGAGCAGGGCTGCCGGAAGCGCCCGGCACGGACCACCTAAGCTACGTTTGAAGTTTGAGGGGACAAGACAAGCAAGCAGCCCCTGTCTCTGTGCCTCTGTGCGAGCAGTGCCATGGGCAGATGAGGCTGAGCAACAGCTTTCCAGGCTAGCTCTTTCTGGCTGCGAGCTATCTGCAGACGTTCGCATTTTCGGAGTAGGGCTGCCGGAGGCGCTCAGCACAAACAGCCAAAAGATAATTTGAAGTTTGAGGGGGCAAGACAAGCAAGCAGCCCCAGTCTCTGTGCCTCTGTGCGAGCAGTGCCATGGGCAGATGAGGCTGAGCAACAGCTTTCCAGGCTAGCTCTTTCTGCCTGCGAGCTATCTGCAGACGTTCGCATTTTTGGAGCAGGGCTGCCAAAGGCGCCCAGTACGGACCACCTAAGGTACGTTTGAAGTTTGAGGGGGCAAGACAAGCAAGCAGCCCCAGTCTCTGTGCCTCTGTGCGAGCAGTGCCATGGGCAGATGAGGCTGAGCAACAGCTTTCCAGGCTAGCTCTTTCTGCCTGCGAGCTATCTGCAGACGTTCGCATTTTCGGAGCAGGGCTGCCGGAGGCGCCCACCATAGACCACCTAAGCTACGTTTGAAGTTTGAGGGGACAAGACAAGCAAGCAGCCCCAGTCTCTGTGCCTCTGTGCGAGCAGTGCCATGGGCAGATGTGGCTGAGCAACAGCTTTCCAGGCTAGCTCTTTCTGCCTGCGAGCTATCTGCAGACGTTCGCATTTTCGGAGCAGGGCTGCCAAAGGAGCTCAGCACAAACAGCCAAAAGATAGTTTGAAGTTTGAGGGGGCAAGACAAGCAAGCAGCCCCAGTCTCTGTGCCTCTGTGCGAGCAGTGCCATGGGCAGATGAGGCTGAGCAACAGCTTTCCAGGCTACCTCTTTCTGCCTGCGAGCTATCTGCAGACGTTCGCATTTTCGGAGTAGGGCTGCCGGAGGCGCCCAGACAAACCACCTAAGCTACATTTGAAGTTTGAGGGGACAAGACAAGCAAGCAGCCCCAGTCTCTGTGCCTCTGTGCGAGCAGTGCCATGGGCAGATGAGGCTGAGCAACAGCTTTCCAGGCTAGCTCTTTCTGCCTGCGAGCTATCTGCAGACGTTCACATTTTCGGAGCAGGGCTGCCGGAAGCGCCCGGCACGGACCACCTAAGCTACGTTTGAAGTTTGAGGGTACAAGACAAGCAAGCAGCCCCAGTCTCTGTGCCTCTGTGCGAGCAGTGCCATGAGTAGAAGAGGCTGAGAAACAGCTTTCCAGGCTAGCTCTTTCTGCCTGCAAGCTATCTGCAGACGTTCGCATTTTCAGACCAGGTCTGCCGGAAGCGCCCGGCACAAAGAGCCAAAAGATACTTTTGAAGTTTGAGGGGGCAAGACAAGCAAGCAGCCCCAGTCTCTGTGCCTCTGTGCGAGCAGTGCCATGGGCAGATGAGGCTGAGTAACTTTTTTCTAGGCTAGCTCTTTCTGCCTGCGAGCTATCTGCAGACGTTCGCATTTTCAGAGCAGGGCTGCCGGAGGCGCCCGGCACGGACCACCTAAGCTACGTTTGAAGTTTGAGGTGGCAAGACAAGCAAGCAGCCCCAGTCTCTGTGCCTCTGTGCGAGCAGTGCCATGGGCAGATGAGGCTGAGCAACAGCTTTCCAGGCTAGCTCTTTCTGCCTGCGAGCTATCTGCAGACGTTCGCATTTTCAGAGCAGGGCTGCCTGAGGCGCCTGGCACGGACCACCTAAGCTACGTTTGAAGTTTGAGGTGGCAAGACAAGCAAGCAGCCCCAGTCTCTGTGCCTCTGTGCGAGCAGTGCCATGGGCAGATGAGGCTGAGCAACAGCTTTCCAGGCTAGCTCTTTCTGCCTGCGAGCTATCTGCAGACATTCGCATTTTCGGAGCAGGGCTGCTGGAGGCGCCCGGCACAGACCACCTAAGCTACATTTGAAGTTTGAGGGGACAAGACAAGCAAGCAGCCCCAGTCTCTGTGCCTCTGTGCGAGCAGTGCCATGGGCAGATGAGGCTGAGCAACAGCTTTCCAGGCTAGCTCTTTCTGCCTGCGAGCTATCTGCAGACGTTCGCATTTTCGGAGCAGGCCTGCCGGAGGCGCCCGGCACGAAACACCTAAGCTACGTTTGAAGTTTGAGGGGACAAGACAAGCAAGCAGCCCCAGTCTCTGTGCCTCTGTGCGAGCAGTGCCATGGGCAGATGAGGCTGAGCAACAGCTTTCCAGGATAGCTCTTTCTGCCTGCGAGCTATCTGCAGACGTTCGCATTTTCGGAGTAGGGCTGCCGGAGGCGCACAGCACAGACCACCTAAGCTACATTTGAAGTTTGAGGGGGCAAGACAAGCAAGCAGCCCCAGTCTCTGTGCCTCTGTGCGAGCAGTGCCATGGGCAGATGAGGCTGAGCAACAGCTTTCCAGGCTAGCTCTTTCTGCCTGCGAGCTATCTGCAGACGTTCGCATTTTTGGAGCAGGGCTGCTGGAGGCGCCCAGTACGGACCACCTAAGGTACGTTTGAAGTTTGAGTGAGCAAGACAAGCAAGCAGCCCCAGTCTCTGTGCCTCTGTGCGAGCAGTGCCATGGGCAGATGAGGCTGAGCAACAGCTTTCCAGGCTAGCTCTTTCTGCCTGCGAGCTATCTGCAGACGTTCGCATTTTCGGAGCAGGGCTGCCGAAAGCGCCCGGCACGGAACACCTAGGGTACGTTTGAAGTTTGAGGGCACAAGACAAGCAAGCAGCCCCAGTCTCTGTGCCTCTGTGCGAGCAGTGCCATGGGCAGATGAGGCTGAGCAACAGTTTTCCAGGCTAGCTCTTTCTGCCTGCGAGCTATCTGCAGACGTTCGCATTTTCAGAGCAGGCCTGCCGGAGGCGCCCGGCACGAAACACCTAAGCTACGTTTGAAGTTTGAGGGGACAAGACAAGCAAGCAGCCCCAGTCTCTGTGCCTCTGTGCGAGCAGTGCCATGGGCAGATGAGGCTGAGCAACAGCTTTCCAGGCTAGCTCTTTCTGCCTGCGAGCTATCTGCAGACGTTCGCATTTTTGGAGCAGGGCTGCCAAAGGCGCCCAGTACGGACCACCTAATGTACGTTTGAAGTTTGAGTGAGCAAGACAAGCAAGCAGCCCCAGTCTCTGTGCCTCTGTGCGAGCAGTGCCATGGGCAGATGAGGCTGAGCAACAGCTTTCCAGGCTAGCTCTTTCTGCCTGCGAGCTATCTGCAGACGTTCGCATTTTCGGAGTAGGGCTGCCGGAGGCGCTCAGCACAAACAGCCAAAAGATAATTTGAAGTTTGAGGGGGCAAGACAAGCAAGCAGCCCCAGTCTCTGTGCCTCTGTGCGAGCAGTGCCATGGGCAGATGAGGCTGAGCAACAGCTTTCCAGGCTAGCTCTTTCTGCCTGCGAGCTATCTGCAGACGTTCGCATTTTTGGAGCAGGGCTGCCAAAGGCGCCCAGTACGGACCACCTAAGGTACGTTTGAAGTTTGAGGTGGCAAGACAAGCAAGCAGCCCCAGTCTCTGTGCCTCTGTGCGAGCAGTGCCATGGGCAGATGAGGCTGAGCAACAGCTTTCCAGGCTAGCTCTTTCTGCCTGCGAGCTATCTGCAGACGTTCGCATTTTCGGAGCAGGGCTGCCGAAAGCGCCCGGCACGGACCACCTAAGCTACGTTTGAAGTTTGAGGGGACAAGACAAGCAAGCAGCCCCAGTCTCTGTGCCTCTGTGCGAGCAGTGCCATGGGCAGATGAGGCTGAGCAACAGCTTTCCAGGCTAGCTCTTTCTGCCTGCGAGCTATCTGCAGACGTTCGCATTTTTGGAGTAGGGCTGCCGGAGGCTCGCGAGGCGGACCACCTAAGCTACGTTTGAAGTTTGAGGGGGCAAGACAAGCAAGCAGCCCCAGTCTCTGTGCCTCTGTGCGAGCAGTGCCATGGGCAGATGAGGCTGAGCAACAGCCTTCCAGGCTAGCAGTTTCTGGCTGCGAGCTATCTGCAGACGTTCGCATTTTCGGAGCAGGGCTGCCGGAGGCGCCCACCAGAGACCACCTAAGCTACGTTTGAAGTTTGAGGGGACAAGACAAGCAAGCAGCCCCAGTCTCTGTGCCTCTGTGCGAGCAGTGCCATGGGCAGATGAGGCTGAGCAACAGCTTTCCAGGCTAGCTCTTTCTGGCTGCGATCTATTTGCAGACGTTCGCATTTTCAGAGCAGGGCTGCCGGAGGCGCCCGGCACGGACCACCTAAGCTACGTTTGAAGATTGAGGGGTCAAGACAAGCAAGCAGCCCCAGTCTCTGTGCCTCTGTGCGAGCAGTGCCATGGGCAGATGAGGCTGAGCAACAGCTTTCCAGGCTAGCTCTTTCTGCCTGCGAGCTATCTGCAGACGTTCGCATTTTCGGAGTAGGGCTGCCGGAGGCGCCCAGCACAGACCACCTAAGCTACGTTTGAAGTTTGAGGGGACAAGACAAGCAAGCAGCCCCAGTCTCTGTGCCTCTGTGCGAGCAGTGCCATGGGCAGGTGAGGCTGAGCAACAGCTTTCCAGGCTAGCTCTTTCTGCCTGCCATCTATCTGCAGACGTTCACATTTTCGGAGCAGGGCTGCCGGAAGCGCCCGGCACGGACCACGTAAGCTACGTTTGAAGTTTGAGGGGACAAGACAAGCAAGCAGCCCCAGTCTCTGTGCCTCTGTTCGAGCAGTGCCATGAGTAGAAGAGGCTGAGAAACAGCTTTCCAGGCTAGCTCTTTCTGCCTGCAAGCTATCTGCAGACGTTCGCATTTTCAGACCAGGTCTGCCGGAGGCGCCCGGCACAAATAGCCAAAAGATAGTTTTGAAATTTGAGGGGGCAAGACAAGCAAGCAGCCCCAGTCTCTGTGCCTCTGTGCGAGCAGTGCCATGGGCAGATGAGGCTGAGCAACAGCTTTCCAGGCTAGCTCTTTCTGCCTGCGAGCTATCTGCAGACGTTCGCATTTTCAGAGCAGGGCTGCCGGAGGCGCCCGGCACGGACCACCTAAGGTACCTTTGAAGTTTGAGGTGGCAAGACAAGCAAGCAGCCCCAGTCTCTGTGCCTCTGTGCGAGCAGTGCCATGGGCAGATGAGGCTGAGCAACAGCTTTCCAGGCTAGCTCTTTCTGCCTGCGAGCTATCTGCAGACGTTCGCATTTTCAGAGCAGGGCTGCCGGAGGCGCCCGGCACGGACCACCTAAGGTACGTTTGAAGTTTGAGGGGACAAGACAAGCAAGCAGCCCCAGTCTCTGTGCCTCTGTGCGAGCAGTGCCATGGGCAGATGAGGCTGAGCAACAGCTTTCCAGGCTAGCTCTTTCTGCCTGCGAGCTATCTGCAAACGTTCGCATTTTCGGAGCAGGCCTGCCGGAGGCGCCCGGCACGAAACACCTAAGCTACGTTTGAAGTTTGAGTTGACAAGACAAGCAAGCAGCCCCAGTCTCTGTGCCTCTGTGCGAGCAGTGCCATGGGCAGATGAGGCTGAGCAACAGCTTTCCAGGCTAGCTCTTTCTGCCTGCGAGCTATCTGCAGACGTTCGCATTTTTGGAGCAGGGCTGCCAAAGGCGCCCAGTACGGACCACCTAAGGTACGTTTGAAGTTTGAGTGAGCAAGACAAGCAAGCAGCCCCAGTCTCTGTGCCTCTGTGCGAGCAGTGCCATGGGCAGATGAGGCTGAGCAACAGCTTTCCAGGCTAGCTCTTTCTGCCTGCGAGCTATCTGCAGACGTTCGCATTTTCGGAGCAGGGCTGCCGAAAGCGCCTGGCACGGAACACCTAAGCTACGTTTGAAGTTTGAGGGGGAAGACAAGCAAGCAGCCCCAGTCTCTGTGCCTCTGTGCGAGCAGTGCCATGGGCAGATGAGGCTGAGCAACAGCTTTCCAGGCTAGCTCTTTCTGGCTGCGAGCTATCTGCAGACGTTCGCATTTTCGGAGTAGGGCTGCCGGAGGCGCCCAGCACAGACCACCTAAGCTACATTTGAAGTTTGAGGGGGCAAGACAAGCAAGCAGCCCCAGTCTCTGTGCCTCTGTGCGAGCAGTGCCATGGGCATATGAGGCTGAGCAACAGCTTTCCAGGATAGATCTTTCTGGCTGCGAGCTATCTGCAGACGTTCGCATTTTTGGAGCAGGGCTGCCAAAGGCGCCCAGTACGGACCACCTAAGGTACGTTTGAAGTTTGAGTGAGCAAGACAAGCAAGCAGCCCCAGTCTCTGTGCCTCTGTGCGAGCAGTGCCATGGGCAGATGAGGCTGAGCAACAGCTTTCCAGGCTAGCTCTTTCTGCCTGCGAGCTATCTGCAGACGTTCGCATTTTCGGAGCAGGGCTGCCGAAAGCGCCGGGCACGGAACACCTAAGCTACGTTTGAAGTTTGAGGGGACAAGACAAGCAAGCAGCCCCAGTCTCTGTGCCTCTGTGCGAGCAGTGCCATGGGCAGATGAGGCTGAGCAACAGCTTTCCAGGCTAGCTCTTTCTGGCTGCGAGCTATCTGCAGACGTTTGCAGTTTCGAGCAGGGCTGCCGGATGCGCCCGGCACGGACCACCTAAGATGCGTTTGAAGTTTGAGGGGACAAGACAAGCAAGCAGCCCCAGTCTCTGTGCCTCTGTGCGAGAAGTGCCATGGGCAGATGAGGCTGAGCAACAGCTTTCCAGGCTAGCTCTTTCTGCCTGCGAGCTATCTGCAGACGTTCGCATTTTCGGAGCAGGGCTGCCGGAGGCGCCCGGCACGGAACACCTAAGCTACGTTTGAAGTTTGAGGGGACAAGACAAGCAAGCAGCCCCAGTCTCTGTGCCTCTGTGCGAGCAGTGCCATGGGCAGATGAGGCTGAGCAACAGCTTTCCAGGCTAGCTCTTTCTGCCTGCGAGCTATCTGCAGATGTTCGCATTTTCGGAGTAGGGCTGCCGGAGGCGCCCAGCACAGACCACCTAAGCTACATTTGAAGTTTGAGGGGACAAGACAAGCAAGCAGCCCCAGTCTCTGTGCCTCTGTGCGAGCAGTGCCACGGGCAGATGAGGCTGAGCAACAGCTTTCCAGGCTAGCTCTTTCTGCCTGCGAGCTTTCTCCAGACGTTCGCATTTTCGGAGCAGGGCTGCCGGAAGCGCCCGGCACGGACCAGCTAAGCTACATTTGAAGTTTGAGGGGACAAGACAAGTAAGCAGCCCCAATCTCTGTGCCTCTGTGCGAGCAGTGCCATGGGCAGATGAGGCTGAGCAACAGCTTTCCAGGCTAGCTCTTTCTGCCTGCGAGCTATCTGCAGACGTTCGCATTTTCGGAGCAGGGCTGCCGGAGGCTCGCGAGACGGACCACCTAAGCTACGTTTGAAGTTTGAGGGGGCAAGACAAGCAAGCAGCCCCAGTCTCTGTGCCTCTGTGCGAGCAGTGCCATGGGCAGATGAGACTGAGCAACAGCCTTCCAGGCTAGCACTTTCTGGCTGCGAGCTATCTGCAGACGTTCGCCTTTTCGGAGCAGCGCTGACGGAGGCGCCGAGCACAGACCACCTAAGCTACGTTTGAAGTTTGAGGGGACAAGACAAGCAAGCAGCCCCAGTCTCTGTGCCTCTGTGCGAGCAGTGCCATGGGCAGATGAGGCTGAGCAACAGCTTTCCAGGCTAGCTCTTTCTGGCTGCGAGCCATTTGCAGACGTTCGCATTTTCAGAGCAGGGCTGCCGGAGGCGCCCGGCACGGACCACCTAAGCTACGTTTGAAGTTTGAGGGGTCAAGACAAGCAAGCAGCCCCAGTCTCTGTGCCTCTGTGCGAGCAGTGCCATGGGCAGATGAGGCTGAGCAACAGCTTTCCAGGCTAGCTCTTTCTGCCTGCGAGCTATCTGCAGACGTTCGCATTTTCAGAGCAGGGCTGCCGGAGGCGCCCGGCACGGACCACCTAAGGTACCTTTGAAGTTTGAGGTGGCAAGACAAGCAAGCAGCCCCAGTCTCTGTGCCTCTGTGCGAGCAGTGCCATGGGCAGATGAGGCTGAGCAACAGCTTTCCAGGCTAGCTCTTTCTGCCTGCGAGCTATCTGCAGACGTTCGCATTTTCAGAGCAGGGCTGCCGGAGGCGCCCGGCACGGACCACCTAAGGTACGTTTGAAGTTTGAGGGGACAAGACAAGCAAGCAGCCCCAGTCTCTGTGCCTCTGTGCGAGCAGTGCCATGGGCAGATGAGGCTGAGCAACAGCTTTCCAGGCTAGCTCTTTCTGCCTGCGAGCTATCTGCAAACGTTCGCATTTTCGGAGCAGGCCTGCCGGAGGCGCCCGGCACGAAACACCTAAGCTACGTTTGAAGTTTGAGTTGACAAGACAAGCAAGCAGCCCCAGTCTCTGTGCCTCTGTGCGAGCAGTGCCATGGGCAGATGAGGCTGAGCAACAGCTTTCCAGGCTAGCTCTTTCTGCCTGCGAGCTATCTGCAGACGTTCGCATTTTCGGAGCAGGGCTGCCGAAAGCGCCTGGCACGGAACACCTAAGCTACGTTTGAAGTTTGAGGGGGAAGACAAGCAAGCAGCCCCAGTCTCTGTGCCTCTGTGCGAGCAGTGCCATGGGCAGATGAGGCTGAGCAACAGCTTTCCAGGCTAGCTCTTTCTGGCTGCGAGCTATCTGCAGACGTTCGCATTTTCGGAGTAGGGCTGCCGGAGGCGCCCAGCACAGACCACCTAAGCTACATTTGAAGTTTGAGGGGGCAAGACAAGCAAGCAGCCCCAGTCTCTGTGCCTCTGTGCGAGCAGTGCCATGGGCATATGAGGCTGAGCAACAGCTTTCCAGGATAGATCTTTCTGGCTGCGAGCTATCTGCAGACGTTCGCATTTTTGGAGCAGGGCTGCCAAAGGCGCCCAGTACGGACCACCTAAGGTACGTTTGAAGTTTGAGTGAGCAAGACAAGCAAGCAGCCCCAGTCTCTGTGCCTCTGTGCGAGCAGTGCCATGGGCAGATGAGGCTGAGCAACAGCTTTCCAGGCTAGCTCTTTCTGCCTGCGAGCTATCTGCAGACGTTCGCATTTTCGGAGCAGGGCTGCCGAAAGCGCCGGGCACGGAACACCTAAGCTACGTTTGAAGTTTGAGGGGACAAGACAAGCAAGCAGCCCCAGTCTCTGTGCCTCTGTGCGAGCAGTGCCATGGGCAGATGAGGCTGAGCAACAGCTTTCCAGGCTAGCTCTTTCTGGCTGCGAGCTATCTGCAGACGTTTGCAGTTTCGAGCAGGGCTGCCGGATGCGCCCGGCACGGACCACCTAAGATGCGTTTGAAGTTTGAGGGGACAAGACAAGCAAGCAGCCCCAGTCTCTGTGCCTCTGTGCGAGAAGTGCCATGGGCAGATGAGGCTGAGCAACAGCTTTCCAGGCTAGCTCTTTCTGCCTGCGAGCTATCTGCAGACGTTCGCATTTTCGGAGCAGGGCTGCCGGAGGCGCCCGGCACGGAACACCTAAGCTACGTTTGAAGTTTGAGGGGACAAGACAAGCAAGCAGCCCCAGTCTCTGTGCCTCTGTGCGAGCAGTGCCATGGGCAGATGAGGCTGAGCAACAGCTTTCCAGGCTAGCTCTTTCTGCCTGCGAGCTATCTGCAGACGTTCGCATTTTCGGAGTAGGGCTGCCGGAGGCGCCCAGCACAGACCACCTAAGCTACATTTGAAGTTTGAGGGGACAAGACAAGCAAGCAGCCCCAGTCTCTGTGCCTCTGTGCGAGCAGTGCCACGGGCAGATGAGGCTGAGCAACAGCTTTCCAGGCTAGCTCTTTCTGCCTGCGAGCTTTCTCCAGACGTTCGCATTTTCGGAGCAGGGCTGCCGGAAGCGCCCGGCACGGACCAGCTAAGCTACATTTGAAGTTTGAGGGGACAAGACAAGTAAGCAGCCCCAATCTCTGTGCCTCTGTGCGAGCAGTGCCATGGGCAGATGAGGCTGAGCAACAGCTTTCCAGGCTAGCTCTTTCTGCCTGCGAGCTATCTGCAGACGTTCGCATTTTCGGAGCAGGGCTGCCGGAGGCTCGCGAGACGGACCACCTAAGCTACGTTTGAAGTTTGAGGGGGCAAGACAAGCAAGCAGCCCCAGTCTCTGTGCCTCTGTGCGAGCAGTGCCATGGGCAGATGAGACTGAGCAACAGCCTTCCAGGCTAGCACTTTCTGGCTGCGAGCTATCTGCAGACGTTCGCCTTTTCGGAGCAGCGCTGACGGAGGCGCCGAGCACAGACCACCTAAGCTACGTTTGAAGTTTGAGGGGACAAGACAAGCAAGCAGCCCCAGTCTCTGTGCCTCTGTGCGAGCAGTGCCATGGGCAGATGAGGCTGAGCAACAGCTTTCCAGGCTAGCTCTTTCTGGCTGCGAGCCATTTGCAGACGTTCGCATTTTCAGAGCAGGGCTGCCGGAGGCGCCCGGCACGGACCACCTAAGCTACGTTTGAAGTTTGAGGGGTCAAGACAAGCAAGCAGCCCCAGTCTCTGTGCCTCTGTGCGAGCAGTGCCATGGGCAGATGAGGCTGAGCAACAGCTTTCCAGGCTAGCTCTTTCTGCCTACGCGCTATCTGCAGACGTTCGCATTTTTGGAGTAGGGCTGCCGGAGGCGCACAGCACAGACCACCTAAGATACATTTGAAGTTTGAGGGGGCAAGACAAGCAAGCAGCCCCAGTCTCTGTGCCTCTGTGCGAGCAGTGCCATGGGCAGATGAGGCTGAGCAACAGCTTTCCAGGCTAGCTCTTTCTGCCTGCGAGCTATCTGCAGACGTTCGCATTTTCGGAGTAGGGCTGCCGGAGGCGCTCAGCACAGACCACCTAAGCTACATTTGAAGTTTGAGGGGACAAGACAAGCAAGCAGCCCCAGTCTCTGTGCCTCTGTGCGAGCAGTGCCATGGGCAGATGAGGCTGAGCAACAGCTTTCCAGGCTAGCTCTTTCTGCCTGCGAGCTATCTGTAGACGTTCGCAGTTTTGGAGCAGGGCTGCCGGAGGCGCCCAGCACAGACCACCTAAGCTACGTTTGAAGTTTGAGGGGACAAGACAAGCAAGCAGCCCCAGTCTCTGTGCCTCTGTGCGAGCAGTGCCATGGGCAGATGAGGCTGAGCAACAGCTTTCCAGGCTAGCTCTTTCTGCCTGCGAGCTATCTGCAGACGTTCGCATTTTCGGAGCAGGGCTGCTGGAGGCGCCCGGCACGGAACACCTAAGCTACGTTTGAAGTTTGAGGGGACAAGACAAGCAAGCAGCCCCAGTCTCTGTGCCTCTGTGCGAGCAGTGCCATGGGCAGATGTGGCTGAGCAACAGCATTCCAGGCTAGCTCTTTCTGCCTGCGAGCTATCTGCAGACATTCGCATTTTCGGAGTAGGGCTGCCGGAGGCGCCTAGCACAGACCACCTAAGCTACGTTTGACGTTTGAGGGGGCAAGACAAGCAAGCAGCCCCAGTCTCTGTGCCGCTGTGCGAGCAGTGCCATGGGCAGATGAGGCTGAGCAACAGCTTTCCAGGCTAGCTCTTTCTGCCTGCGAGCTATCTGCAGACGTTCGCATTTTCGGAGTAGGGCTGCCGGAGGCGCCCAGCACAGACCACCTAAGCTACATTTGAAGTTTGAGGGGACAAGACAAGCAAGCAGCCCCAGTCTCTGTGCCTCTGTGCGAGCAGTGCCATGGGCAGATGAGGCTGAGCAACAGCTTTCCAGGCTAGCTCTTTCTGCTTCGAGCTATCTGCAGACGTTCGCATTTTCGGAGCAGGGCTGCCGGAGGCGCCCAGCACAGACCACCTAAGCTACGTTTGAAGTTTGAGGGGGCAAGACAAGCAAGCAGCCCCAGTCTCTGTGCCTCTGTGCGAGCAGTGCCATGGGCAGATGAGGCTGAGCAACAGCTTTCCAGGCTAGCTCTTTCTGCCTGCGAGCTATCTGCAGACGTTCGCATTTTCGGAGCAGGGCTGCCGGATGCTCGCGAGAGGGACCACCTAAGCTACGTTTGAAGTTTGAGGGGACAAGACAAGCAAGCAGCCCCAGTCTCTGTGCCTCTGTGCGAGCAGTGCATGGGCAGATGAGACTGAGCAACAGCCTTCCAGGCTAGCACTTTCTGGCTGCGAGCTATCTGCAGACGTTCGCATTTTCGGAGCAGGGCTGCCGGAGGCGCCCGGCACAGTCCACCTAAGCTACGTTTGAAGTTTGAGGGGTCAAGACAAGCAAGCAGCCCCAGTCTCTGTGCCTCTGTGCAAGCAGTGCCATGGGCAGATGAGGCTGAGCAACAGCTTTCCAGGCTAGCTCTTTCTGCCTGCGAGCTATCTGCAGACGTTCGCATTTTCGGAGTAGGGCTGCCGGAGGCGCCCTGCACACACCACCTAAGCTACATTTGAAGTTTGAGGGGACAAGACAAGCAAGCAGCCCCAGTCTCTGTGCCTCTGTGCGAGCAGTGCCATGGGCAGATGAGGCTGAGCAACAGCTTTCCAGGCTAGCTCTTTCTGCCTGCGAGCTATCTGCAGACGTTCGCATTTTCGGAGCAGGGCTGCCGGAAGCGCCCGGCACGGAACACCTAAGCTACGTTTGAAGTTTGAGGGGACAAGACAAGCAAGCAGCCCCAGTCTCTGTGCCTCTGTGCGAGCAGTGCCATGGGCAGATGAGGCTGAGCAACAGCTTTCCAGGCTAGCTCTTTCTGCCTGCGAGCTATCTGCAGACGTTCGCATTTTCGGACTAGGGCTGCCGGAGGCGCCCAGCACAGACCACCTAAGCTACATTTGAAGTTTGAGGGGACAAGACAAGCAAGCAGCCCCAGTCTCTGTGCCTCTGTGCGAGCAGTGCCATGGGCAGATGAGGCTGAGCAACAGCTTTCCAGGCTAGCTCTTTCTGCCTGCGAGCTATCTGCAGACGTTCGCATTTTCGGAGCAGGGCTGCCGGAGGCGCCCGCACGGACCACCTAAGCTACGTTTGAAGTTTGAGGGGTCAAGACAAGCAAGCAGCCCCAGTCTCTGTGCCTCTGTGCGAGCAGTGCCATGGGCAGATGAGGCTGAGCAACAGCTTTCCAGGCTAGCTCTTTCTGCCTGCGAGCTATCTGCAGACATTCGCATTTTCGGAGTAGGGCTGCCGGAGGCGCCCAGCACAGACCACCTAAGCTACGTTTGAAGTTTGAGGGGTCAAGACAAGCAAGCAGCCTCAGTCTCTGTGCCTCTGTGCGAGCAGTGCCATGGGCAGATGAGGCTGAGCAACAGCTTTCCAGGCTAGCTCTTTCTGCCTGCAAGCTATCTGCAGACGTTCGCATTTTCGGAGCAGGGCTGCCGGAATCGCCCACCACAGACCACCTAAGCTACGTTTGAAGTTTGAGGGGACAAGACAAGCAAGCAGCCCCAGTCTCTGTGCCTCTGTGCGAGCAGTGCCATGGGCAGATGAGACTGAGCAACAGCTTTCCAGGCTAGCACTTTCTGGCTGCGAGCTATCTGCAGACGTTCGCATTTTCGGAGCAGGGCTGCCGGAGGCGCCCACCACAGACCACCTAAGCTACGTTTGAAGTTTGAGGGGACAAGACAAGCAAGCAGCCCCAGTCTCTGTGCCTCTGTGCGAGCAGTGCCATGGGCAGATGAGGCTGAGCAACAGCTTTCCAGGCTAGCTCTTTCTGGCTGCGAGCTATTTGCAGACGTTCGCATTTTCAGAGCAGGGCTGCCGGAGGCGCCCGGCACGGACCACCTAAGGTACGTTTGAAGTTTGAGGGGTCAGGACAAGCAAGCAGCCCCAGTCTCTGTGCCTCTGTGCGAGCAGTGCCATGGGCAGATGAGGCTGAGCAACAGCTTTCCAGGCTAGCTCTTTCTGCCTGCGAGCTATCTGCAGACGTTCGCATTTTCGGAGCAGGGCTGCCGGAGGCGCCCAGCACAGACCACCTAAGCTACGTTTGAAGTTTGAGGGGGCAAGACAAGCAAGCAGCCCCAGTCTCTGTGCCTCTGTGCGAGCAGTGCCATGGGCAGATGAGGCTGAGCAACAGCTTACCAGGCTAGCTCTTTCTGCCTGCGAGCTATCTGCAGACGTTCGCATTTTCAGAGCAGGGCTGCCGGAGGCGCCCAGCACAGACCACCTAAGCTACATTTGAAGTTTGAGGGGGCAAGACAAGCAAGCAGCCCCAGTCTCTGTGCCTCTGTGCGAGCAGTGCCATGGGCAGATGAGGCTGAGCAACAGCTTTCCAGGCTAGCTCTTTCTGCCTGCGAGCTATCTGCAGACATTCACATTTTCGGAGCAGGGCTGCCAGAAGCGCCCGGCACGGACCACCTAAGCTACGTTTGAAGTTTGAGGGGACAAGACAAGCAAGCAGCCCCAGTCTCTGTGCCTCTGTGCGAGCAGTGCCATGAGTAGAAGAGGCTGAGCAACAGCTTTCCAGGCTAGCTCTTTCTGCTTCGAGTTATCTGCAGACGTTCGCATTTTCGGAGCAGGGCTTCCAAAGTCGCTCAGCACAAACAGCCAAAAGATTATTTGAAGTTTGAGCGGGCAAGACAAGCAAGCAGCCCCAGTCTCTGTGCCTCTGTGCGAGCAGTGCCATGGGCAGATGAGGCTGAGCAACAGCTTTCCAGGCTAGCTCTTTCTGCCTGCGAGCTATCTGCAGACGTTCGCATTTTCGGAGCAGGGCTGCCGGAGGCTCGCGAGACGGACCACCTAAGCTACGTTTGAAGTTTGAGAGGGCAAGACAAGCAAGCAGCCCCAGTCTCTGTGCCTCTGTGCGAGCACTGCCATGGGCAGATGAGACTGAGCAACAGCTTTCCAGGCTAGCTCTTTCTGCCTGCGAGCTATCTGCAGACGTTCGCATTTTCGGAGTAGGGCTACCGGAGGCGACCAGCACAGACCACCTAAGCTACATTTGAAGTTTGAGGGGGCAAGACAAGCAAGCAGCCCCAGTCTCTGTGCCTCTGTGCGAGCAGTGCCATGGGCAGATGAGGCTGAGCAACAGCTTTCCAGGCTAGCTCTTTCTGCCTGCGAGCTATCTGCAGACATTCACATTTTCGGAGCAGGGCTGCCAGAAGCGCCCGGCACGGACCACCTAAGCTACGTTTGAAGTTTGAGGGGACAAGACAAGCAAGCAGCCCCAGTCTCTGTGCCTCTGTGCGAGCAGTGCCATGAGTAGAAGAGGCTGAGCAACAGCTTTCCAGGCTAGCTCTTTCTGCTTCGAGTTATCTGCAGACGTTCGCATTTTCGGAGCAGGGCTTCCAAAGTCGCTCAGCACAAACAGCCAAAAGATAATTTGAAGTTTGAGCGGGCAAGACAAGCAAGCAGCCCCAGTCTCTGTGCCTCTGTGCGAGCAGTGCCATGGGCAGATGAGGCTGAGCAACAGCTTTCCAGGCTAGCTCTTTCTGCCTGCGAGCTATCTGCAGACGTTCGCATTTTCGGAGCAGGGCTGCCGGAGGCTCGCGAGACGGACCACCTAAGCTACGTTTGAAGTTTGAGAGGGCAAGACAAGCAAGCAGCCCCAGTCTCTGTGCCTCTGTGCGAGCACTGCCATGGGCAGATGAGACTGAGCAACAGCATTCCAGGCTAGCACTTTCTGGCTGCGAGCTATCTGCAGACGTTCGCATTTTCGGAGCAGGGCTGCCGGAGGCGCCCACCACAGACCACCTAAGGTACGTTTGAAGTTTGAGGGGGCAAGACAAGCAAGCAGCCCCAGTCTCTGTGCCTCTGTGCGAGCAGTGCCATGGGCAGATGAGGCTGAGCAACAGCTTTCCAGGCTAGCTCTTTCTGCCTGCGAGCTATCTGCAGACGTTCGCATTTTCGGAGCAGGGCTGCCGGAGGCTCGCGAGACGGACCACCTAAGCTACGTTTGAAGTTTGAGGGGGCAAGACAAGCAAGCAGCCCCAGTCTCTGTGCCTCTGTGCGAGCAGTGCCATGGGCAGATGAGACTGAGCAACAGCCTTCCAGGCTAGCACTTTCTGGCTGCGAGCTATCTGCAGACGTTCGCATTTTCGGAGCAGGGCTGCCGGAGGCGCCCACCACAGACCACCTAAGCTACGTTTGAAGTTTGAGGGGGCAAGACAAGCAAGCAGCCCCAGTCTCTGTGCCTCTGTGCGAGCAGTGCCATGGGCAGATGAGGCTGAGCAACAGCTTTCCAGGCTAGCTCTTTCTGCCTGCGAGCTATTTGCAGACGTTCGCATTTTCAGAGCAGGGCTGCCGGAGGCGCCCTGCACACACCACCTAAGGTACGTTTGAAGTTTGAGGGGGCAAGACAAGCAAGCAGCCCCAGTCTCTGTGCCTCTGTGCGAGCAGTGCCATGGGCAGATGAGGCTGAGCAACAGCTTTCCAGGCTAGCTCTTTCTGCCTGCGAGCTATTTGCAGACGTTCGCATTTTCAGAGCAGGGCTGCCGGAGGCGCCCTGCACACACCACCTAAGCTACGTTTGAAGTTTGAGGGGACAAGACAAGCAAGCAGCCCCAGTCTCTGTGCCTCTGTGCGAGCAGTGCCATGGGCAGATGAGGCTGAGCAACAGCTTTCCAGGCTAGCTCTTTCTGCCTGCGAGCTATCTGGAGACGTTCGCATTTTCGGAGTAGGGCTGCCGGAGGCGCCCAGCACAGACCACCTAAGCTACATTTGAAGTTTGAGGGGGCAAGACAAGCAAGCAGCCCCAGTCTCTGTGCCTCTGTGCGAGCAGTGCCATGGGCAGATGAGGCTGAGGAACAGCTTTCCAGGCTAGCTCTTTCTGCCTGCGAGCTATCTGCAGACGTTCGCATTTTCGGAGTAGGGCTGCCGGAGGCGCTCAGCACAAACAGCCAAAAGATAATTTGAAGTTTGAGGGGGCAAGACAAGCAAGCAGCCCCAGTCTCTGTGCCTCTGTGCGAGCAGTGCCATGGGCAGATGAGGCTGAGCAACAGCTTTCCAGGCTAGCTCTTTCTGCCTGCGAGCTATCTGCAGACGTTCGCATTTTTGGAGCAGGGCTGCCAAAGGCGCCCAGTACGGACCACCTAAGGTACGTTTGAAGTTTGAGGGGGCAAGACAAGCAAGCAGCCCCAGTCTCTGTGCCTCTGTGCGAGCAGTGCCATGGGCAGATGAGGCTGAGCAACAGCTTTCCAGGCTAGCTCTTTCTGCCTGCGAGCTATCTGCAGACGTTCGCATTTTCGGAGCAGGGCTGCCGGAGGCGCCCACCATAGACCACCTAAGCTACGTTTGAAGTTTGAGGGGACAAGACAAGCAAGCAGCCCCAGTCTCTGTGCCTCTGTGCGAGCAGTGCCATGGGCAGATGAGGCTGAGCAACAGCTTTCCAGGCTAGCTCTTTCTGCCTGCGAGCTATCTGCAGACGTTCACATTTTCGGAGCAGGGCTGCCGGAAGCGCCCGGCACGGACCACCTAAGCTACGTTTGAAGTTTGAGGGGACAAGACAAGCAAGCAGCCCCAGTCTCTGTGCCTCTGTGCGAGCAGTGCCATGAGTAGAAGAGGCTGAGAAACAGCTTTCCAGGCTAGCTCTTTCTGCCTGCAAGCTATCTGCAGACGTTCGCATTTTCAGACCAGGTCTGCCGGAAGCGCCCGGCACAAAGAGCCAAAAGATACTTTTGAAGTTTGAGGGGGCAAGACAAGCAAGCAGCCCCAGTCTCTGTGCCTCTGTGCGAGCAGTGCCATGGGCAGATGAGGCTGAGTAACTTTTTTCTAGGCTAGCTCTTTCTGCCTGCGAGCTATCTGCAGACGTTCGCATTTTCAGAGCAGGGCTGCCGGAGGCGCCCGGCACGGACCACCTAAGGTACGTTTGAAGTTTGAGG
Source organism: Opisthocomus hoazin (assembly GCF_030867145.1). Taxonomy (NCBI): domain Eukaryota; kingdom Metazoa; phylum Chordata; class Aves; order Opisthocomiformes; family Opisthocomidae; genus Opisthocomus; species Opisthocomus hoazin. Next base: position 13,618,948 of record NC_134435.1, read on the forward strand.
GGGCAAGACAAGCAAGCAGCCCCAGTCTCTGTGCCTCTGTGCGAGCAGTGCCATGGGCAGATGAGGCTGAGCAACAGCTTTCCAGGCTAGCTCTTTCTGCCTGCGAGCTATCTGCAGACGTTCGCATTTTCAGAGCAGGGCTGCCTGAGGCGCCCGGCACGGACCACCTAAGCTACGTTTGAAGTTTGAGGTGGCAAGACAAGCAAGCAGCCCCAGTCTCTGTGCCTCTGTGCGAGCAGTGCCATGGGCAGATGAGGCTGAGCAACAGCTTTCCAGGCTAGCTCTTTCTGCCTGCGAGCTATCTGCAGACATTCGCATTTTCGGAGCAGGGCTGCCGGAGGCGCCCGGCACAGACCACCTAAGCTACGTTTGAAGTTTGAGGGGACAAGACAAGCAAGCAGCCCCAGTCTCTGTGCCTCTGTGCGAGCAGTGCCATGGGCAGATGAGGCTGAGCAACAGCTTTCCAGGCTAGCTCTTTCTGCCTGCGAGCTATCTGCAGACGTTCGCATTTTCGGAGCAGGGCTGCCGGAGGCGCCCGGCACGGACCACCTAAGCTACGTTTGAAGTTTGAGGGGACAAGACAAGCAAGCAGCCCCAGTCTCTGTGCCTCTGTGCGAGCAGTGCCATGGGCAGATGAGGCTGAGCAACAGCTTTCCAGGATAGCTCTTTCTGCCTGCGAGCTATCTGCAGACGTTCGCATTTTCGGAGTAGGGCTGCCGGAGGCGCCCAGCACAGACCACCTAAGCTACATTTGAAGTTTGAGGGGGCAAGACAAGCAAGCAGCCCCAGTCTCTGTGCCTCTGTGCGAGCAGTGCCATGGGCAGATGAGGCTGAGCAACAGCTTTCCAGGCTAGCTCTTTCTGCCTGCGAGCTATCTGCAGACGTTCGCATTTTTGGAGCAGGGCTGCCGGAGGCGCCCAGTACGGACCACCTAAGGTACGTTTGAAGTTTGAGTGAGCAAGACAAGCAAGCAGCCCCAGTCTCTGTGCCTCTGTGCGAGCAGTGCCATGGCAGATGAGGCTGAGCAACAGCTTTCCAGGCTAGCTCTTTCTGCCTGCGAGCTATCTGCAGACGTTCGCATTTTCGGAGCAGGGCTGCCGAAAGCGCCCGGCACGGAACACCTAGGGTACGTTTGAAGTTTGAGGGCACAAGACAAGCAAGCAGCCCCAGTCTCTGTGCCTCTGTGCGAGCAGTGCCATGGGCAGATGAGGCTGAGCAACAGCTTTCCAGGCTAGCTCTTTCTGCCTGCGAGCTATCTGCAGACGTTCGCATTTTTGGAGCAGGGCTGCCAAAGGCGCCCAGTACGGACCACCTAATGTACGTTTGAAGTTTGAGTGAGCAAGACAAGCAAGCAGCCCCAGTCTCTGTGCCTCTGTGCGAGCAGTGCCATGGGCAGATGAGGCTGAGCAACAGCTTTCCAGGCTAGCTCTTTCTGCCTGCGAGCTATCTGCAGACGTTCGCATTTTCGGAGTAGGGCTGCCGGAGGCGCTCAGCACAAACAGCCAAAAGATAATTTGAAGTTTGAGGGGGCAAGACAAGCAAGCAGCCCCAGTCTCTGTGCCTCTGTGCGAGCAGTGCCATGGGCAGATGAGGCTGAGCAACAGCTTTCCAGGCTAGCTCTTTCTGCCTGCGAGCTATCTGCAGACGTTCGCATTTTTGGAGCAGGGCTGCCAAAGGCGCCCAGTACGGACCACCTAAGGTACGTTTGAAGTTTGAGGGGGCAAGACAAGCAAGCAGCCCCAGTCTCTGTGCCTCTGTGCGAGCAGTGCCATGGGCAGATGAGGCTGAGCAACAGCTTTCCAGGCTAGCTCTTTCTGCCTGCGAGCTATCTGCAGACGTTCGCATTTTCGGAGCAGGGCTGCCGAAAGCGCCCGGCACGGACCACCTAAGCTACGTTTGAAGTTTGAGGGGACAAGACAAGCAAGCAGCCCCAGTCTCTGTGCCTCTGTGCGAGCAGTGCCATGGGCAGATGAGGCTGAGCAACAGCTTTCCAGGCTAGCTCTTTCTGCCTGCGAGCTATCTGCAGACGTTCGCATTTTTGGAGTAGGGCTGCCGGAGGCTCGCGAGGCGGACCACCTAAGCTACGTTTGAAGTTTGAGGGGGCAAGACAAGCAAGCAGCCCCAGTCTCTGTGCCTCTGTGCGAGCAGTGCCATGGGCAGATGAGGCTGAGCAACAGCCTTCCAGGCTAGCAGTTTCTGGCTGCGAGCTATCTGCAGACGTTCGCATTTTCGGAGCAGGGCTGCCGGAGGCGCCCACCAGAGACCACCTAAGCTACGTTTGAAGTTTGAGGGGACAAGACAAGCAAGCAGCCCCAGTCTCTGTGCCTCTGTGCGAGCAGTGCCATGGGCAGATGAGGCTGAGCAACAGCTTTCCAGGCTAGCTCTTTCTGGCTGCGAGCTATTTGCAGACGTTCGCATTTTCAGAGCAGGGCTGCCGGAGGCGCCCGGCACGGACCACCTAAGCTACGTTTGAAGATTGAGGGGTCAAGACAAGCAAGCAGCCCCAGTCTCTGTGCCTCTGTGCGAGCAGTGCCATGGGCAGATGAGGCTGAGCAACAGCTTTCCAGGCTAGCTCTTTCTGCCTGCGAGCTATCTGCAGACGTTCGCATTTTCGGAGTAGGGCTGCCGGAGGCGCCCAGCACAGACCACCTAAGCTACGTTTGAAGTTTGAGGGGACAAGACAAGCAAGCAGCCCCAGTCTCTGTGCCTCTGTGCGAGCAGTGCCATGGGCAGATGAGGCTGAGCAACAGCTTTCCAGGCTAGCTCTTTCTGCCTGCGAGCTATCTGCAGACGTTCGCATTTTTGGAGCAGGGCTGCCAAAGGCGCCCAGTACGGACCACCTAAGGTACGTTTGAAGTTTGAGGGGGCAAGACAAGCAAGCAGCCCCAGTCTCTGTGCCTCTGTGCGAGCAGTGCCATGGGCAGATGAGGCTGAGCAACAGCTTTCCAGGCTAGCTCTTTCTGCCTGCGAGCTATCTGCAGACGTTCGCATTTTTGGAGCAGGGCTGCCAAAGGCGCCCAGTACGGACCACCTAAGGTACGTTTGAAGTTTGAGGGGGCAAGACAAGCAAGCAGCCCCAGTCTCTGTGCCTCTGTGCGAGCAGTGCCATGGGCAGATGAGGCTGAGCAACAGCTTTCCAGGCTAGCTCTTTCTGCCTGCGAGCTATCTGCAGACGTTCGCATTTTCGGAGCAGGGCTGCCGGAGGCGCCCACCATAGACCACCTAAGCTACGTTTGAAGTTTGAGGGGACAAGACAAGCAAGCAGCCCCAGTCTCTGTGCCTCTGTGCGAGCAGTGCCATGGGCAGATGAGGCTGAGCAACAGCTTTCCAGGCTAGCTCTTTCTGCCTGCGAGCTATCTGCAGACGTTCGCATTTTCGGAGCAGGGCTGCCAAAGGAGCTCAGCACAAACAGCCAAAAGATAGTTTGAAGTTTGAGGGGGCAAGACAAGCAAGCAGCCCCAGTCTCTGTGCCTCTGTGCGAGCAGTGCCATGGGCAGATGAGGCTGAGCAACAGCTTTCCAGGCTACCTCTTTCTGCCTGCGAGCTATCTGCAGACGTTCGCATTTTCAGACCAGGTCTGCCGGAAGCGCCCGGCACAAAGAGCCAAAAGATACTTTTGAAGTTTGAGGGGGCAAGACAAGCAAGCAGCCCCAGTCTCTGTGCCTCTGTGCGAGCAGTGCCATGGGCAGATGAGGCTGAGTAACTTTTTTCTAGGCTAGCTCTGTCTGCCTGCGAGCTATCTGCAGACGTTCGCATTTTCAGAGCAGGGCTGCCGGAGGCGCCCGGCACGGACCACCTAAGCTACGTTTGAAGTTTGAGGTGGCAAGACAAGCAAGCAGCCCCAGTCTCTGTGCCTCTGTGCGAGCAGTGCCATGGGCAGATGAGGCTGAGCAACAGCTTTCCAGGCTAGCTCTTTCTGCCTGCGAGCTATCTGCAGACGTTCGCATTTTCAGAGCAGGGCTGCCTGAGGCGCCCGGCACGGATCACCTAAGCTACGTTTGAAGTTTGAGGTGGCAAGACAAGCAAGCAGCCCCAGTCTCTGTGCCTCTGTGCGAGCAGTGCCATGGGCAGATGAGGCTGAGCAACAGCTTTCCAGGCTAGCTCTTTCTGCCTGCGAGCTATCTGCAGACATTCGCATTTTCGGAGCAGGGCTGCCGGAGGCGCCCGGCACAGACCACCTAAGCTACGTTTGAAGTTTGAGGGGACAAGACAAGCAAGCAGCCCCAGTCTCTGTGCCTCTGTGCGAGCAGTGCCATGGGCAGATGAGGCTGAGCAACAGCTTTCCAGGCTAGCTCTTTCTGCCTGCGAGCTATCTGCAGACGTTCGCATTTTCGGAGCAGGGCTGCCGGAGGCGCCCGGCACGGACCACCTAAGCTACGTTTGAAGTTTGAGGGGACAAGACAAGCAAGCAGCCCCAGTCTCTGTGCCTCTGTGCGAGCAGTGCCATGGGCAGATGAGGCTGAGCAACAGCTTTCCAGGATAGCTCTTTCTGCCTGCGAGCTATCTGCAGACGTTCGCATTTTCGGAGTAGGGCTGCCGGAGGCGCCCAGCACAGACCACCTAAGCTACATTTGAAGTTTGAGGGGGCAAGACAAGCAAGCAGCCCCAGTCTCTGTGCCTCTGTGCGAGCAGTGCCATGGGCAGATGAGGCTGAGCAACAGCTTTCCAGGCTAGCTCTTTCTGCCTGCGAGCTATCTGCAGACGTTCGCATTTTTGGAGCAGGGCTGCCGGAGGCGCCCAGTACGGACCACCTAAGGTACGTTTGAAGTTTGAGTGAGCAAGACAAGCAAGCAGCCCCAGTCTCTGTGCCTCTGTGCGAGCAGTGCCATGGGCAGATGAGGCTGAGCAACAGCTTTCCAGGCTAGCTCTTTCTGCCTGCGAGCTATCTGCAGACGTTCGCATTTTCGGAGCAGGGCTGCCGAAAGCGCCCGGCACGGAACACCTAGGGTACGTTTGAAGTTTGAGGGCACAAGACAAGCAAGCAGCCCCAGTCTCTGTGCCTCTGTGCGAGCAGTGCCATGGGCAGATGAGGCTGAGCAACAGCTTTCCAGGCTAGCTCTTTCTGCCTGCGAGCTATCTGCAGACGTTCGCATTTTCGGAGCAGGCCTGCCGGAGGCGCCCGGCACGAAACACCTAAGGTACGTTTGAAGTTTGAGTGAGCAAGACAAGCAAGCAGCCCCAGTCTCTGTGCCTCTGTGCGAGCAGTGCCATGGGCAGATGAGGCTGAGCAACAGCTTTCCAGGCTAGCTCTTTCTGCCTGCGAGCTATCTGCAGACGTTCGCATTTTTGGAGCAGGGCTGCCAAAGGCGCCCAGTACGGACCACCTAATGTACGTTTGAAGTTTGAGTGAGCAAGACAAGCAAGCAGCCCCAGTCTCTGTGCCTCTGTGCGAGCAGTGCCATGGGCAGATGAGGCTGAGCAACAGCTTTCCAGGCTAGCTCTTTCTGCCTGCGAGCTATCTGCAGACGTTCGCATTTTCGGAGTAGGGCTGCCGGAGGCGCTCAGCACAAACAGCCAAAAGATAATTTGAAGTTTGAGGGGGCAAGACAAGCAAGCAGCCCCAGTCTCTGTGCCTCTGTGCGAGCAGTGCCATGGGCAGATGAGGCTGAGCAACAGCTTTCCAGGCTAGCTCTTTCTGCCTGCGAGCTATCTGCAGACGTTCGCATTTTTGGAGCAGGGCTGCCAAAGGCGCCCAGTACGGACCACCTAAGGTACGTTTGAAGTTTGAGGGGGCAAGACAAGCAAGCAGCCCCAGTCTCTGTGCCTCTGTGCGAGCAGTGCCATGGGCAGATGAGGCTGAGCAACAGCTTTCCAGGCTAGCTCTTTCTGCCTGCGAGCTATCTGCAGACGTTCGCATTTTCGGAGCAGGGCTGCCGAAAGCGCCCGGCACGGACCACCTAAGCTACGTTTGAAGTTTGAGGGGACAAGACAAGCAAGCAGCCCCAGTCTCTGTGCCTCTGTGCGAGCAGTGCCATGGGCAGATGAGGCTGAGCAACAGCTTTCCAGGCTAGCTCTTTCTGCCTGCGAGCTATCTGCAGACGTTCGCATTTTTGGAGTAGGGCTGCCGGAGGCTCGCGAGGCGGACCACCTAAGCTACGTTTGAAGTTTGAGGGGGCAAGACAAGCAAGCAGCCCCAGTCTCTGTGCCTCTGTGCGAGCAGTGCCATGGGCAGATGAGGCTGAGCAACAGCCTTCCAGGCTAGCAGTTTCTGGCTGCGAGCTATCTGCAGACGTTCGCATTTTCGGAGCAGGGCTGCCGGAGGCGCCCACCAGAGACCACCTAAGCTACGTTTGAAGTTTGAGGGGACAAGACAAGCAAGCAGCCCCAGTCTCTGTGCCTCTGTGCGAGCAGTGCCATGGGCAGATGAGGCTGAGCAACAGCTTTCCAGGCTAGCTCTTTCTGGCTGCGAGCTATTTGCAGACGTTCGCATTTTCAGAGCAGGGCTGCCGGAGGCGCCCGGCACGGACCACCTAAGCTACGTTTGAAGATTGAGGGGTCAAGACAAGCAAGCAGCCCCAGTCTCTGTGCCTCTGTGCGAGCAGTGCCATGGGCAGATGAGGCTGAGCAACAGCTTTCCAGGCTAGCTCTTTCTGCCTGCGAGCTATCTGCAGACGTTCGCATTTTCGGAGTAGGGCTGCCGGAGGCGCCCAGCACAGACCACCTAAGCTACGTTTGAAGTTTGAGGGGACAAGACAAGCAAGCAGCCCCAGTCTCTGTGCCTCTGTGCGAGCAGTGCCATGGGCAGATGAGGCTGAGCAACAGCTTTCCAGGCTAGCTCTTTCTGCCTGCGAGCTATCTGCAGACGTTCACATTTTTGGAGCAGGGCTGCGGGAGGCGCCCACCACGGAACACCTAAGCTACGTTTGAAGTTTGAGGGGACAAGACAAGCAAGCAGCCCCAGTCTCTGTGCCTCTGTGCGAGCAGTGCCATGGGCAGATGAGGCTGAGCAACAGCTTTCCAGGCTAGCTCTTTCTGGCTGCGAGCTATCTGCAGACGTCCGCATTTTTGGAGCAGGGCTGCGGGAGGCGCCCACCACGGAACACCTAAGCTACGTTTGAAGTTTGAGGGGACAAGACAAGCAAGCAGCCCCAGTCTCTGTGCCTCTGTGCGAGCAGTGCCATGGGCAGATGAGGCTGAGCAACAGCTTTCCAGGCTAGCTCTTTCTGCCTGCGAGCTATTTGCAGACGTTCGCATTTTCAGAGCAGGGCTGCCGGAGGCGCCCAGCACAGACCACCTAAGCTACATTTGAAGTTTGAGGGGACAAGACAAGCAAGCAGCCCCAGTCTCTGTGCCTCTGTGCGAGCAGTGCCATGGGCAGATGAGGATGAGCAACAGCTTTCCAGGCTAGCTCTTTCTGCCTGCGAGCTATCTGCAGACGTTCGCACTTTCGGAGTAGGGCTGCCGGAGGCGCCCAGCACAGACCACCTGAGTTACATTTGACGTTTGAGGGGACAGGACAAGCAAGCAGCCCCTGTCTCTGTGCCTCTGTGCGAGCAGTGCCATGGGCAGATGAGGCTGAGCAACAGCTTTCCAGGCTAGCTCTTTCTGCCTGCGAGCTATCTGCAGACGTTCGCATTTTCAGACCAGGACTGCCGGAAGCGCCCATCACAAATAGACAAAAGATACTTTTGAAGTTTGAGGGGGCAAGACAAGCAAGCAGCCCCAGTCTCTGTGCCTCTGTGCGAGCAGTGCCATGGGCAGATGAGGCTGAGCAACAGCTTTCCAGGCTAGCTCTTTCTGCCTGCGAGCTATCTGCAGACGTTCGCATTTTCAGAGCAGGGCTGCCGGAAGCGCCCGGCACGGACCACCTAAGATGCGTTTGAAGTATGAGGGGACAAGACAAGCAAGCAGCCCCAGTCTCTGTGCCTCTGTGCGAGCAGTGCCACGGGCAGATGAGGCTGAGCAACAGCTTTCCAGGCTAGCTCTTTCTGCCTGCGAGCTATCTGCAGACGTTCGCATTTTCGGAGTAGGGCTGCCGGAGGCGCCCAGCACAGACCACCTAAGCTACGTTTGAAGTTTGAGGGGGCAAGACAAGCAAGCAGCCCCAGTCTCTGTGCCTCTGTGCGAGCAGTGCCATGGGCAGATGAGGCTGAGCAACAGCTTTCCAGGCTAGCTCTTTCTGCCTGCGAGCTATTTGCAGACGTTCGCATTTTCGGAGCAGGCCTGCCGGAGGCGCCCGGCACGGAACACCTAAGCTACGTTTGAAGTTTGAGGTGGCAAGACAAGCAAGCAGCCCCAGTCTCTGTGCCTCTGTGCGAGCAGTGCCATGGGCAGATGAGGCTGAGCAACAGCTTTCCAGGCTAGCTCTTTCTGCCTGCGAGCTATCTGCAGACGTTCGCATTTTCGGAGCAGGGCTGCCGGAGGCGCCCAGCACAGACCACCTAAGCTACGTTTGAAGTTTGAGGGGACAAGACAAGCAAGCAGCCCCAGTCTCTGTGCCTCTGTGCGAGCAGTGCCATGGGCAGATGACGCTGAGCAACAGCTTTCCAGGCTAGCTCTTTCTGCCTGCGAGCTATCTGCAGACGTTCGCATTTTCGGAGCAGGCCTGCCGGAAGCGCCCGGCACGGACCACCTAAGATACGTTTGAAGTTTGAGGGGGCAAGACAAGCAAGCAGCCCCAGTCTCTGTGCCTCTGTGCGAGCAGTGCCATGGGCAGATGAGGCTGAGCAACAGCTTTCCAGGCTAGCTCTTTCTGCCTGCGAGCTATCTGCAGACGTTCGCATTTTCGGAGTAGGGCTGCCGGAGGCGCTCAGCACAAACAGCCAAAAGATAATTTGAAGTTTGAGGGGGCAAGACAAGCAAGCAGCCCCAGTCTCTGTGCCTCTGTGCGAGCAGTGCCATGGGCAGATGAGGCTGAGCAACAGCTTTCCAGGCTAGCTCTTTCTGCCTGCGAGCTATCTGCAGACGTTCGCATTTTTGGAGCAGGGCTGCCAAAGGCGCCCAGTACGGACCACCTAAGGTACGTTTGAAGTTTGAGGTGGCAAGACAAGCAAGCAGCCCCAGTCTCTGTGCCTCTGTGCGAGCAGTGCCATGGGCAGATGAGGCTGAGCAACAGCTTTCCAGGCTAGCTCTTTCTGCCTGCGAGCTATCTGCAGACGTTCGCATTTTTGGAGTAGGTCTGCCGGAGGCTCGCGAGGCGGACCACCTAAGCTACGTTTGAAGTTTGAGGGGACAAGACAAGCAAGCAGCCCCAGTCTCTGTGCCTCTGTGCGAGCAGTGCCATGGGCAGATGAGGCTGAGCAACAGCCTTCCAGGCTAGCAGTTTCTGGCTGCGAGCTATCTGCAGACGTTCGCATTTTCGGAGCAGGGCTGCCGGAGGCGCCCACCAGAGACCACCTAAGCTACGTTTGAAGTTTGAGGGGACAAGACAAGCAAGCAGCCCCAGTCTCTGTGCCTCTGTGCGAGCAGTGCCATGGGCAGATGAGGCTGAGCAACAGCTTTCCAGGCTAGCTCTTTCTGGCTGCGAGCTATTTGCAGACGTTCGCATTTTCAGAGCAGGGCTGCCGGAGGCGCCCGGCACGGACCACCTAAGCTACGTTTGAAGATTGAGGGGTCAAGACAAGCAAGCAGCCCCAGTCTCTGTGCCTCTGTGCGAGCAGTGCCATGGGCAGATGAGGCTGAGCAACAGCTTTCCAGGCTAGCTCTTTCTGCCTGCGAGCTATCTGCAGACGTTCGCATTTTCGGAGTAGGGCTGCCGGAGGCGCCCAGCACAGACCACCTAAGCTACGTTTGAAGTTTGAGGGGACAAGACAAGCAAGCAGCCCCAGTCTCTGTGCCTCTGTGCGAGCAGTGCCATGGGCAGATGAGGCTGAGCAACAGCTTTCCAGGCTAGCTCTTTCTGCCTGCGAGCTATCTGCAGACGTTCACATTTTCGGAGCAGGGCTGCCGGAAGCGCCCGGCACGGACCACGTAAGCTACGTTTGAAGTTTGAGGGGACAAGACAAGCAAGCAGCCCCAGTCTCTGTGCCTCTGTTCGAGCAGTGCCATGAGTAGAAGAGGCTGAGAAACAGCTTTCCAGGCTAGCTCTTTCTGCCTGCAAGCTATCTGCAGACGTTCGCATTTTCAGACCAGGTCTGCCGGAGGCGCCCGGCACAAACAGCCAAAAGATAGTTTTGAAATTTGAGGGGGCAAGACAAGCAAGCAGCCCCAGTCTCTGTGCCTCTGTGCGAGCAGTGCCATGGGCAGATGAGGCTGAGCAACAGCTTTCCAGGCTAGCTCTTTCTGCCTGCGAGCTATCTGCAGACGTTCGCATTTTCAGAGCAGGGCTGCCGGAGGCGCCCGGCACGGACCACCTAAGGTACCTTTGAAGTTTGAGGTGGCAAGACAAGCAAGCAGCCCCAGTCTCTGTGCCTCTGTGCGAGCAGTGCCATGGGCAGATGAGGCTGAGCAACAGCTTTCCAGGCTAGCTCTTTCTGCCTGCGAGCTATCTGCAGACGTTCGCATTTTCGGAGCAGGGCTGCCGGAGGCGCCCGGCACGGACCACCTAAGGTACGTTTGAAGTTTGAGGGGACAAGACAAGCAAGCAGCCCCAGTCTCTGTGCCTCTGTGCGAGCAGTGCCATGGGCAGATGAGGCTGAGCAACAGCTTTCCAGGCTAGCTCTTTCTGCCTGCGAGCTATCTGCAGACGTTCGCATTTTCGGAGCAGGCCTGCCGGAGGCGCCCGGCACGAAACACCTAAGCTACGTTTGAAGTTTGAGTTGACAAGACAAGCAAGCAGCCCCAGTCTCTGTGCCTCTGTGCGAGCAGTGCCATGGGCAGATGAGGCTGAGCAACAGCTTTCCAGGCTAGCTCTTTCTGCCTGCGAGCTATCTGCAGACGTTCGCATTTTTGGAGCAGGGCTGCCAAAGGCGCCCAGTACGGACCACCTAAGGTACGTTTGAAGTTTGAGTGAGCAAGACAAGCAAGCAGCCCCAGTCTCTGTGCCTCTGTGCGAGCAGTGCCATGGGCAGATGAGGCTGAGCAACAGCTTTCCAGGCTAGCTCTTTCTGCCTGCGAGCTATCTGCAGACGTTCGCATTTTCGGAGCAGGGCTGCCGAAAGCGCCCGGCACGGAACACCTAAGCTACGTTTGAAGTTTGAGGGGGAAGACAAGCAAGCAGCCCCAGTCTCTGTGCCTCTGTGCGAGCAGTGCCATGGGCAGATGAGGCTGAGCAACAGCTTTCCAGGCTAGCTCTTTCTGCCTGCGAGCTATCTGCAGACGTTCGCATTTTCGGAGTAGGGCTGCCGGAGGCGCCCAGCACAGACCACCTAAGCTACATTTGAAGTTTGAGGGGGCAAGACAAGCAAGCAGCCCCAGTCTCTGTGCCTCTGTGCGAGCAGTGCCATGGGCATATGAGGCTGAGCAACAGCTTTCCAGGATAGATCTTTCTGGCTGCGAGCTATCTGCAGACGTTCGCATTTTTGGAGCAGGGCTGCCAAAGGCGCCCAGTACGGACCACCTAAGGTACGTTTGAAGTTTGAGTGAGCAAGACAAGCAAGCACCCCCAGTCTCTGTGCCTCTGTGCGAGCAGTGCCATGGGCAGATGAGGCTGAGCAACAGCTTTCCAGGCTAGCTCTTTCTGCCTGCGAGCTATCTGCAGACGTTCGCATTTTCGGAGCAGGGCTGCCGAAAGCGCCGGGCACGGAACACCTAAGCTACGTTTGAAGTTTGAGGGGACAAGACAAGCAAGCAGCCCCAGTCTCTGTGCCTCTGTGCGAGCAGTGCCATGGGCAGATGAGGCTGAGCAACAGCTTTCCAGGCTAGCTCTTTCTGGCTGCGAGCTATCTGCAGACGTTTGCAGTTTCGAGCAGGGCTGCCGGATGCGCCCGGCACGGAACACCTAAGCTACATTTGAAGTTTGAGGGGACAAGACAAGCAAGCAGCCCCAGTCTCTGTGCCTCTGTGCGAGCAGTGCCACGGGCAGATGAGGCTGAGCAACAGCTTTCCAGGCTAGCTCTTTCTGCCTGCGAGCTTTCTCCAGACGTTCGCATTTTCGGAGCAGGGCTGCCGGAAGCGCCCGGCACGGACCAGCTAAGCTACATTTGAAGTTTGAGGGGACAAGACAAGCAAGCAGCCCCAATCTCTGTGCCTCTGTGCGAGCAGTGCCATGGGCAGATGAGGCTGAGCAACAGCTTTCCAGGCTAGCTCTTTCTGCCTGCGAGCTATCTGCAGACGTTCGCATTTTCGGAGCAGGGCTGCCGGAGGCTCGCGAGACGGACCACCTAAGCTACGTTTGAAGTTTGAGGGGGCAAGACAAGCAAGCAGCCCCAGTCTCTGTGCCTCTGTGCGAGCAGTGCCATGGGCAGATGAGACTGAGCAACAGCCTTCCAGGCTAGCACTTTCTGGCTGCGAGCTATCTGCAGACGTTCGCCTTTTCGGAGCAGCGCTGACGGAGGCGCCGAGCACAGACCACCTAAGCTACGTTTGAAGTTTGAGGGGACAAGACAAGCAAGCAGCCCCAGTCTCTGTGCCTCTGTGCGAGCAGTGCCATGGGCAGATGAGGCTGAGCAACAGCTTTCCAGGCTAGCTCTTTCTGGCTGCGAGCCATTTGCAGACGTTCGCATTTTCAGAGCAGGGCTGCCGGAGGCGCCCGGCACGGACCACCTAAGCTACGTTTGAAGTTTGAGGGGTCAAGACAAGCAAGCAGCCCCAGTCTCTGTGCCTCTGTGCGAGCAGTGCCATGGGCAGATGAGGCTGAGCAACAGCTTTCCAGGCTAGCTCTTTCTGCCTACGCGCTATCTGCAGACGTTCGCATTTTTGGAGTAGGGCTGCCGGAGGCGCACAGCACAGACCACCTAAGATACATTTGAAGTTTGAGGGGGCAAGACAAGCAAGCAGCCCCAGTCTCTGTGCCTCTGTGCGAGCAGTGCCATGGGCAGATGAGGCTGAGCAACAGCTTTCCAGGCTAGCTCTTTCTGGCTGCGAGCTATCTGCAGACGTTCGCATTTTCGGAGTAGGGCTGCCGGAGGCGCCCAGCACAGACCACCTAAGCTACATTTGAAGTTTGAGGGGACAAGACAAGCAAGCAGCCCCAGTCTCTGTGCCTCTGTGCGAGCAGTGCCATGGGCAGATGAGGCTGAGCAACAGCTTTCCAGGCTAGCTCTTTCTGCCTGCGAGCTATCTGTAGACGTTCGCATTTTTGGAGCAGGGCTGCCGGAGGCGCCCAGCACAGACCACCTAAGCTACGTTTGAAGTTTGAGGGGACAAGACAAGCAAGCAGCCCCAGTCTCTGTGCCTCTGTGCGAGCAGTGCCATGGGCAGATGAGGCTGAGCAACAGCTTTCCAGGCTAGCTCTTTCTGCCTGCGAGCTATCTGCAGACGTTCGCATTTTCGGAGCAGGGCTGCTGGAGGCGCCCGGCACGGAACACCTAAGCTACGTTTGAAGTTTGAGTTGACAAGACAAGCAAGCAGCCCCAGTCTCTGTGCCTCTGTGCGAGCAGTGCCATGGGCAGATGTGGCTGAGCAACAGCATTCCAGGCTAGCTCTTTCTGCCTGCGAGCTATCTGCAGACATTCGCATTTTCGGAGTAGGGCTGCCGGAGGCGCCTAGCACAGACCACCTAAGCTACGTTTGAAGTTTGAGGGGGCAAGACAAGCAAGCAGCCCCAGTCTCTGTGCCGCTGTGCGAGCAGTGCCATGGGCAGATGAGGCTGAGCAACAGCTTTCCAGGCTAGCTCTTTCTGCCTGCGAGCTATCTGCAGACGTTCGCATTTTCGGAGTAGGGCTGCCGGAGGCGCCCAGCACAGACCACCTAAGCTACATTTGAAGTTTGAGGGGACAAGACAAGCAAGCAGCCCCAGTCTCTGTGCCTCTGTGCGAGCAGTGCCATGGGCAGATGAGGCTGAGCAACAGCTTTCCAGGCTAGCTCTTTCTGCTTCGAGCTATCTGCAGACGTTCGCATTTTCGGAGCAGGGCTGCCGGAGGCGCCCAGCACAGACCACCTAAGCTACGTTTGAAGTTTGAGGGGGCAAGACAAGCAAGCAGCCCCAGTCTCTGTGCCTCTGTGCGAGCAGTGCCATGGGCAGATGAGGCTGAGCAACAGCTTTCCAGGCTAGCTCTTTCTGCCTGCGAGCTATCTGCAGACGTTCGCATTTTCGGAGCAGGGCTGCCGGAGGCTCGCGAGAGGGACCACCTAAGCTACGTTTGAAGTTTGAGGGGACAAGACAAGCAAGCAGCCCCAGTCTCTGTGCCTCTGTGCGAGCAGTGCATGGGCAGATGAGACTGAGCAACAGCCTTCCAGGCTAGCACTTTCTGGCTGCGAGCTATCTGCAGACGTTCGCATTTTCAGAGCAGGGCTGCCGGAGGCGCCTGGCACAGACCACCTAAGCTACGTTTGAAGTTTGAGGGGTCAAGACAAGCAAGCAGCCCCAGTCTCTGTGCCTCTGTGCAAGCAGTGCCATGGGCAGATGAGGCTGAGCAACAGCTTTCCAGGCTAGCTCTTTCTGCCTGCGAGCTATCTGCAGACGTTCGCATTTTCGGAGTAGGGCTGCCGGAGGCGCCCTGCACACACCACCTAAGCTACATTTGAAGTTTGAGGGGACAAGACAAGCAAGCAGCCCCAGTCTCTGTGCCTCTGTGCGAGCAGTGCCATGGGCAGATGAGGCTGAGCAACAGCTTTCCAGGCTAGCTCTTTCTGCCTGCGAGCTATCTGCAGACGTTCGCATTTTCGGAGCAGGGCTGCCGGAAGCGCCCGGCACGGAACACCTAAGCTACGTTTGAAGTTTGAGGGGACAAGACAAGCAAGCAGCCCCAGTCTCTGTGCCTCTGTGCGAGCAGTGCCATGGGCAGATGAGGCTGAGCAACAGCTTTCCAGGCTAGCTCTTTCTGCCTGCGAGCTATCTGCAGACGTTCGCATTTTCGGACTAGGGCTGCCGGAGGCGCCCAGCACAGACCACCTAAGCTACATTTGAAGTTTGAGGGGACAAGACAAGCAAGCAGCCCCAGTCTCTGTGCCTCTGTGCGAGCAGTGCCATGGGCAGATGAGGCTGAGCAACAGCTTTCCAGGCTAGCTCTTTCTGCCTGCGAGCTATCTGCAGACGTTCGCATTTTCGGAGCAGGGCTGCCGGAGGCGCCCGCACGGACCACCTAAGCTACGTTTGAAGTTTGAGGGGTCAAGACAAGCAAGCAGCCCCAGTCTCTGTGCCTCTGTGCGAGCAGTGCCATGGGCAGATGAGGCTGAGCAACAGCTTTCCAGGCTAGCTCTTTCTGCCTGCGAGCTATCTGCAGACATTCGCATTTTCCGAGTAGGGCTGCCGGAGGCGCCCAGCACAGACCACCTAAGCTACGTTTGAAGTTTGAGGGGTCAAGACAAGCAAGCAGCCTCAGTCTCTGTGCCTCTGTGCGAGCAGTGCCATGGGCAGATGAGGCTGAGCAACAGCTTTCCAGGCTAGCTCTTTCTGCCTGCAAGCTATCTGCAGACGTTCGCATTTTCGGAGCAGGGCTGCCGGAGGCGCCCAGCACAGACCACCTAAGCTACATTTGAAGTTTGAGGGGACAAGACAAGCAAGCAGCCCCAGTCTCTGTGCCTCTGTGCGAGCAGTGCCATGGGCAGATGAGGCTGAGCAACAGCTTTCCAGGCTAGCTCTTTCTGCCTGCGAGCTATTTGCAGACGTTCGCATTTTCAGAGCAGGGCTGCCGGAGGCGCCCAGCACAGACCACCTAAGCTACGTTTGAAGTTTGAGGGGACAAGACAAGCAAGCAGCCCCAGTCTCTGTGCCTCTGTGCGAGCAGTGCCATGGGCAGATGAGGCTGAGCAACAGCTTTCCAGGCTAGCTCTTTCTGCCTGCGAGCTATCTGCAGACGTTCGCATTTTCGGAGTAGGGCTGCCGGAGGCGCCCGGCACGGACCACCTAAGCTACGTTTGAAGTTTGAGGGGGCAAGACAAGCAAGCAGCCCCAGTCTCTGTGCCTCTGTGCGAGCAGTGCCATGGGCAGATGAGGCTGAGCAACAGCTTTCCAGGCTAGCTCTTTCTGCCTGCGAGCTATCTGCAGACGTTCGCATTTTCGGAGCAGGGCTGCCGGAATCGCCCGGCACGGACCACCTAAGCTACGTTTGAAGTTTGAGGGGTCAAGACAAGCAAGCAGCCCCAGTCTCTGTGCCTCTGTGCGAGCAGTGCCATGGGCAGATGAGACTGAGCAACAGCCTTCCAGGCTAGCACTTTCTGGCTGCGAGCTATCTGCAGACGTTCGCATTTTCGGAGCAGGGCTGCCGGAGGCGCCCACCACAGACCACCTAAGCTACGTTTGAAGTTTGAGGGGACAAGACAAGCAAGCAGCCCCAGTCTCTGTGCCTCTGTGCGAGCAGTGCCATGGGCAGATGAGGCTGAGCAACAGCTTTCCAGGCTAGCTCTTTCTGGCTGCGAGCTATTTGCAGACGTTCGCATTTTAAGAGCAGGGCTGCCGGAGGCGCCCGGCACGGACCACCTAAGGTACGTTTGAAGTTTGAGGGGTCAGGACAAGCAAGCAGCCCCAGTCTCTGTGCCTCTGTGCGAGCAGTGCCATGGGCAGATGAGGCTGAGCAACAGCTTTCCAGGCTAGCTCTTTCTGCCTGCGAGCTATCTGCAGACATTCACATTTTCAGAGCAGGGCTGCCAGAAGCACCCGGCACGGACCACCTAAGCTACGTTTGAAGTTTGAGGGGACAAGACAAGCAAGCAGCCCCAGTCTCTGTGCCTCTGTGCGAGCAGTGCCATGAGTAGAAGAGGCTGAGCAACAGCTTTCCAGGCTAGCTCTTTCTGCTTCGAGTTATCTGCAGACGTTCGCATTTTCGGAGCAGGGCTTCCAAAGTCGCTCAGCACAAACAGCCAAAAGATAATTTGAAGTTTGAGCGGGCAAGACAAGCAAGCAGCCCCAGTCTCTGTGCCTCTGTGCGAGCAGTGCCATGGGCAGATGAGGCTGAGCAACAGCTTTCCAGGCTAGCTCTTTCTGCCTGCGAGCTATCTGCAGACGTTCGCATTTTCGGAGCAGGGCTGCCGGAGGCTCGCGAGACGGACCACCTAAGCTACGTTTGAAGTTTGAGAGGGCAAGACAAGCAAGCAGCCCCAGTCTCTGTGCCTCTGTGCGAGCACTGCCATGGGCAGATGAGACTGAGCAACAGCATTCCAGGCTAGCACTTTCTGGCTGCGAGCTATCTGCAGACGTTCGCATTTTCGGAGCAGGGCTGCCGGAGGCGCCCACCACAGACCACCTAAGGTACGTTTGAAGTTTGAGGGGGCAAGACAAGCAAGCAGCCCCAGTCTCTGTGCCTCTGTGCGAGCAGTGCCATGGGCAGATGAGGCTGAGCAACAGCTTTCCAGGCTAGCTCTTTCTGCCTGCGAGCTATCTGCAGACGTTCGCATTTTCGGAGCAGGGCTGCCGGAGGCTCGCGAGACGGACCACCTAAGCTACGTTTGAAGTTTGAGGGGGCAAGACAAGCAAGCAGCCCCAGTCTCTGTGCCTCTGTGCGAGCAGTGCCATGGGCAGATGAGACTGAGCAACAGCCTTCCAGGCTAGCACTTTCTGGCTGCGAGCTATCTGCAGACGTTCGCATTTTCGGAGCAGGGCTGCCGGAGGCGCCCACCACAGACCACCTAAGCTACGTTTGAAGTTTGAGGGGGCAAGACAAGCAAGCAGCCCCAGTCTCTGTGCCTCTGTGCGAGCAGTGCCATGGGCAGATGAGGCTGAGCAACAGCTTTCCAGGCTAGCTCTTTCTGCCTGCGAGCTATTTGCAGACGTTCGCATTTTCAGAGCAGGGCTGCCGGAGGCGCCCTGCACACACCACCTAAGGTACGTTTGAAGTTTGAGGGGGCAAGACAAGCAAGCAGCCCCAGTCTCTGTGCCTCTGTGCGAGCAGTGCCATGGGCAGATGAGGCTGAGCAACAGCTTTCCAGGCTAGCTCTTTCTGCCTGCGAGCTATTTGCAGACGTTCGCATTTTCAGAGCAGGGCTGCCGGAGGCGCCCTGCACACACCACCTAAGGTACGTTTGAAGTTTGAGGGGACAAGACAAGCAAGCAGCCCCAGTCTCTGTGCCTCTGTGCGAGCAGTGCCATGGGCAGATGAGGCTGAGCAACAGCTTTCCAGGCTAGCTCTTTCTGCCTGCGAGCTATCTGCAGACGTTCGCATTTTCGGAGTAGGGCTGCCGGAGGCGCCCAGCACAGACCACCTAAGCTACATTTGAAGTTTGAGGGGGCAAGACAAGCAAGCAGCCCCAGTCTCTGTGCCTCTGTGCGAGCAGTGCCATGGGCAGATGAGGCTGAGCAACAGCTTTCCAGGCTAGCTCTTTCTGCCTGCGAGCTATCTGCAGACGTTCGCATTTTCGGAGCAGGGCTGCCGGAAGCGCCCGGCACGGACCACCTAAGCTACGTTTGAAGTTTGAGGGGACAAGACAAGCAAGCAGCCCCTGTCTCTGTGCCTCTGTGCGAGCAGTGCCATGGGCAGATGAGGCTGAGGAACAGCTTTCCAGGCTAGCTCTTTCTGCCTGCGAGCTATCTGCAGACGTTCGCATTTTCGGAGTAGGGCTGCCGGAGGCGCTCAGCACAAACAGCCAAAAGATAATTTGAAGTTTGAGGGGGCAAGACAAGCAAGCAGCCCCAGTCTCTGTGCCTCTGTGCGAGCAGTGCCATGGGCAGATGAGGCTGAGCAACAGCTTTCCAGGCTAGCTCTTTCTGCCTGCGAGCTATCTGCAGACGTTCGCATTTTTGGAGCAGGGCTGCCAAAGGCGCCCAGTACGGACCACCTAAGGTACGTTTGAAGTTTGAGGGGGCAAGACAAGCAAGCAGCCCCAGTCTCTGTGCCTCTGTGCGAGCAGTGCCATGGGCAGATGAGGCTGAGCAACAGCTTTCCAGGCTAGCTCTTTCTGCCTGCGAGCTATCTGCAGACGTTCGCATTTTCGGAGCAGGGCTGCCGGAGGCGCCCACCATAGACCACCTAAGCTACGTTTGAAGTTTGAGGGGACAAGACAAGCAAGCAGCCCCAGTCTCTGTGCCTCTGTGCGAGCAGTGCCATGGGCAGATGTGGCTGAGCAACAGCTTTCCAGGCTAGCTCTTTCTGCCTGCGAGCTATCTGCAGACGTTCGCATTTTCGGAGTAGGGCTGCCAAAGGAGCTCAGCACAAACAGCCAAAAGATAGTTTGAAGTTTGAGGGGGCAAGACAAGCAAGCAGCCCCAGTCTCTGTGCCTCTGTGCGAGCAGTGCCATGGGCAGATGAGGCTGAGCAACAGCTTTCCAGGCTACCTCTTTCTGCCTGCGAGCTATCTGCAGACGTTCGCATTTTCGGAGTAGGGCTGCCGGAGGCGCCCAGACAGACCACCTAAGCTACGTTTGAAGTTTGAGGGGACAAGACAAGCAAGCAGCCCCAGTCTCTGTGCCTCTGTGCGAGCAGTGCCATGGGCAGATGAGGCTGAGCAACAGCTTTCCAGGCTAGCTCTTTCTGCCTGCGAGCTATCTGCAGACGTTCACATTTTCGGAGCAGGGCTGCCGGAAGCGCCCGGCACGGACCACCTAAGCTACGTTTGAAGTTTGAGGGGACAAGACAAGCAAGCAGCCCCAGTCTCTGTGCCTCTGTGCGAGCAGTGCCATGAGTAGAAGAGGCTGAGAAACAGCTTTCCAGGCTAGCTCTTTCTGCCTGCAAGCTATCTGCAGACGTTCGCATTTTCAGACCAGGTCTGCCGGAAGCGCCCGGCACAAAGAGCCAAAAGATACTTTTGAAGTTTGAGGGGGCAAGACAAGCAAGCAGCCCCAGTCTCTGTGCCTCTGTGCGAGCAGTGCCATGGGCAGATGAGGCTGAGTAACTTTTTTCTAGGCTAGCTCTTTCTGCCTGCGAGCTATCTGCAGACGTTTGCATTTTCAGAGCAGGGCTGCCGGAGGCGCCCGGCACGGACCACCTAAGCTACGTTTGAAGTTTGAGGTGGCAAGACAAGCAAGCAGCCCCAGTCTCTGTGCCTCTGTGCGAGCAGTGCCATGGGCAGATGAGGCTGAGCAACAGCTTTCCAGGCTAGCTCTTTCTGCCTGCGAGCTATCTGCAGACGTTCGCATTTTCAGAGCAGGGCTGCCTGAGGCGCCCGGCACGGACCACCTAAGCTACGTTTGAAGTTTGAGGTGGCAAGACAAGCAAGCAGCCCCAGTCTCTGTGCCTCTGTGCGAGCAGTGCCATGGGCAGATGAGGCTGAGCAACAGCTTTCCAGGCTAGCTCTTTCTGCCTGCGAGCTATCTGCAGACATTCGCATTTTCGGAGCAGGGCTGCCGGAGGCGCCCGGCACAGACCACCTAAGCTACGTTTGAAGTTTGAGGGGACAAGACAAGCAAGCAGCCCCAGTCTCTGTGCCTCTGTGCGAGCAGTGCCATGGGCAGATGAGGCTGAGCAACAGCTTTCCAGGCTAGCTCTTTCTGCCTGCGAGCTATCTGCAGACGTTCGCATTTTCGGAGCAGGCCTGCCGGAGGCGCCCGGCACGAAACACCTAAGGTACGTTTGAAGTTTGAGGGGACAAGACAAGCAAGCAGCCCCAGTCTCTGTGCCTCTGTGCGAGCAGTGCCATGGGCAGATGAGGCTGAGCAACAGCTTTCCAGGATAGCTCTTTCTGCCTGCGAGCTATCTGCAGACGTTCGCATTTTCGGAGTAGGGCTGCCGGAGGCGCCCAGCACAGACCACCTAAGCTACATTTGAAGTTTGAGGGGGCAAGACAAGCAAGCAGCCCCAGTCTCTGTGCCTCTGTGCGAGCAGTGCCATGGGCAGATGAGGCTGAGCAACAGCTTTCCAGGCTAGCTCTTTCTGCCTGCGAGCTATCTGCAGACGTTCGCATTTTTGGAGCAGGGCTGCCGGAGGCGCCCAGTACGGACCACCTAAGGTACGTTTGAAGTTTGAGTGAGCAAGACAAGCAAGCAGCCCCAGTCTCTGTGCCTCTGTGCGAGCACTGCCATGGGCAGATGAGGCTGAGCAACAGCTTTCCAGGCTAGCTCTTTCTGCCTGCGAGCTATCTGCAGACGTTCGCATTTTCGGAGCAGGGCTGCCGAAAGCGCCCGGCACGGAACACCTAGGGTACGTTTGAAGTTTGAGGGGGCAAGACAAGCAAGCAGCCCCAGTCTCTGTGCCTCTGTGCGAGCAGTGCCATGGGCAGATGAGGCTGAGCAACAGCTTTCCAGGCTAGCTCTTTCTGCCTGCGAGCTATCTGCAGACGTTCGCATTTTTGGAGCAGGGCTGCCAAAGGCGCCCAGTACGGACCACCTAATGTACGTTTGAAGTTTGAGTGAGCAAGACAAGCAAGCAGCCCCAGTCTCTGTGCCTCTGTGCGAGCAGTGCCACGGGCAGATGAGGCTGAGCAACAGCTTTCCAGGCTAGCTCTTTCTGCCTGCGAGCTATCTGCAGACGTTCGCATTTTCGGAGTAGGGCTGCCGGAGGCGCTCAGCACAAACAGCCAAAAGATAATTTGAAGTTTGAGGGGGCAAGACAAGCAAGCAGCCCCAGTCTCTGTGCCTCTGTGCGAGCAGTGCCATGGGCATATGAGGCTGAGCAACAGCTTTCCAGGCTAGCTCTTTCTGCCTGCGAGCTATCTGCAGACGTTCGCATTTTTGGAGCAGGGCTGCCAAAGGCGCCCAGTACGGACCACCTAAGGTACGTTTGAAGTTTGAGGGGGCAAGACAAGCAAGCAGCCCCAGTCTCTGTGCCTCTGTGCGAGCAGTGCCATGGGCAGATGAGGCTGAGCAACAGCTTTCCAGGCTAGCTCTTTCTGCCTGCGAGCTATCTGCAGACGTTCGCATTTTCGGAGCAGGGCTGCCGAAAGCGCCCGGCACGGACCACCTAAGCTACGTTTGAAGTTTGAGGGGACAAGACAAGCAAGCAGCCCCAGTCTCTGTGCCTCTGTGCGAGCAGTGCCATGGGCAGATGAGGCTGAGCAACAGCTTTCCAGGCTAGCTCTTTCTGCCTGCGAGCTATCTGCAGACGTTCGCATTTTTGGAGTAGGGCTGCCGGAGGCTCGCGAGGCGGACCACCTAAGCTACGTTTGAAGTTTGAGGGGGCAAGACAAGCAAGCAGCCCCAGTCTCTGTGCCTCTGTGCGAGCAGTGCCATGGGCAGATGAGGCTGAGCAACAGCCTTCCAGGCTAGCAGTTTCTGGCTGCGAGCTATCTGCAGACGTTCGCATTTTCGGAGCAGGGCTGCCGGAGGCGCCCACCAGAGACCACCTAAGCTACGTTTGAAGTTTGAGGGGACAAGACAAGCAAGCAGCCCCAGTCTCTGTGCCTCTGTGCGAGCAGTGCCATGGGCAGATGAGGCTGAGCAACAGCTTTCCAGGCTAGCTCTTTCTGCCTGCGAGCTATCTGCAGACGTTCGCATTTTCGGAGCAGGCCTGCCGGAGGCGCCCGGCACGAAACACCTAAGCTACGTTTGAAGTTTGAGTTGACAAGACAAGCAAGCAGCCCCAGTCTCTGTGCCTCTGTGCGAGCAGTGCCATGGGCAGATGAGGCTGAGCAACAGCTTTCCAGGCTAGCTCTTTCTGCCTGCGAGCTATCTGCAGACGTTCGCATTTTTGGAGCAGGGCTGCCAAAGCCGCCCAGTACGGACCACCTAAGGTACGTTTGAAGTTTGAGTGAGCAAGACAAGCAAGCAGCCCCAGTCTCTGTGCCTCTGTGCGAGCAGTGCCATGGGCAGATGAGGCTGAGCAACAGCTTTCCAGGCTAGCTCTTTCTGCCTGCGAGCTATCTGCAGACGTTCGCATTTTCGGAGCAGGGCTGCCGAAAGCGCCCAGTACGGAACACCTAAGCTACGTTTGAAGTTTGAGGGGGAAGACAAGCAAGCAGCCCCAGTCTCTGTGCCTCTGTGCGAGCAGTGCCATGGGCAGATGAGGCTGAGCAACAGCTTTCCAGGCTAGCTCTTTCTGGCTGCGAGCTATCTGCAGACGTTCGCATTTTCGGAGTAGGGCTGCCGGAGGCGCCCAGCACAGACCACCTAAGCTACATTTGAAGTTTGAGGGGGCAAGACAAGCAAGCAGCCCCAGTCTCTGTGCCTCTGTGCGAGCAGTGCCATGGGCATATGAGGCTGAGCAACAGCTTTCCAGGATAGATCTTTCTGGCTGCGAGCTATCTGCAGACGTTCGCATTTTTGGAGCAGGGCTGCCAAAGGCGCCCAGTACGGACCACCTAAGGTACGTTTGAAGTTTGAGTGAGCAAGACAAGCAAGCACCCCCAGTCTCTGTGCCTCTGTGCGAGCAGTGCCATGGGCAGATGAGGCTGAGCAACAGCTTTCCAGGCTAGCTCTTTCTGCCTGCGATCTATCTGCAGACGTTCGCATTTTCGGAGTAGGGCTGCGGGAGGCGCCCAGCACAGACCACCTAAGCTACGTTTGAAGTTTGAGGGGGCAAGACAAGCAAGCAGCCCCAGTCTCTGTGCCTCTGTGCGAGCAGTGCCATGGGCAGATGAGGATGAGCAACAGCTTTCCAGGATAGATCTTTCTGGCTGCGAGCTATCTGCAGACGTTCGCATTTTTGGAGCAGGGCTGCCAAAGGCGCCCAGTACGGACCACCTAAGGTACGTTTGAAGTTTGAGTGAGCAAGACAAGCAAGCAGCCCCAGTCTCTGTGCCTCTGTGCGAGCACTGCCATGGGCAGATGAGGCTGAGCAACAGCTTTCCAGGCTAGCTCTTTCTGCCTGCGAGCTATCTGCAGACGTTCGCATTTTCGGAGCAGGGCTGCCGAAAGCGCCCGGCACGGAACACCTAAGCTACGTTTGAAGTTTGAGGGGGCAAGACAAGCAAGCAGCCCCAGTCTCTGTGCCTCTGTGCGAGCAGTGCCATGGGCAGATGAGGCTGAGCAACAGCTTTCCAGGCTAGCTCTTTCTGGCTGCGAGCTATCTGCAGACGTCCGCATTTTTGGAGCAGGGCTGCGGGAGGCGCCCACCACGGAACACCTAAGCTACGTTTGAAGTTTGAGGGGACAAGACAAGCAAGCAGCCCCAGTCTCTGTGCCTCTGTGCGAGCAGTGCCATGGGCAGATGAGGCTGAGCAACAGCTTTCCAGGCTAGCTCTTTCTGCCTGCGAGCTATCTGCAGACGTTCGCATTTTCGGAGCAGGCCTGCCGGAGGCGCCCGGAAGGAACACCTAAGCTACGTTTGAAGTTTGAGGGGACAAGACAAGCAAGCAGCCCCAGTCTCTGTGCCTCTGTGCGAGCAGTGCCATGGGCAGATGAGGCTGAGCAACAGCTTTCCAGGCTAGCTCTTTCTGCCTGCGAGCTATCTGCAGACGTTCGCATTTTCGGAGCAGGGCTGCCGAAAGCGCCCGGCACGGACCACCTAAGCTACGTTTGAAGTTTGAGGGGACAAGACAAGCAAGCAGCCCCAGTCTCTGTGCCTCTGTGCGAGCAGTGCCATGGGCAGATGAGGCTGAGCAACAGCTTTCCAGGCTAGCTCTTTCTGCCTGCGAGCTATCTGCAGACGTTCGCATTTTTGGAGTAGGGCTGCCGGAGGCTCGCGAGGCGGACCACCTAAGCTACGTTTGAAGTTTGAGGGGGCAAGACAAGCAAGCAGCCCCAGTCTCTGTGCCTCTGTGCGAGCAGTGCCATGGGCAGATGAGGCTGAGCAACAGCCTTCCAGGCTAGCAGTTTCTGGCTGCGAGCTATCTGCAGACGTTCGCATTTTCGGAGCAGGGCTGCCGGAGGCGCCCACCAGAGACCACCTAAGCTACGTTTGAAGTTTGAGGGGACAAGACAAGCAAGCAGCCCCAGTCTCTGTGCCTCTGTGCGAGCAGTGCCATGGGCAGATGAGGCTGAGCAACAGCTTTCCAGGCTAGCTCTTTCTGCCTGCGAGCTATCTGCAGACGTTCGCATTTTCGGAGCAGGCCTGCCGGAGGCGCCCGGCACGAAACACCTAAGCTACGTTTGAAGTTTGAGTTGACAAGACAAGCAAGCAGCCCCAGTCTCTGTGCCTCTGTGCGAGCAGTGCCATGGGCAGATGAGGCTGAGCAACAGCTTTCCAGGCTAGCTCTTTCTGCCTGCGAGCTATCTGCAGACGTTCGCATTTTTGGAGCAGGGCTGCCAAAGCCGCCCAGTACGGACCACCTAAGGTACGTTTGAAGTTTGAGTGAGCAAGACAAGCAAGCAGCCCCAGTCTCTGTGCCTCTGTGCGAGCAGTGCCATGGGCAGATGAGGCTGAGCAACAGCTTTCCAGGCTAGCTCTTTCTGCCTGCGAGCTATCTGCAGACGTTCGCATTTTCGGAGCAGGGCTGCCGAAAGCGCCCGGCACGGAACACCTAAGCTACGTTTGAAGTTTGAGGGGGAAGACAAGCAAGCAGCCCCAGTCTCTGTGCCTCTGTGCGAGCAGTGCCATGGGCAGATGAGGCTGAGCAACAGCTTTCCAGGCTAGCTCTTTCTGGCTGCGAGCTATCTGCAGACGTTCGCATTTTCGGAGTAGGGCTGCCGGAGGCGCCCAGCACAGACCACCTAAGCTACATTTGAAGTTTGAGGGGGCAAGACAAGCAAGCAGCCCCAGTCTCTGTGCCTCTGTGCGAGCAGTGCCATGGGCATATGAGGCTGAGCAACAGCTTTCCAGGATAGATCTTTCTGGCTGCGAGCTATCTGCAGACGTTCGCATTTTTGGAGCAGGGCTGCCAAAGGCGCCCAGTACGGACCACCTAAGGTACGTTTGAAGTTTGAGTGAGCAAGACAAGCAAGCACCCCCAGTCTCTGTGCCTCTGTGCGAGCAGTGCCATGGGCAGATGAGGCTGAGCAACAGCTTTCCAGGCTAGCTCTTTCTGCCTGCGAGCTATCTGCAGACGTTCGCATTTTCGGAGCAGGGCTGCCGAAAGCGCCGGGCACGGAACACCTAAGCTACGTTTGAAGTTTGAGGGGACAAGACAAGCAAGCAGCCCCAGTCTCTGTGCCTCTGTGCGAGCAGTGCCATGGGCAGATGAGGCTGAGCAACAGCTTTCCAGGCTAGCTCTTTCTGGCTGCGAGCTATCTGCAGACGTCCGCATTTTTGGAGCAGGGCTGCCGGAGGCGCCCGGAAGGAACACCTAAGCTACGTTTGAAGTTTGAGGGGACAAGACAAGCAAGCAGCCCCAGTCTCTGTGCCTCTGTGCGAGCAGTGCCATGGGCAGATGAGGCTGAGCAACAGCTTTCCAGGCTAGCTCTTTCTGCCTGCGAGCTATCTGCAGACGTTCGCATTTTCGGAGCAGGCCTGCCGGAGGCGCCCGGAAGGAACACCTAAGCTACGTTTGAAGTTTGAGGGGACAAGACAAGCAAGCAGCCCCAGTCTCTGTGCCTCTGTGCGAGCAGTGCCATGGGCAGATGAGGCTGAGCAACAGCTTTCCAGGCTAGCTCTTTCTGCCTGCGATCTATCTGCAGACGTTCGCATTTTCGGAGTAGGGCTGCGGGAGGCGCCCAGCACAGACCACCTAAGCTACGTTTGAAGTTTGAGGGGGCAAGACAAGCAAGCAGCCCCAGTCTCTGTGCCTCTGTGCGAGCAGTGCCATGGGCAGATGAGGATGAGCAACAGCTTTCCAGGATAGATCTTTCTGGCTGCGAGCTATCTGCAGACGTTCGCATTTTTGGAGCAGGGCTGCCAAAGGCGCCCAGTACGGACCACCTAAGGTACGTTTGAAGTTTGAGTGAGCAAGACAAGCAAGCAGCCCCAGTCTCTGTGCCTCTGTGCGAGCAGTGCCATGGGCAGATGAGGCTGAGCAACAGCTTTCCAGGCTAGCTCTTTCTGCCTGCGAGCTATCTGCAGACGTTCGCATTTTCGGAGCAGGGCTGCCGAAAGCGCCCGGCACGGGACACCTAAGCTACGTTTGAAGTTTGAGGGGGCAAGACAAGCAAGCAGCCCCAGTCTCTGTGCCTCTGTGCGAGCAGTGCCATGGGCAGATGAGGCTGAGCAACAGCTTTCCAGGCTAGCTCTTTCTGGCTGCGAGCTATCTGCAGACGTCCGCATTTTTGGAGCAGGGCTGCGGGAGGCGCCCACCACGGAACACCTAAGCTACGTTTGAAGTTTGAGGGGACAAGACAAGCAAGCAGCCCCAGTCTCTGTGCCTCTGTGCGAGCAGTGCCATGGGCAGATGAGGCTGAGCAACAGCTTTCCAGGCTAGCTCTTTCTGCCTGCGAGCTATCTGCAGACGTTCGCATTTTCGGAGCAGGCCTGCCGGAGGCGCCCGGAAGGAACACCTAAGCTACGTTTGAAGTTTGAGGGGACAAGACAAGCAAGCAGCCCCAGTCTCTGTGCCTCTGTGCGAGCAGTGCCATGGGCAGATGAGGCTGAGCAACAGCTTTCCAGGCTAGCTCTTTCTGCCTGCGAGCTATCTGCAGACGTTCGCATTTTCGGAGTAGGGCTGCGGGAGGCGCCCAGCACAGACCACCTAAGCTACGTTTGAAGTTTGAGGGGGCAAGACAAGCAAGCAGCCCCAGTCTCTGTGCCTCTGTGCGAGCAGTGCCATGGGCAGATGAGGCTGAGCAACAGCTTTCCAGGCTAGCTCTTTCTGCCTGCGAGCTATCTGCAGACGTTCGCATTTTCAGAGCAGGGCTGCCGGAGGCGCCCAGCACAGACCACCTAAGCTACATTTGAAGTTTGAGGGGTCAAGACAAGCAAGCAGCCCCAGTCTCTGTGCCTCTGTGCGAGCAGTGCCATGGGCAGATGAGGATGAGCAACAGCTTTCCAGGCTAGCTCTTTCTGCCTGCGAGCTATCTGCAGACGTTCGCACTTTCGGAGTAGGGCTGCCGGAGGCGCCCAGCACAGACCACCTGAGTTACATTTGATGTTTGAGGGGACAGGACAAGCAAGCAGCCCCAGTCTCTGTGCCTCTGTGCGAGCAGTGCCATGGGCAGATGAGGCTGAGCAACAGCTTTCCAGGCTAGCTCTTTCTGCCTGCGAGCTATCTGCAGACGTTCGCATTTTCAGACCAGGGCTGCCGGAAGCGCCCATCACAAATAGACAATAGATACTTTTGAAGTTTGAGGGGGCAAGACAAGCAAGCAGCCCCAGTCTCTGTGCCTCTGTGCGAGCAGTGCCATGGGCAGATGAGGCTGAGCAACAGCTTTCCAGGCTAGCTCTTTCTGCCTGCGAGCTATCTGCAGACGTTCGCATTTTCAGAGCAGGGCTGCCGGAAGCGCCCGGCACGGACCACCTAAGATGCGTTTGAAGTATGAGGGGACAAGACAAGCAAGCAGCCCCAGTCTCTGTGCCTCTGTGCGAGCAGTGCCACGGGCAGATGAGGCTGAGCAACAGCTTTCCAGGCTAGCTCTTTCTGCCTGCGAGCTATCTGCAGACGTTCGCATTTTCGGAGTAGGGCTGCCGGAGGCGCCCAGCACAGACCACCTAAGGTACGTTTGAAGTTTGAGGGGGCAAGACAAGCAAGCAGCCCCAGTCTCTGTGCCTCTGTGCGAGCAGTGCCATGGGCAGATGAGGCTGAGCAACAGCTTTCCAGGCTAGCTCTTTCTGCCTGCGAGCTATTTGCAGACGTTCGCATTTTCGGAGCAGGCCTGCCGGAGGCGCCCGGCACGGAACACCTAAGCTACGTTTGAAGTTTGAGGTGGCAAGACAAGCAAGCAGCCCCAGTCTCTGTGCCTCTGTGCGAGCAGTGCCATGGGCAGATGAGGCTGAGCAACAGCTTTCCAGGCTAGCTCTTTCTGCCTGCGAGCTATCTGCAGACGTTCGCATTTTCGGAGCAGGGCTGCCGGAGGCGCCCAGCACAGACCACCTAAGCTACGTTTGAAGTTTGAGGGGACAAGACAAGCAAGCAGCCCCAGTCTCTGTGCCTCTGTGCGAGCAGTGCCATGGGCAGATGACGCTGAGCAACAGCTTTCCAGGCTAGCTCTTTCTGCCTGCGAGCTATCTGCAGACGTTCGCATTTTCGGAGCAGGCCTGCCGGAAGCGCCCGGCACGGACCACCTAAGATACGTTTGAAGTTTGAGGGGGCAAGACAAGCAAGCAGCCCCAGTCTCTGTGCCTCTGTGCGAGCAGTGCCATGGGCAGATGAGGCTGAGCAACAGCTTTCCAGGCTAGCTCTTTCTGCCTGCGAGCTATCTGCAGACGTTCGCATTTTCGGAGTAGGGCTGCCGGAGGCGCCCAGCACAGACCACCTAAGCTACATTTGAAGTTTGAGGGGACAAGACAAGCAAGCAGCCCCAGTCTCTGTGCCTCTGTGCGAGCAGTGCCATGGGCAGATGAGGCTGAGCAACAGCTTTCCAGGCTAGCTCTTTCTGCCTGCGAGCTATCTGCAGACGTTCGCATTTTCGGAGCAGGGCTGCCGGAAGCGCCCGGAACGGACCACCTAAGCTACGTTTGAAGTTTGAGGGGACAAGACAAGCAAGCAGCCCCAGTCTCTGTGCCTCTGTGCGAGCAGTGCCATGGGCAGATGAGGCTGAGCAACAGCTTTCCAGGCTAGCTCTTTCTGCCTGCGAGCTGTCTGCAGACGTTCGCGTTTTCGGAGTAGGGCTGCCGGAGGCGCCCAGCACAGACCACCTAAGCTACATTTGAAGTTTGAGGGGACAAGACAAGCAAGCAGCCCCAGTCTCTGTGCCTCTGTGCGAGCAGTGCCATGGGCAGATGAGGCTGAGCAACAGCTTTCCAGGCTAGCTCTTTCTGCCTGCGAGCTATCTGCAGACGTTCGCATTTTCGGAGCAGGGCTGCCGGAAGCGCCCGGAACGGACCACCTAAGCTACGTTTGAAGTTTGAGGGGACAAGACAAGCAAGCAGCCCCAGTCTCTGTGCCTCTGTGCGAGCAGTGCCATGGGCAGATGAGGCTGAGCAACAGCTTTCCAGGCTAGCTCTTTCTGCCTGCGTGCTATCTGCAGACGTTCGCATTTTCGGAGTAGGGCTGCCGGAAGCGCCCGGGACAAACAGCCAAAAGATACTTTTGAAGTTTGAGGGGGCAAGACAAGCAAGCAGCCCCAGTCTCTGTGCCTCTGTGCGAGCAGTGCCATGGGCAGATGAGGCTGAGCAACAGCTTTCCAGGCTAGCTCTTTCTGCCTGCGAGCTATCTGCAGACATTCGCATTTTCGGAGCAGGGCTGCCGGAGGCGCCCAGCACGGACCACCTAAGATACGTTTGAAGTTTGAGGGGGCAAGACAAGCAAGCAGCCCCAGTCTCTGTGCCTCTGTGCGAGCAGTGCCATGGGCAGATGAGGCTGAGCAACAGCATTCCAGGCTAGCTCTTTCTGCCTGCGAGCTATCTGCAGACGTTCGCATTTTTGGAGCAGGGCTGCCGGAGGCGCCTGGCACGGACCACCTAAGATACGTTTGAAGTTTGAGGGGACAAGACAAGCAAGCAGCCCCAGTCTCTGTGCCTCTGTGCGAGCAGTGCCATGGCAGATGAGGCTGAGCAACAGCTTTCCAGGCTAGCTCTTTCTGCCTGCGAGCTATGTGCAGACGTTCGCATTTTCAGAGCAGGGCTGCCGGAGGCGTCCGGCACGGACCACCTAAGATGCGTTTGAAGTTTGAGTTGGCAAGACAAGCAAGCAGCCCCAGTCTCTGTGCCTCTGTGCGAGCAGTGCCATGGGCAGATGAGGCTGAGCAAAAGCTTTCCAGGCTAGCTCTTTCTGCCTGCGAGCTATCTGCAGACGTTCGCATTTTCGGAGCAGGGCTGCCGGAAGCACCAGGCACGTACCACCTAAGCCACATTTGAAGTTTGAGGGGGCAAGACAAGCAAGCAGCCCCAGTCTCTGTGCCTCTGTGCGAGCAGTGCCATGGGCAGATGAGGCTGAGCAACAGCTTTCCAGGCTAGCACTTTCTGCCTGCGAGCTATCTGTAGACGTTCGCATTTTTGGAGCAGGGCTGCCGGAGGCGCCCAGCACAGACCACCTAAGCTACGTTTGAAGTTTGAGGGGACAAGACAAGCAAGCAGCCCCAGTCTCTGTGCCTCTGTGCGAGCAGTGCCATGGGCAGATGAGGCTGAGCAACAGCTTTCCAGGCTAGCTCTTTCTGCCTGCGAGCTATCTGCAGACGTTCGCATTTTCGGAGTAGGGCTGCCGGAGGCGCCCAGCACAGACCACCTAAGCTACATTTCAAGTTTGAGGGGACAAGACAAGCAAGCAGCCCCAGTCTCTGTGCCTCTGTGCGAGCAGTGCTATGGGCAGATGAGGCTGAGCAACAGCTTTCCAGGCTAGCTCTTTCTGCCTGCGAGCTATCTGCAGACGTTCGCATTTTCGGAGGAGGCCTGCCGGAAGCGCCCGTCACAGACCACCTAAGATACGTTTGAAGTTTGAGGGGGCAAGACAAGCAAGCAGCCCCAGTCTCTGTGCCTCTGTGCGAGCAGTGCCATGAGTAGAAGAGGCTGAGAAACAGCTTTCCAGGCTAGCTCTTTCTGCCTGCAAGCTATCTGCAGACGTTCGCATTTTCAGACCAGGTCTGCCGGAGGCGCCCGGCACAAACAGCCAAAAGATAGTTTTGAAATTTGAGGGGGCAAGACAAGCAAGCAGCCCCAGTCTCTGTGCCTCTGTGCGAGCAGTGCCATGGGCAGATGAGGCTGAGCAACAGCTTTCCAGGCTAGCTCTTTCTGCCTGCGAGCTATCTGCAGACGTTCGCATTTTCAGAGCAGGGCTGCCGGAGGCGCCCGGCACGGACCACCTAAGCTACCTTTGAAGTTTGAGGTGGCAAGACAAGCAAGCAGCCCCAGTCTCTGTGCCTCTGTGCGAGCAGTGCCATGGGCAGATGAGGCTGAGCAACAGCTTTCCAGGCTAGCTCTTTCTGCCTGCGAGCTATCTGCAGACGTTCGCATTTTCGGAGCAGGGCTGCCGGAGGCGCCCGGCACGGACCACCTAAGGTACGTTTGAAGTTTGAGGGGACAAGACAAGCAAGCAGCCCCAGTCTCTGTGCCTCTGTGCGAGCAGTGCCATGGGCAGATGAGGCTGAGCAACAGCTTTCCAGGCTAGCTCTTTCTGCCTGCGAGCTATCTGCAGACGTTCGCATTTTCGGAGCAGGCCTGCCGGAGGCGCCCGGCACGAAACACCTAAGCTACGTTTGAAGTTTGAGTTGACAAGACAAGCAAGCAGCCCCAGTCTCTGTGCCTCTGTGCGAGCAGTGCCATGGGCAGATGAGGCTGAGCAACAGCTTTCCAGGCTAGCTCTTTCTGCCTGCGAGCTATCTGCAGACGTTCGCATTTTTGGAGCAGGGCTGCCAAAGGCGCCCAGTACGGACCACCTAAGGTACGTTTGAAGTTTGAGTGAGCAAGACAAGCAAGCAGCCCCAGTCTCTGTGCCTCTGTGCGAGCAGTGCCATGGGCAGATGAGGCTGAGGAACAGCTTTCCAGGCTAGCTCTTTCTGGCTGCGAGCTATCTGCAGACGTTCGCATTTTCGGAGCAGGGCTGCCGAAAGCGCCCGGCACGGAACACCTAAGCTACGTTTGAAGTTTGAGGGGGAAGACAAGCAAGCAGCCCCAGTCTCTGTGCCTCTGTGCGAGCAGTGCCATGGGCAGATGAGGCTGAGCAACAGCTTTCCAGGCTAGCTCTTTCTGCCTGCGAGCTATCTGCAGACGTTCGCATTTTCGGAGTAGGGCTGCCGGAGGCGCCCAGCACAGACCACCTAAGCTACATTTGAAGTTTGAGGGGGCAAGACAAGCAAGCAGCCCCAGTCTCTGTGCCTCTGTGCGAGCAGTGCCATGGGCAGATGAGGCTGAGCAACAGCTTTCCAGGATAGATCTTTCTGGCTGCGAGCTATCTGCAGACGTTCGCATTTTTGGAGCAGGGCTGCCAAAGGCGCCCAGTACGGACCACCTAAGGTACGTTTGAAGTTTGAGTGAGCAAGACAAGCAAGCAGCCCCAGTCTCTGTGCCTCTGTGCGAGCAGTGCCATGGGCAGATGAGGCTGAGCAACAGCTTTCCAGGCTAGCTCTTTCTGCCTGCGAGCTATCTGCAGACGTTCGCATTTTCGGAGCAGGGCTGCCGAAAGCGCCCGGCACGGAACACCTAAGCTACGTTTGAAGTTTGAGGGGACAAGACAAGCAAGCAGCCCCAGTCTCTGTGCCTCTGTGCGAGCAGTGCCATGGGCAGATGAGGCTGAGCAACAGCTTTCCAGGCTAGCTCTTTCTGGCTGCGAGCTATCTGCAGACGTCCGCATTTTTGGAGCAGGGCTGCGGGAGGCGCCCACCACGGAACACCTAAGCTACGTTTGAAGTTTGAGGGGACAAGACAAGCAAGCAGCCCCAGTCTCTGTGCCTCTGTGCGAGCAGTGCCATGGGCAGATGAGGCTGAGCAACAGCTTTCCAGGCTAGCTCTTTCTGCCTGCGAGCTATCTGCAGACGTTCGCATTTTCGGAGCAGGCCTGCCGGAGGCGCCCGGAAGGAACACCTAAGCTACGTTTGAAGTTTGAGGGGACAAGACAAGCAAGCAGCCCCAGTCTCTGTGCCTCTGTGCGAGCAGTGCCATGGGCAGATGAGGCTGAGCAACAGCTTTCCAGGCTAGCTCTTTCTGCCTGCGAGCTATCTGCAGACGTTCGCATTTTCGGAGTAGGGCTGCGGGAGGCGCCCAGCACAGACCACCTAAGCTACGTTTGAAGTTTGAGGGGGCAAGACAAGCAAGCAGCCCCAGTCTCTGTGCCTCTGTGCGAGCAGTGCCATGGGCAGATGAGGCTGAGCAACAGCTTTCCAGGCTAGCTCTTTCTGCCTGCGAGCTATCTGCAGACGTTCACATTTTCAGAGCAGGGCTGCCGGAGGCGCCCAGCACAGACCACCTAAGCTACATTTGAAGTTTGAGGGGTCAAGACAAGCAAGCAGCCCCAGTCTCTGTGCCTCTGTGCGAGCAGTGCCATGGGCAGATGAGGCTGAGCAACAGCTTTCCAGGCTAGCTCTTTCTGCCTGCGAGCTATCTGCAGACGTTCGCACTTTCGGAGTAGGGCTGCCGGAGGCGCCCAGCACAGACCACCTGAGTTACATTTGACGTTTGAGGGGACAGGACAAGCAAGCAGCCCCAGTCTCTGTGCCTCTGTGCGAGCAGTGCCATGGGCAGATGAGGCTGAGCAACAGCTTTCCAGGCTAGCTCTTTCTGCCTGCGAGCTATCTGCAGACGTTCGCATTTTCGGAGCAGGGCTGCCGGAAGCGCCCGGCACGGACCACCTAAGCTACGTTTGAAGTTTGAGGGGACAAGACAAGCAAGCAGCCCCAGTCTCTGTGCCTCTGTGCGAGCAGTGCCATGGGCAGATGAGGCTGAGCAACAGCTTTCCAGGCTAGCTCTTTCTGCCTGCGAGCTATCTGCAGACGTTCGCATTTTCAGACCAGGGCTGCCGGAAGCGCCCATCACAAATAGACAAAAGATACTTTTGAAGTTTGAGGGGGCAAGACAAGCAAGCAGCCCCAGTCTCTGTGCCTCTGTGCGAGCAGTGCCATGGGCAGATGAGGCTGAGCAACAGCTTTCCAGGCTAGCTCTTTCTGCCTGCGAGCTATCTGCAGACGTTCGCATTTTCAGAGCAGGGCTGCCGGAAGCGCCCGGCACGGACCACCTAAGATGCGTTTGAAGTATGAGGGGACAAGACAAGCAAGCAGCCCCAGTCTCTGTGCCTCTGTGCGAGCAGTGCCACGGGCAGATGAGGCTGAGCAACAGCTTTCCAGGCTAGCTCTTTCTGCCTGCGAGCTATCTGCAGACGTTCGCATTTTCGGAGTAGGGCTGCCGGAGGCGCCCAGCACAGACCACCTAAGCTACGTTTGAAGTTTGAGGGGGCAAGACAAGCAAGCAGCCCCAGTCTCTGTGCCTCTGTGCGAGCAGTGCCATGGGCAGATGAGGCTGAGCAACAGCTTTCCAGGCTAGCTCTTTCTGCCTGCGAGCTATTTGCAGACGTTCGCATTTTCGGAGCAGGCCTGCCGGAGGCGCCCGGCAAGGAACACCTAAGCTACGTTTGAAGTTTGAGGTGGCAAGACAAGCAAGCAGCCCCAGTCTCTGTGCCTCTGTGCGAGCAGTGCCATGGGCAGATGAGGCTGAGCAACAGCTTTCCAGGCTAGCTCTTTCTGCCTGCGAGCTATCTGCAGACGTTCGCATTTTCGGAGCAGGGCTGCCGGAGGCGCCCAGCACAGACCACCTAAGCTACGTTTGAAGTTTGAGGGGACAAGACAAGCAAGCAGCCCCAGTCTCTGTGCCTCTGTGCGAGCAGTGCCATGGGCAGATGACGCTGAGCAACAGCTTTCCAGGCTAGCTCTTTCTGCCTGCGAGCTATCTGCAGACGTTCGCATTTTCGGAGCAGGCCTGCCGGAAGCGCCCGGCACGGACCACCTAAGCTACGTTTGAAGTTTGAGGTGGCAAGACAAGCAAGCAGCCCCAGTCTCTGTGCCTCTGTGCGAGCAGTGCCATGGGCAGATGAGGCTGAGCAACAGCTTTCCAGGCTAGCTCTTTCTGCCTGCGAGCTATCTGCAGACGTTCGCATTTTCGGAGCAGGGCTGCCGGAGGCGCCCAGCACAGACCACCTAAGCTACGTTTGAAGTTTGAGGGGACAAGACAAGCAAGCAGCCCCAGTCTCTGTGCCTCTGTGCGAGCAGTGCCATGGGCAGATGAGGCTGAGCAACAGCTTTCCAGGCTAGCTCTTTCTGGCTGCGAGCTATCTGCAGACGTCCGCATTTTTGGAGCAGGGCTGCGGGAGGCGCCCACCACGGAACACCTAAGCTACGTTTGAAGTTTGAGGGGACAAGACAAGCAAGCAGCCCCAGTCTCTGTGCCTCTGTGCGAGCAGTGCCATGGGCAGATGAGGCTGAGCAACAGCTTTCCAGGCTAGCTCTTTCTGCCTGCGAGCTATCTGCAGACGTTCGCATTTTCGGAGCAGGCCTGCCGGAGGCGCCCGGAAGGAACACCTAAGCTACGTTTGAAGTTTGAGGGGACAAGACAAGCAAGCAGCCCCAGTCTCTGTGCCTCTGTGCGAGCAGTGCCATGGGCAGATGAGGCTGAGCAACAGCTTTCCAGGCTAGCTCTTTCTGCCTGCGAGCTATCTGCAGACGTTCGCATTTTCGGAGTAGGGCTGCGGGAGGCGCCCAGCACAGACCACCTAAGCTACGTTTGAAGTTTGAGGGGGCAAGACAAGCAAGCAGCCCCAGTCTCTGTGCCTCTGTGCGAGCAGTGCCATGGGCAGATGAGGCTGAGCAACAGCTTTCCAGGCTAGCTCTTTCTGCCTGCGAGCTATCTGCAGACGTTCACATTTTCAGAGCAGGGCTGCCGGAGGCGCCCAGCACAGACCACCTAAGCTACATTTGAAGTTTGAGGGGTCAAGACAAGCAAGCAGCCCCAGTCTCTGTGCCTCTGTGCGAGCAGTGCCATGGGCAGATGAGGCTGAGCAACAGCTTTCCAGGCTAGCTCTTTCTGCCTGCGAGCTATCTGCAGACGTTCGCACTTTCGGAGTAGGGCTGCCGGAGGCGCCCAGCACAGACCACCTGAGTTACATTTGACGTTTGAGGGGACAGGACAAGCAAGCAGCCCCAGTCTCTGTGCCTCTGTGCGAGCAGTGCCATGGGCAGATGAGGCTGAGCAACAGCTTTCCAGGCTAGCTCTTTCTGCCTGCGAGCTATCTGCAGACGTTCGCATTTTCGGAGCAGGGCTGCCGGAAGCGCCCGGCACGGACCACCTAAGCTACGTTTGAAGTTTGAGGGGACAAGACAAGCAAGCAGCCCCAGTCTCTGTGCCTCTGTGCGAGCAGTGCCATGGGCAGATGAGGCTGAGCAACAGCTTTCCAGGCTAGCTCTTTCTGCCTGCGAGCTATCTGCAGACGTTCGCATTTTCAGACCAGGGCTGCCGGAAGCGCCCATCACAAATAGACAAAAGATACTTTTGAAGTTTGAGGGGGCAAGACAAGCAAGCAGCCCCAGTCTCTGTGCCTCTGTGCGAGCAGTGCCATGGGCAGATGAGGCTGAGCAACAGCTTTCCAGGCTAGCTCTTTCTGCCTGCGAGCTATCTGCAGACGTTCGCATTTTCAGAGCAGGGCTGCCGGAAGCGCCCGGCACGGACCACCTAAGATGCGTTTGAAGTATGAGGGGACAAGACAAGCAAGCAGCCCCAGTCTCTGTGCCTCTGTGCGAGAACTGCCACGGGCAGATGAGGCTGAGCAACAGCTTTCCAGGCTAGCTCTTTCTGCCTGCGAGCTATCTGCAGACGTTCGCATTTTCGGAGTAGGGCTGCCGGAGGCGCCCAGCACAGACCACCTAAGCTACGTTTGAAGTTTGAGGGGGCAAGACAAGCAAGCAGCCCCAGTCTCTGTGCCTCTGTGCGAGCAGTGCCATGGGCAGATGAGGCTGAGCAACAGCTTTCCAGGCTAGCTCTTTCTGCCTGCGAGCTATTTGCAGACGTTCGCATTTTCGGAGCAGGCCTGCCGGAGGCGCCCGGCAAGGAACACCTAAGCTACGTTTGAAGTTTGAGGTGGCAAGACAAGCAAGCAGCCCCAGTCTCTGTGCCTCTGTGCGAGCAGTGCCATGGGCAGATGAGGCTGAGCAACAGCTTTCCAGGCTAGCTCTTTCTGCCTGCGAGCTATCTGCAGACGTTCGCATTTTCGGAGCAGGGCTGCCGGAGGCGCCCAGCACAGACCACCTAAGCTACGTTTGAAGTTTGAGGGGACAAGACAAGCAAGCAGCCCCAGTCTCTGTGCCTCTGTGCGAGCAGTGCCATGGGCAGATGACGCTGAGCAACAGCTTTCCAGGCTAGCTCTTTCTGCCTGCGAGCTATCTGCAGACGTTCGCATTTTCGGAGCAGGCCTGCCGGAAGCGCCCGGCACGGACCACCTAAGATACGTTTGAAGTTTGAGGGGGCAAGACAAGCAAGCAGCCCCAGTCTCTGTGCCTCTGTGCGAGCAGTGCCATGGGCAGATGAGGCTGAGCAACAGCTTTCCAGGCTAGCTCTTTCTGCCTGCGAGCTATCTGCAGACGTTCGCATTTTCGGAGTAGGGCTGCCGGAGGCGCCCAGCACAGACCACCTAAGCTACATTTGAAGTTTGAGGGGACAAGACAAGCAAGCAGCCCCAGTCTCTGTGCCTCTGTGCGAGCAGTGCCATGGGCAGATGAGGCTGAGCAACAGCTTTCCAGGCTAGCTCTTTCTGCCTGCGAGCTATCTGCAGACGTTCGCATTTTCGGAGCAGGGCTGCGGAAGCGCCCGGCACGGACCACCTAAGCTACGTTTGAAGTTTGAGGGGACAAGACAAGCAAGCAGCCCCAGTCTCTGTGCCTCTGTGCGAGCAGTGCCATGGGCAGATGAGGCTGAGCAACAGCTTTCCAGGCTAGCTCTTTCTGCCTGCGAGCTGTCTGCAGACGTTCGCGTTTTCGGAGTAGGGCTGCCGGAGGCGCCCAGCACAGACCACCTAAGCTACATTTGAAGTTTGAGGGGACAAGACAAGCAAGCAGCCCCAGTCTCTGTGCCTCTGTGCGAGCAGTGCCATGGGCAGATGAGGCTGAGCAACAGCTTTCCAGGCTAGCTCTTTCTGCCTGCGAGCTATCTGCAGACGTTCGCATTTTCGGAGCAGGGCTGCCGGAAGCGCCCGGAACGGACCACCTAAGCTACGTTTGAAGTTTGAGGGGACAAGACAAGCAAGCAGCCCCAGTCTCTGTGCCTCTGTGCGAGCAGTGCCATGGGCAGATGAGGCTGAGCAACAGCTTTCCAGGCTAGCTCTTTCTGCCTGCGAGCTATCTGCAGACGTTCGCATTTTCGGAGCAGCGCTGCCGCAAGCACCCGGCAGGAAACACCTAAGCTACGTTTGAAGTTTGAGGGGACAAGACAAGCAAGCAGCCCCAGTCTCTGTGCCTCTGTGCGAGCAGTGCCATGGGCAGATGAGGCTGAGCAACAGCTTTCCAGGCTAGCTCTTTCTGCCTGCGTGCTATCTGCAGACGTTCGCATTTTCAGACCAGGGCTGCCGGAAGCGCCCGGCACAAACAGCCAAAAGATACTTTTGAAGTTTGAGGGGGCAAGACAAGCAAGCAGCCCCAGTCTCTGTGCCTCTGTGCGAGCAGTGCCATGGGCAGATGAGGCTGAGCAACAGCTTTCCAGGCTAGCTCTTTCTGCCTGCGAGCTATCTGCAGACATTCGCATTTTTGGAGCAGGGCTGCCGGAGGCGCCCAGCACGGACCACCTAAGATACGTTTGAAGTTTGAGGGGGCAAGACAAGCAAGCAGCCCCAGTCTCTGTGCCTCTGTGCGAGCAGTGCCATGGGCAGATGAGGCTGAGCAACAGCATTCCAGGCTAGCTCTTTCTGCCTGCGAGCTATCTGCAGACGTTCGCATTTTTGGAGCAGGGCTGCCGGAGGCGCCTGGCACGGACCACCTAAGATACGTTTGAAGTTTGAGGGGACAAGACAAGCAAGCAGCCCCAGTCTCTGTGCCTCTGTGCGAGCAGTGCCATGGCAGATGAGGCTGAGCAACAGCTTTCCAGGCTAGCTCTTTCTGCCTGCGAGCTATGTGCAGACGTTCGCATTTTTGGAGCAGGGCTGCCGGAGGCGCCCAGCACAGACCACCTAAGCTACGTTTGAAGTTTGAGGGGACAAGACAAGCAAGCAGCCCCAGTCTCTGTGCCTCTGTGCGAGCAGTGCCATGGGCAGATGAGGCTGAGTAACAGCTTTCCAGGCTAGCTCTTTCTGCCTGCGAGCTATCTGCAGACGTTCGCATTTTCGGAGTAGGGCTGCCGGAGGCGCCCAGCACAGACCACCTAAGCTACATTTGAAGTTTGAGGGGACAAGACAAGCAAGCAGCCCCAGTCTCTGTGC
Organism: Opisthocomus hoazin; assembly: GCF_030867145.1. Lineage (NCBI taxonomy): Eukaryota > Metazoa > Chordata > Aves > Opisthocomiformes > Opisthocomidae > Opisthocomus > Opisthocomus hoazin. The sequence continues at coordinate 13,658,509 of NC_134435.1, forward strand.
CTCTGTGCGAGCAGTGCTATGGGCAGATGACGCTGAGCAACAGCTTTCCAGGCTAGCTCTTTCTGCCTGCGAGCTATCTGCAGACGTTCGCATTTTCGGAGGAGGCCTGCCGGAAGCGCCCGGCACAGACCACCTAAGATACGTTTGAAGTTTGAGGGGGCAAGACAAGCAAGCAGCCCCAGTCTCTGTGCCTCTGTGCGAGCAGTGCCATGGGCAGATGAGGCTGAGCAACAGCTTTCCAGGCTAGCTCTTTCTGCCTGCGAGCTATCTGCAGACGTTCGCATTTTCGGAGTAGGGCTGCCGGAGGCGCCCAGCACAGACCACCTAAGCTACATTTGAAGTTTGAGGGGACAAGACAAGCAAGCAGCCCCAGTCTCTGTGCCTCTGTGCGAGCAGTGCCATGGGCAGACGACGCTGAGCAACAGCTTTCCAGGCTAGCTCTTTCTGCCTGCGAGCTATCTGCAGACGTTCGCATTTTCGGAGCAGGCCTGCCGGAAGCGCCCGGCACGGACCACCTAAGATACGTTTGAAGTTTGAGGGGGCAAGACAAGCAAGCAGCCCCAGTCTCTGTGCCTCTGTGCGAGCAGTGCCATGGGCAGATGAGGCTGAGCAACAGCTTTCCAGGCTAGCTCTTTCTGCCTGCGAGCTATCTGCAGACGTTCGCATTTTCGGAGTAGGGCTGCCGGAGGCGCACAGCACAGACCACCTAAGCTACATTTGAAGTTTGAGGGGACAAGACAAGCAAGCAGCCCCAGTCTCTGTGCCTCTGTGCGAGCAGTGCCATGGGCAGATGAGGCTGAGCAACAGCTTTCCAGGCTAGCTCTTTCTGCCTGCGATCTATCTGCAGACGTTCGCATTTTCGGAGCAGGGCTGCCGGAAGCGCCCGGCACGGACCACCTAAGCTACATTTGAAGTTTGAGGGGACAAGACAAGCAAGCAGCCCCAGTCTCTGTGCCTCTGTGCGAGCAGTGCCATGGGCAGATGAGGCTGAGCAACAGCTTTCCAGGCTAGCTCTTTCTGCCTGCGAGCTGTCTGCAGACGTTCGCGTTTTCGGAGTAGGGCTGCCGGAGGCGCCCAGCACAGACCACCTAAGCTACATTTGAAGTTTGAGGGGACAAGACAAGCAAGCAGCCCCAGTCTCTGTGCCTCTGTGCGAGCAGTGCCATGGGCAGATGAGGCTGAGCAACAGCTTTCCAGGCTAGCTCTTTCTGCCTGCGAGCTATCTGCAGACGTTCGCATTTTCGGAGCAGGGCTGCCGGAAGCGCCCGGAACGGACCACCTAAGCTACGTTTGAAGTTTGAGGGGACAAGACAAGCAAGCAGCCCCAGTCTCTGTGCCTCTGTGCGAGCAGTGCCATGGGCAGATGAGGCTGAGCAACAGCTTTCCAGGCTAGCTCTTTCTGCCTGCGAGCTATCTGCAGACGTTCGCATTTTCGGAGCAGCGCTGCCGCAAGCACCCGGCACGAAACACCTAAGCTACGTTTGAAGTTTGAGGGGGCAAGACAAGCAAGCAGCCCCAGTCTCTGTGCCTCTGTGCGAGCAGTGCCATGGGCAGATGAGGCTGAGCAACAGCTTTCCAGGCTAGCTCTTTCTGCCTGCGAGCTATCTGCAGACGTTCGCATTTTCGGAGCAGGGCTGCCGGAGGCGCCCAGCACGGACCACCTAAGATACGTTTGAAGTTTGAGGGGGCAAGACAAGCAAGCAGCCCCAGTCTCTGTGCCTCTGTGCGAGCAGTGCCATGGGCAGATGAGGCTGAGCAACAGCATTCCAGGCTAGCTCTTTCTGCCTGCGAGCTATCTGCAGACGTTCGCATTTTTGGAGCAGGGCTGCCGGAGGCGCCTGGCACGGACCACCTAAGATACGTTTGAAGTTTGAGGGGACAAGACAAGCAAGCAGCCCCAGTCTCTGTGCCTCTGTGCGAGCAGTGCCATGGCAGATGAGGCTGAGCAACAGCTTTCCAGGCTAGCTCTTTCTGCCTGCGAGCTATGTGCAGACGTTCGCATTTTCAGAGCAGGGCTGCCGGAGGCGTCCGGCACGGACCACCTGAGTTACATTTGACGTTTGAGGGGACAGGACAAGCAAGCAGCCCCAGTCTCTGTGCCTCTGTGCGAGCAGTGCCATGGGCAGATGAGGCTGAGCAACAGCTTTCCAGGCTAGCTCTTTCTGCCTGCGAGCTATCTGCAGACGTTCGCATTTTCGGAGCAGGGCTGCCGGAAGCACCAGGCACGTACCACCTAAGCCACATTTGAAGTTTGAGGGGGCAAGACAAGCAAGCAGCCCCAGTCTCTGTGCCTCTGTGCGAGCAGTGCCATGAGTAGAAGAGGCTGAGAAACAGCTTTCCAGGCTAGCTCTTTCTGCCTGCAAGCTATCTGCAGACGTTCGTATTTTCAGACCAGGTCTGCCGGAAGCGCCCGGCACAAACAGCCAAAAGATACTTTTGAAGTTTGAGGGGGCAAGACAAGCAAGCAGCCCCAGTCTCTGTGCCTCTGTGCGAGCAGTGCCATGGGCAGATGAGGCTGAGTAACATTTTTCTAGGCTAGCTCTTTCTGCCTGCGAGCTATGTGCAGACATTCGCATTTTCAGAGCAGGGCTGCCGGAGGCGCCCGGCACGGACCACCTAAGCTACGTTTGAAGTTTGAGGTGGCAAGACAAGCAAGCAGCCCCAGTCTCTGTGCCTCTGTGCGAGCAGTGCCACGGGCAGATGAGGCTGAGCAACAGCTTTCCAGGCTAGCTCTTTCTGCCTGCGAGCTATCTGCAGACGTTCGCATTTTCAGAGCAGGGCTGCCGGAGGCGCCCGGCACGGACCACCTAAGCTACGTTTGAAGTTTGAGGTGGCAAGACAAGCAAGCAGCCCCAGTCTCTGTGCCTCTGTGCGAGCAGTGCCATGGGCAGATGAGGCTGAGCAACAGCTTTCCAGGCTAGCTCTTTCTGCCTGCGAGCTATCTGCAGACGTTCGCATTTTCGGAGCAGGGCTGCCGGAGGCGCCCGGCACAGACCACCTAAGGTACGTTTGAAGTTTGAGGGGACAAGACAAGCAAGCAGCCCCAGTCTCTGTGCCTCTGTGCGAGCAGTGCCATGGGCAGATGAGGCTGAGCAATAGCTTTCCAGGATAGCTCTTTCTGGCTGCGAGCTATCTGCAGACGTTCGCATTTTCGGAGTAGGGCTGCCGGAGGCGCCCAGCACTGACCACCTAAGATACATTTGAAGTTTGAGGGGGCAAGACAAGCAAGCAGCCCCAGTCTCTGTGCCTCTGTGTGAGCAGTGCCATGGGCAGATGAGGCTGAGCAACAGCTTTCCAGGCTAGCTCTTTCTGCCTGCGAGCTATCTGCAGACGTTCGCATTTTTGGAGCAGGGCTGCCAAAGGCGCCCAGTACGGACCACCTAAGGTACGTTTGAAGTTTGAGTGAGCAAGACAAGCAAGCAGCCCCAGTCTCTGTGCCTCTGTGCGAGCAGTGCCATGGGCAGATGAGGCTGAGTAACATTTTTCTAGGCTAGCTCTTTCTGCCTGCGAGCTATCTGCAGACGTTCGCATTTTCAGAGCAGGGCTGCCGGAGGCGCCCGGCACGGACCACCTAAGCTACGTTTGAAGTTTGAGGTGGCAAGACAAGCAAGCAGCCCCAGTCTCTGTGCCTCTGTGCGAGCAGTGCCATGGGCAGATGAGGCTGAGCAACAGCTTTCCAGGCTAGCTCTTTCTGCCTGCGAGCTATGTGCAGACGTTCGCATTTTCAGAGCAGGGCTGCCGGAGGCGCCCGGCACGGACCACCTAAGCTACGTTTGAAGTTTTAGGTGGCAAGACAAGCAAGCAGCCCCAGTCTCTGTGCCTCTGTGCGAGCAGTGCCATGGCAGATGAGGCTGAGCAACAGCTTTCCAGGCTAGCTCTTTCTGCCTGCGAGCTATCTGCAGACGTTCGCATTTTCGGAGCAGGGCTGCCGGAGGCGCCCGGCACAGACCACCTAAGGTACGTTTGAAGTTTGAGGGGACAAGACAAGCAAGCAGCCCCAGTCTCTGTGCCTCTGTGCGAGCAGTGCCATGGGCAGATGAGGCTGAGCAACAGCTTTCCAGGATAGCTCTTTCTGCCTGCAAGCTATCTGCAGACGTTCGCATTTTCGGAGTAGGGCTGCCAAAGGCGCCCAGTACGGACCACCTAAGGTACGTTTGAAGTTTGAGTGAGCAAGACAAGCAAGCAGCCCCAGTATCTGTGCCTCTGTGCGAGCAGTGCCATGGGCAGATGAGGCTGAGCAACAGCTTTCCAGGCTAGCTCTTTCTGCCTGCGAGCTATCTGCAGACGTTCGCATTTTCGGAGCAGGGCTGCCGGAGTCGCCCACCATAGACCACCTAAGCTACGTTTGAAGTTTGAGGGGACAAGACAAGCAAGCAGCCCCAGTCTCTGTGCCTCTGTGCGAGCAGTGCCATGGGCAGATGAGGCTGAGCAACAGCTTTCCAGGCTAGCTCTTTCTGCCTGCGATCTATTTGCAGACGTTCGCATTTTCAGAGCTGGGCTGCCGGAGGCGCCCGGCACGTACCACCTAAGGTACGTTTGAAGTTTGAGGGGACAAGACAAGCAAGCAGCCCCAGTCTCTGTGCCTCTGTGCGAGCAGTGCCATGGGCAGATGAGGCTGAGCAACAGCTTTACAGGCTAGCTCTTTCTGCCTGCAAGCTATCTGCAGACGTTCGCATTTTCAGACCAGGTCTGCCGGAAGCGCTCGGCACAAACAGCCAAAAGATACTTTTGAAGTTTGAGGGGGCAAGACAAGCAAGCAGCCCCAGTCTCTGTGCCTCTGTGCGAGCAGTGCCATGGGCAGATGAGGCTGAGTAACATTTTTCTAGGCTAGCTCTTTCTGCCTGCGAGCTATGTGCAGACGTTCGCATTTTCAGAGCAGGGCTGCCAAAGGCGCCCGGCACGGACCACCTAAGCTACGTTTGAAGTTTGAGGTGGCAAGACAAGCAAGCAGCCCCAGTCTCTGTGCCTCTGTGCGAGCAGTGCCATGGGCAGATGAGGCTGAGCAACAGCTTTCCAGGCTAGCTCTTTCTGCCTGCGAGCTATGTGCAGACGTTCGCATTTTCAGAGCAGGGCTGCCGGAGGCGCCCGGCACGGACCACCTAAGCTATGTTTGAAGTTTGAGGTGGCAAGACAAGCAAGCAGCCCCAGTCTCTGTGCCTCTGTGCGAGCAGTGCCATGGGCAGATGAGGCTGAGCAACAGCTTTCCAGGCTAGCTCTTTCTGCCTGCGAGCTATGTGCAGACGTTCGCATTTTCAGAGCAGGGCTGCCGGAGGCGCCCGGCACGGACCACCTAAGCTACGTTTGAAGTTTTAGGTGGCAAGACAAGCAAGCAGCCCCAGTCTCTGTGCCTCTGTGCGAGCAGTGCCATGGCAGATGAGGCTGAGCAACAGCTTTCCAGGCTAGCTCTTTCTGCCTGCGAGCTATCTGCAGACGTTCGCATTTTCGGAGCAGGGCTGCCGGAGGCGCCCGGCACAGACCACCTAAGGTACGTTTGAAGTTTGAGGGGACAAGACAAGCAAGCAGCCCCAGTCTCTGTGCCTCTGTGCGAGCAGTGCCATGGGCAGATGAGGCTGAGCAACAGCTTTCCAGGATAGCTCTTTCTGCCTGCAAGCTATCTGCAGACGTTCGCATTTTCGGAGTAGGGCTGCCAAAGGCGCCCAGTACGGACCACCTAAGGTACGTTTGAAGTTTGAGTGAGCAAGACAAGCAAGCAGCCCCAGTATCTGTGCCTCTGTGCGAGCAGTGCCATGGGCAGATGAGGCTGAGCAACAGCTTTCCAGGCTAGCTCTTTCTGCCTGCGAGCTATCTGCAGACGTTCGCATTTTCGGAGCAGGGCTGCCGGAGTCGCCCACCATAGACCACCTAAGCTACGTTTGAAGTTTGAGGGGACAAGACAAGCAAGCAGCCCCAGTCTCTGTGCCTCTGTGCGAGCAGTGCCATGGGCAGATGAGGCTGAGCAACAGCTTTCCAGGCTAGCTCTTTCTGCCTGCGATCTATTTGCAGACGTTCGCATTTTCAGAGCTGGGCTGCCGGAGGCGCCCGGCACGTACCACCTAAGGTACGTTTGAAGTTTGAGGGGACAAGACAAGCAAGCAGCCCCAGTCTCTGTGCCTCTGTGCGAGCAGTGCCATGGGCAGATGAGGCTGAGCAACAGCTTTACAGGCTAGCTCTTTCTGCCTGCAAGCTATCTGCAGACGTTCGCATTTTCAGACCAGGTCTGCCGGAAGCGCTCGGCACAAACAGCCAAAAGATACTTTTGAAGTTTGAGGGGGCAAGACAAGCAAGCAGCCCCAGTCTCTGTGCCTCTGTGCGAGCAGTGCCATGGGCAGATGAGGCTGAGTAACATTTTTCTAGGCTAGCTCTTTCTGCCTGCGAGCTATGTGCAGACGTTCGCATTTTCAGAGCAGGGCTGCCAAAGGCGCCCGGGACGGACCACCTAAGCTACGTTTGAAGTTTGAGGTGGCAAGACAAGCAAGCAGCCCCAGTCTCTGTGCCTCTGTGCGAGCAGTGCCATGGGCAGATGAGGCTGAGCAACAGCTTTCCAGGCTAGCTCTTTCTGCCTGCGAGCTATGTGCAGACGTTCGCATTTTCAGAGCAGGGCTGCCGGAGGCGCCCGGCACGGACCACCTAAGCTACGTTTGAAGTTTGAGGTGGCAAGACAAGCAAGCAGCCCCAGTCTCTGTGCCTCTGTGCGAGCAGTGCCATGGGCAGATGAGGCTGAGCAACAGCTTTCCAGGCTAGCTCTTTCTGCCTGCGAGCTATCTGCAGACGTTCGCATTTTCGGAGCAGGGCTGCCGGAGGCGCCCGGCACAGACCACCTAAGGTACGTTTGAAGTTTGAGGGGACAAGACAAGCAAGCAGCCCCAGTCTCTGTGCCTCTGTGCGAGCAGTGCCATGGGCAGATGAGGCTGAGCAACAGCTTTCCAGGATAGCTCTTTCTGGCTGCGAGCTATCTGCAGACGTTCGCATTTTCGGAGTAGGGCTGCCGGAGGCGCCCAGCACTGACCACCTAAGCTACATTTGAAGTTTGAGGGGGCAAGACAAGCAAGCAGCCCCAGTCTCTGTGCCTCTGTGCGAGCAGTGCCATGGGCAGATGAGGCTGAGCAACAGCTTTCCAGGCTAGCTCTTTCTGCCTGCGAGCTATGTGCAGACGTTCGCATTTTCAGAGCAGGGCTGCCGGAGGCGCCCGGCACGGACCACCTAAGCTACGTTTGAAGTTTGAGGTGGCAAGACAAGCAAGCAGCCCCAGTCTCTGTGCCTCTGTGCGAGCAGTGCCATGGGCAGATGAGGCTGAGCAACAGCTTTCCAGGCTAGCTCTTTCTGCCTGCGAGCTATCTGCAGACGTTCGCATTTTCGGAGCAGGGCTGCCGGAGGCGCCCGGCACAGACCACCTAAGGTACGTTTGAAGTTTGAGGGGACAAGACAAGCAAGCAGCCCCAGTCTCTGTGCCTCTGTGCGAGCAGTGCCATGGGCAGATGAGGCTGAGCAACAGCTTTCCAGGATAGCTCTTTCTGGCTGCGAGCTATCTGCAGACGTTCGCATTTTCGGAGTAGGGCTGCCGATAGCGCCCGGCACGAAAAACCTAAGGTACGTTTGAAGTTTGAGGGGACAAGACAAGCAAGCAGCCCCAGTCTCTGTGCCTCTGTGCGAGCAGTGCCATGGGCAGATGAGGCTGAGCAACAGCTTTCCAGGCTAGCTCTTTCTGCCTGCGAGCTATCTGCAGACGTTCGCATTTTCGGAGTAGGGCTGCCGGAGGCGCCCAGCACAGACCACCTAAGCTACATTTGAAGTTTGAGGGGGCAAGACAAGCAAGCAGCCCCAGTCTCTGTGCCTCTGTGCGAGCAGTGCCATGGGCAGATGAGGCTGAGCAACAGCTTTCCAGGCTAGCTCTTTCTGCCTGCGAGCTATCTGCAGACGTTCGCATTTTCGGAGCAGGGCTGCCGAAAGCGCCCGGCACGGAACACCTAAGCTACGTTTGAAGTTTGAGGGGACAAGACAAGCAAGCAGCCCCAGTCTCTGTGCCTCTGTGCGAGCAGTGCCATGGGCAGATGAGGCTGAGCAACAGCTTTCCAGGCTAGCTCTTTCTGGCTGCGAGCTATCTGCAGACGTCCGCATTTTTGGAGCAGGGCTGCCGGAGGCACCCGGCACGGAACACCTAAGCTACGTTTGAAGTTTGAGGGGACAAGACAAGCAAGCAGCCCCAGTCTCTGTGCCTCTGTGCGAGCAGTGCCATGGGCAGATGAGGCTGAGCAACAGCTTTCCAGGCTAGCTCTTTCTGCCTGCGAGCTATCTGCAGACGTTCGTATTTTCGGAGCAGGGCTGCCGGAGGCGCCCAGCACAGACCACCTAAGCTACATTTGAAGTTTGAGGGGACAAGACAAGCAAGCAGCCCCAGTCTCTGTGCCTCTGTGCGAGCAGTGCCATGGGCAGATGAGGCTGAGCAACAGCTTTCCAGGCTAGCTCTTTCTGCCTGCGAGCTATCTGCAGACGTTCGCATTTTCGGAGCAGGGCTGCCGGAAGCGCCCGGCACGGAACACCTAAGCTACATTTGAAGTTTGAGGGGGCAAGACAAGCAAGCAGCCCCAGTCTCTGTGCCTCTGTGCGAGCAGTGCCATGGGCAGATGAGGCTGAGCAACAGCTTTCCAGGCTAGCTCTTTCTGCCTGCGAGCTATCTGCAGACGTTCGCATTTTCGGAGCAGGGCTGCCGGAGGCGCCCAGTACAGACCACCTAAACTACGTTTGAAGTTTGAGGGGTCAAGACAAGCAAGCAGCCCCAGTCTCTGTGCCTCTGTGCGAGCAGTGCCATGGGCAGATGAGGCTGGGCAACAGCTTTCCAGGCTAGCTCTTTCTGCCTGCGAGCTATTTGCAGACGTTCGCATTTTCAGAGCAAGGCTGCCGGAGGCGCCCGATACGGACCAACTAAGGTACGTTTGAAGTTTGAGAGGTCAAGACAAGCAAGCAGCCCCAGTCTCTGTGCCTCTGTGCGAGCAGTGCCATGGGCAGATGAGGCTGAGCAACAGCTTTCCAGGCTAGCTCTTTCTGCCTGCGAGCTATCTGCAGACGTTCGCATTTTCGGAGCAGGGCTGCCGGAAGCGCCCGGCACGGACCACCTAAGTTACGTTTGAAGTCTGAGGGGACAAGACAAGCAAGCAGCCCCAGTCTCTGTGCCTCTGTGCGAGCAGTGCCATGGGCAGATGAGGCTGAGCAACAGCTTTCCAGGCTAGCTCTTTCTGCCTGCGAGCTATGTGCAGACGTTCGCATTTTCAGAGCAGGGCTGCCGGAGGCGCCCGGCACGGACCACCTAAGCTACGTTTGAAGTTTGAGGTGGCAAGACAAGCAAGCAGCCCCAGTCTCTGTGCCTCTGTGCGAGCAGTGCCATGGGCAGATGAGGCTGAGCAACAGCTTTCCAGGCTAGCTCTTTCTGCCTGCGAGCTATCTGCAGACGTTCGCATTTTCGGAGCAGGGCTGCCGGAGGCGCCCGGCACAGACCACCTAAGGTACGTTTGAAGTTTGAGGGGACAAGACAAGCAAGCAGCCCCAGTCTCTGTGCCTCTGTGCGAGCAGTGCCATGGGCAGATGAGGCTGAGCAACAGCTTTCCAGGCTAGCTCTTTCTGCCTGCGAGCTATCTGCAGACGTTCGCATTTTCGGAGCAGGGCTGCCGATAGCGCCCGGCACGGAAAACCTAAGGTACGTTTGAAGTTTGAGGGGACAAGACAAGCAAGCAGCCCCAGTCTCTGTGCCTCTGTGCGAGCAGTGCCATGGGCAGATGAGGCTGAGCAACAGCTTTCCAGGCTAGCTCTTTCTGCCTGCGAGCTATCTGCAGACGTTCGCATTTTCGGAGTAGGGCTGCCGGAGGCGCCCAGCACAGACCACCTAAGCTACATTTGAAGTTTGAGGGGGCAAGACAAGCAAGCAGCCCCAGTCTCTGTGCCTCTGTGCGAGCAGTGCCATGGGCAGATGAGGCTGAGCAACAGCTTTCCAGGCTAGCTCTTTCTGCCTGCGAGCTATCTGCAGACGTTCGCATTTTCGGAGCAGGGCTGCCGAAAGCGCCCGGCACGGAACACCTAAGCTACGTTTGAAGTTTGAGGGGACAAGACAAGCAAGCAGCCCCAGTCTCTGTGCCTCTGTGCGAGCAGTGCCATGGGCAGATGAGGCTGAGCAACAGCTTTCCAGGCTAGCTCTTTCTGGCTGCGAGCTATCTGCAGACGTCCGCATTTTTGGAGCAGGGCTGCCGGAGGCACCCGGCACGGAACACCTAAGCTACGTTTGAAGTTTGAGGGGACAAGACAAGCAAGCAGCCCCAGTCTCTGTGCCTCTGTGCGAGCAGTGCCATGGGCAGATGAGGCTGAGCAACAGCTTTCCAGGCTAGCTCTTTCTGCCTGCGAGCTATCTGCAGACGTTCGTATTTTCGGAGCAGGGCTGCCGGAGGCGCCCAGCACAGACCACCTAAGCTACATTTGAAGTTTGAGGGGACAAGACAAGCAAGCAGCCCCAGTCTCTGTGCCTCTGTGCGAGCAGTGCCATGGGCAGATGAGGCTGAGCAACAGCTTTCCAGGCTAGCTCTTTCTGCCTGCGAGCTATCTGCAGACGTTCGCATTTTCGGAGCAGGGCTGCCGGAAGCGCCCGGCACGGAACACCTAAGCTACATTTGAAGTTTGAGGTGGCAAGACAAGCAAGCAGCCCCAGTCTCTGTGCCTCTGTGCGAGCAGTGCCATGGGCAGATGAGGCTGAGCAACAGCTTTCCAGGCTAGCTCTTTCTGCCTGCGAGCTATCTGCAGACGTTCGCATTTTCGGAGCAGGGCTGCCGGAGGCGCCCGGCACAGACCACCTAAGGTACGTTTGAAGTTTGAGGGGACAAGACAAGCAAGCAGCCCCAGTCTCTGTGCCTCTGTGCGAGCAGTGCCATGGGCAGATGAGGCTGAGCAACAGCTTTCCAGGATAGCTCTTTCTGGCTGCGAGCTATCTGCAGACGTTCGCATTTTCGGAGTAGGGCTGCCGGAGGCGCCCAGCACTGACCACCTAAGCTACATTTGAAGTTTGAGGGGGCAAGACAAGCAAGCAGCCCCAGTCTCTGTGCCTCTGTGTGAGCAGTGCCATGGGCAGATGAGGCTGAGCAACAGCTTTCCAGGCTAGCTCTTTCTGCCTGCGAGCTATCTGCAGACGTTCGCATTTTTGGAGGAGGGCTGCCAAAGGCGCCCAGTACGGACCACCTAAGGTACGTTTGAAGTTTGAGTGAGCAAGACAAGCAAGCAGCCCCAGTCTCTGTGCCTCTGTGCGAGCAGTGCCATGGGCAGATGAGGCTGAGCAACAGCTTTCCAGGCTAGCTCTTTCTGCCTGCGAGCTATCTGCAGACGTTCGCATTTTCGGAGCAGGGCTGCCGAAAGCGCCCGGCACGGAACACCTAAGGTACGTTTGAAGTTTGAGGGGACAAGACAAGCAAGCAGCCCCAGTCTCTGTGCCTCTGTGCGAGCAGTGCCATGGGCAGATGAGGCTGAGCAACAGCTTTCCAGGATAGCTCTTTCTGGCTGCGAGCTATCTGCAGACGTTCGCATTTTCGGAGTAGGGCTGCCGGAGGCGCCCAGCACAGACCACCTAAGCTACATTTGAAGTTTGAGGGGGCAAGACAAGCAAGCAGCCCCAGTCTCTGTGCCTCTGTGCGAGCAGTGCCATGGGCAGATGAGGCTGAGCAACAGCTTTCCAGGCTAGCTCTTTCTGCCTGCGAGCTATGTGCAGACGTTCGCATTTTGGGAGCAGGGCTGCCGGAGGCGCCCGGCACGGAACACCTAAGCTACGTTTGAAGTTTGAGGGGACAAGACAAGCAAGCAGCCCCACTCTCTGTGCCTCTGTGCGAGCAGTGCCATGGGCAGATGAGGCTGAGCAACAGCTTTCCAGGCTAGCTCTTTCTGGCTGCGAGCTATCTGCAGACGTCCGCATTTTTGGAGCAGGGCTGCCGGAGGCACCCGGCACGGAACACCTAATCTACGTTTGAAGTTTGAGGGGACAAGACAAGCAAGCAGCCCCAGTCTCTGTGCCTCTGTGCGAGCAGTGCCATGGGCAGATGAGGCTGAGCAACAGCTTTCCAGGCTAGCTCTTTCTGCCTGCGAGCTATCTGCAGACGTTCGTATTTTCGGAGCAGGGCTGCCGGAGGCGCCCAGCACAGACCACCTAAGCTACATTTGAAGTTTGAGGGGACAAGACAAGCAAGCAGCCCCAGTCTCTGTGCCTCTGTGCGAGCAGTGCCATGGGCAGATGAGGCTGAGCAACAGCTTTCCAGGCTAGCTCTTTCTGCCTGCGAGCTATCTGCAGACGTTCGCATTTTCGGAGCAGGGCTGCCGGAAGCGCCCGGCACGGAACACCTAATCTACGTTTGAAGTTTGAGGGGGCAAGACAAGCAAGCAGCCCCAGTCTCTGTGCCTCTGTGCGAGCAGTGCCATGGGCAGATGAGGCTGAGCAACAGCTTTCCAGGCTAGCTCTTTCTGCCTGCGAGCTATCTGCAGACGTTCGCATTTTCGGAGCAGGGCTGCCGGAGGCGCCCAGCACAGACCACCTAAGCTACGTTTGAAGTTTGAGGGGTCAAGACAAGCAAGCAGCCCCAGTCTCTGTGCCTCTGTGCGAGCAGTGCCATGGGCAGATGAGGCTGGGCAACAGCTTTCCAGGCTAGCTCTTTCTGCCTGCGAGCTATTTGCAGACGTTCGCATTTTCAGAGCAAGGCTGCCGGAGGCGCCCGATACGGACCAACTAAGGTACGTTTGAAGTTTGAGAGGTCAAGACAAGCAAGCAGCCCCAGTCTCTGTGCCTCTGTGCGAGCAGTGCCATGGGCAGATGAGGCTGAGCAACAGCTTTCCAGGCTAGCTCTTTCTGCCTGCGAGCTATCTGCAGACGTTCGCATTTTCGGAGCAGGGCTGCCGGAAGCGCCCGGCACGGACCACCTAAGTTACGTTTGAAGTCTGAGGGGACAAGACAAGCAAGCAGCCCCAGTCTCTGTGCCTCTGTGCGAGCAGTGCCATGGGCAGATGAGGCTGAGCAACAGTTTTCCAGGCTAGCTCTTTCTGGCTGCGAGCTATCTGCAGACGTTCGCATTTTCGGAGCAGGGCTGCCGGAAGCGCCCGGCACGGACCACCTAAGGTACGTTTGAAGTTTGAGGGGACAAGACAAGCAAGCAGCCCCAGTCTCTGTGCCTCTGTGCGAGCAGTGCCATGGGCAGATGAGGCTGAGCAACAGCTTTCCAGGCTAGCTCTTTCTGCCTGCGAGCTATCTGCAGACGTTCGCATTTTCGGAGCAGGGCTGCCGAAAGCGCCAGGCACGGAACACCTAAGCTACGTTTGAAGTTTGAGGCGACAAGACAAGCAAGCCGCCCCAGTCTCTGTGCCTCTGTGCGAGCAGTGCCATGGGCAGATGAGGCTGAGCAACAGCTTTCCAGGATAGCTCTTTCTGGCTGCGAGCTATCTGCAGACGTTCGCATTTTCGGAGTAGGGCTGCCGGAGGCGCCCAGCACAGACCACCTAAGCTACATTTGAAGTTTGAGGGGGCAAGACAAGCAAGCAGCCCCAGTCTCTGTGCCTCTGTGCGAGCAGTGCCATGGGCAGATGAGGCTGAGCAACAGCTTTCCAGGCTAGCTCTTTCTGCCTGCGAGCTATCTGCAGACGTTCGCATTTTTGGAGCAGGGCTGCCAAAGGCGCCCAGTACGGACCACCTAAGGTACGTTTGAAGTTTGAGTGAGCAAGACAAGCAAGCAGCCCCAGTCTCTGTGCCTCTGTGCGAGCAGTGCCATGGGCAGATGAGGCTGAGCAACAGCTTTCCAGGCTAGCTCTTTCTGCCTGCGAGCTATCTGCAGACGTTCGCATTTTCGGAGCAGGGCTGCCGGAGGCGCCCGGCACAGACCACCTAAGGTACGTTTGAAGTTTGAGGGGACAAGACAAGCAAGCAGCCCCAGTCTCTGTGCCTCTGTGCGAGCAGTGCCATGGGCAGATGAGGCTGAGCAACAGCTTTCCAGGATAGCTCTTTCTGGCTGCGAGCTATCTGCAGACGTTCGCATTTTCGGAGTAGGGCTGCCGGAGGCGCCCAGCACAGACCACCTAAGCTACATTTGAAGTTTGAGGGGGCAAGACAAGCAAGCAGCCCCAGTCTCTGTGCCTCTGTGTGAGCAGTGCCATGGGCAGATGAGGCTGAGCAACAGCTTTCCAGGCTAGCTCTTTCTGCCTGCGAGCTATCTGCAGACGTTCGCATTTTTGGAGGAGGGCTGCCAAAGGCGCCCAGTACGGACCACCTAAGGTACGTTTGAAGTTTGAGGTGGCAAGACAAGCAAGCAGCCCCAGTCTCTGTGCCTCTGTGCGAGCAGTGCCATGGGCAGATGAGGCTGAGCAACAGCTTTCCAGGCTAGCTCTTTCTGGCTGCGAGCTATCTGCAGACGTCCGCATTTTTGGAGCAGGGCTGCCGGAGGCGCCCGGCACGGAACACCTAAGCTACGTTTGAAGTTTGAGGGGACAAGACAAGCAAGCAGCCCCAGTCTCTGTGCCTCTGTGCGAGCAGTGCCATGGGCAGATGAGGCTGAGCAACAGCTTTCCAGGCTAGCTCTTTCTGCCTGCGAGCTATCTGCAGACGTTCGCATTTTCGGAGCAGGGCTGCCGGAGGCGCCCAGCACAGACCACCTAAGCTACATTTGAAGTTTGAGGGGACAAGACAAGCAAGCAGCCCCAGTCTCTGTGCCTCTGTGCGAGCAGTGCCATGGGCAGATGAGGCTGAGCAACAGCTTTCCAGGCTAGCTCTTTCTGCCTGCGAGCTATCTGCAGACGTTCGCATTTTCGGAGCAGGGCTGCCGGAAGCGCCCGGCACGGAACACCTAAGCTACGTTTGAAGTTTGAGGGGGCAAGACAAGCAAGCAGCCCCAGTCTCTGTGCCTCTGTGCGAGCAGTGCCATGGGCAGATGAGGCTGAGCAACAGCTTTCCAGGCTAGCTCTTTCTGCTTCGAGATATCTGCAGACGTTCGCATTTTCGGAGTAGGGCTGCCGAAGGCGGCCAGCACAGACCACCTAAGCTACATTTGAAGTTTGAGGGGGCAAGACAAGCAAGCAGCCCCAGTCTCTGTGCCTCTGTGCGAGCAGTGCCATGGGCAGATGAGGCTGGGCAACAGCTTTCCAGGCTAGCTCTTTCTGGCTGCGAGCTAATTGCAGACGTTCGTATTTTCAGAGCAAGGCTGCCGGAGGCGCCCGATACGGACCAACTAAGGTACGTTTGAAGTTTGAGAGGTCAAGACAAGCAAGCAGCCCCAGTCTCTGTGCCTCTGTGCGAGCAGTGCCATGGGCAGATGAGGCTGAGCAACAGCTTTCCAGGCTAGCTCTTTCTGCCTGCGAGCTATCTGCAGACGTTCGCATTTTCGGAGCAGGGCTGCCGGAAGCGCCCGGCACAGACCACCTAAGTTACGTTTGAAGTCTGAGAGGACAAGACAAGCAAGCAGCCCCAGTCTCTGTGCCTCTGTGCGAGCAGTGCCATGGGCAGATGAGGCTGAGCAACAGTTTTCCAGGCTAGCACTTTCTGCCTGCGAGCTATCTGCAGACGTTCGCATTTTCGGAGCAGGGCTGCCGGAAGCGCCCGGCACGGACCACCTAAGCTACGTTTGAAGTTTGAGGGGACAAGACAAGCAAGCAGCCCCAGTCTCTGTGCCTCTGTGCGAGCAGTGCCATGGGCAGATGAGGATGAGCAACAGCTTTCCAGGCTAGCTCTTTCTGCCTGCGAGCTATCTGCAGACGTTCGCATTTTCGGAGTAGGGCTGCCGGAGGCGCCCAGCACAGACCACCTAAACTACATTTGAAGTTTGAGGGGACAAGACAAGCAAGCAGCCCCAGTCTCTGTGCCTCTGTGCGAGCAGTGCCATGGGCAGATGAGGCTGAGCAACAGCTTTCCAGGCTAGCTCTTTCTGCCTGCGAGCTATCTGCAGACGTTCGCACTTTCGGAGCAGGCCTGCCGGAGGCGCCCGGCACGGAACACTTAAGCTACGTTTGAAGTTTGAGGGGACAAGACAAGCAAGCAGCCCCAGTCTCTGTGCCTCTGTGCGAGCAGTGCCATGGGCAGATGAGGCTGAGCAACAGCTTTCCAGGCTAGCTCTTTCTGGCTGCGAGCTATCTGCAGACGTTCGCATTTTCGGAGTAGGGCTGCGGGAGGCGCCCAGCACAGACCACCTAAGCTACGTTTGAAGTTTGAGGGGGCAAGACAAGCAAGCAGCCCCAGTCTCTGTGCCTCTGTGCGAGCAGTGCCATGGGCAGATGAGGCTGAGCAACAGCTTTCCAGGCTAGCTCTTTCTGCCTGCGAACTATCTGTAGACGTTCGCATTTTCGGAGCAGGCCTGCCGGAGGCGCCCGGCACGGAACACCTAAGCTACGTTTGAAGTTTGAGGGGACAAGACAAGCAAGCAGCCCCAGTCTCTGTGCCTCTGTGCGAGCAGTGCCATGGGCAGATGAGGCTGAGCAACAGCTTTCCAGGCTAGCTCTTTCTGCCTGCGAGCTATCTGCAGACGTTCGCATTTTCGGAGTAGGGCTGCGGGAGGCGCCCAGCACAGACCACCTAAGCTACGTTTGAAGTTTGAGGGGGCAAGACAAGCAAGCAGCCCCAGTCTCTGTGCCTCTGTGCGAGCAGTGCCATGGGCAGATGAGGCTGAGAAACAGCTTTCCAGGCTAGCTCTTTCTGCCTGCGAGCTATCTGCAGACGTTCGCATTTTCGGAGTAGGGCTGCCGGAGGCGCCCAGCACAGACCACCTAAGTTACATTTGACGTTTGAGGGGACAGGACAAGCAAGCAGCCTCAGTCTCTGTGCCTCTGTGCGAGCAGTGCCATGGGCAGATGAGGCTGAGCAACAGCTTTCCAGGCTAGCTCTTTCTGCCTGCGAGCTATCTGCAGACGTTCGCATTTTCGGAGCAGGGCTGCCGGAAGCGCCCGGCACGGACCACCTAAGCTACGTTTGAAGTTTGAGGGGACAAGACAAGCAAGCAGCCCCAGTCTCTGTGCCTCTGTGCGAGCAGTGCCATGGGCAGATGAGGCTGAGCAACAGCTTTCCAGGCTAGCTCTTTCTGCCTGCGAGCTATCTGCAGACGTTCGCATTTTCAGACCAGGTCTGCCGGAAGCGCCCATCACAAATAGACAAAAGATACTTTTGAAGTTTGAGGGGGCAAGACAAGCAAGCAGCCCCAGTCTCTGTGCCTCTGTGCGAGCAGTGCCATGGGCAGATGAGGCTGAGCAACAGCTTTCCAGGCTAGCTCTTTCTGCCTGCGAGCTATCTGCAGACGTTTGCATTTTCAGAGCAGGGCTGCCGGAAGCGCCCGGCACGGACCACCTAAGATGCGTTTGAAGTATGAGGGGACAAGACAAGCAAGCAGCCCCAGTCTCTGTGCCTCTGTGCGAGCAGTGCCACGGGCAGATGAGGCTGAGCAACAGCTTTCCAGGCTAGCTCTTTCTGCCTGCGAGCTATCTGCAGACGTTCGCATTTTCGGAGTAGGGCTGCCGGAGGCGCCCAGCACAGACCACCTAAGCTACATTTGAAGTTTGAGGGGACAAGACAAGCAAGCAGCCCCAGTCTCTGTGCCTCTGTGCGAGCAGTGCCATGGGCAGATGACGCTGAGCAACAGCTTTCCAGGCTAGCTCTTTCTGCCTGCGAGCTATCTGCAGACGTTCGCATTTTCAGACCAGGTCTGCCGGAAGCGCCCATCACAAATAGACAAAAGATACTTTTGAAGTTTGAGGGGGCAAGACAAGCAAGCAGCCCCAGTCTCTGTGCCTCTGTGCGAGCAGTGCCATGGGCAGATGAGGCTGAGTAACATTTTTCTAGGCTAGCTCTTTCTGCCTGCGAGCTATCTGCAGACGTTCGCATTTTCAGAGCAGGGCTGCCGGAGGCGCCCGGCACGGACCACCTAAGCTACGTTTGAAGTTTGAGGTGGCAAGACAAGCAAGCAGCCCCAGTCTCTGTGCCTCTGTGCGAGCAGTGCCATGGGCAGATGAGGCTGAGCAACAGCTTTCCAGGCTAGCTCTTTCTGCCTGCGAGCTATCTGCAGACGTTCGCATTTTCAGAGCAGGGCTGCCGGAGGCGCCCGGCACGGACCACCTAAGCTACGTTTGAAGTTTGAGGGGGCAAGACAAGCAAGCAGCCCCAGTCTCTGTGCCTCTGTGCGAGCAGTGCCACGGGCAGATGAGGCTGAGCAACAGCTTTCCAGGCTAGCTCTTTCTGCCTGCGAGCTATCTGCAGACGTTCGCATTTTCGGAGTAGGGCTGCCGGAGGCGCCCAGCACAGACCACCTAAGCTACATTTGAAGTTTGAGGGGACAAGACAAGCAAGCAGCCCCAGTCTCTGTGCCTCTGTGCGAGCAGTGCCATGGGCAGATGAGGCTGAGCAACAGCTTTCCAGGCTAGCTCTTTCTGCCTGCGAGCTATCTGCAGACGTTCGCATTTTCAGACCAGGTCTGCCGGAAGCGCCCATCACAAATAGACAAAAGATACTTTTGAAGTTTGAGGGGGCAAGACAAGCAAGCAGCCCCAGTCTCTGTGCCTCTGTGCGAGCAGTGCCATGGGCAGATGAGGCTGAGCAACAGCTTTCCAGGCTAGCACTTTCTGCCTGCGAGCTATCTGCAGACGTTTGCATTTTCAGAGCAGGGCTGCCGGAAGCGCCCGCCACGGACCACCTAAGATGCGTTTGAAGTATGAGGGGACAAGACAAGCAAGCAGCCCCAGTCTCTGTGCCTCTGTGCGAGCAGTGCCACGGGCAGATGAGGCTGAGCAACAGCTTTCCAGGCTAGCTCTTTCTGCCTGCGAGCTATCTGCAGACGTTCGCATTTTCGGAGTAGGGCTGCCGGAGGCGCCCAGCACAGACCACCTAAGCTACATTTGAAGTTTGAGGGGACAAGACAAGCAAGCAGCCCCAGTCTCTGTGCCTCTGTGCGAGCAGTGCCATGGGCAGATGACGCTGAGCAACAGCTTTCCAGGCTAGCTCTTTCTGCCTGCAAGCTATCTGCAGACGTTTGCAATTTCAGACCAGGTCTGCCGGAAGCGCCCGGCACAAACAGCCAAAAGATACTTTTGAAGTTTGAGGGGGCAAGACAAGCAAGCAGCCCCAGTCTCTGTGCCTCTGTGCGAGCAGTGCCATGGGCAGATGAGGCTGAGTAACATTTTTCTAGGCTAGCTCTTTCTGCCTGCGAGCTATCTGCAGACGTTCGCATTTTCAGAGCAGGGCTGCCGGAGGCGCCCGGCACGGACCACCTAAGCTACGTTTGAAGTTTGAGGTGGCAAGACAAGCAAGCAGCCCCAGTCTCTGTGCCTCTGTGCGAGCAGTGCCATGGGCAGATGAGGCTGAGCAACAGCTTTCCAGGCTAGCTCTTTCTGCCTGCGAGCTATCTGCAGACGTTCGCATTTTCAGAGCAGGGCTGCCGGAGGCGCCCGGCACGGACCACCTAAGCTACGTTTGAAGTTTGAGGGGGCAAGACAAGCAAGCAGCCCCAGTCTCTGTGCCTCTGTGCGAGCAGTGCCATGGGCAGATGAGGCTGAGCAACAGCTTTCCAGGCTAGCTCTTTCTGCCTGCGAGCTATCTGCAGACGTTCGCATTTTCGGAGCAGGGCTGCCGGAGGCGCCCGGCACAGACCACCTAAGGTACGTTTGAAGTTTGAGGGGACAAGACAAGCAAGCAGCCCCAGTCTCTGTGCCTCTGTGCGAGCAGTGCCATGGGCAGATGAGGCTGAGCAACAGCTTTCCAGGCTAGCTCTTTCTGCCTGCGAGCTATCTGCAGACGTTCGCATTTTCGGAGCAGGGCTGCCGGAAGCGCCCGGCACGGACCACCTAAGTTACGTTTGAAGTCTGAGGGGACAAGACAAGCAAGCAGCCCCAGTCTCTGTGCCTCTGTGCGAGCAGTGCCATGGGCAGATGAGGCTGAGCAACAGTTTTCCAGGCTAGCTCTTTCTGGCTGCGAGCTATCTGCAGACGTTCGCATTTTCGGAGCAGGGCTGCCGGAAGCGCCCGGCACGGACCACCTAAGGTACGTTTGAAGTTTGAGGGGACAAGACAAGCAAGCAGCCCCAGTCTCTGTGCCTCTGTGCGAGCAGTGCCATGGGCAGATGAGGCTGAGCAACAGCTTTCCAGGCTAGCTCTTTCTGCCTGCGAGCTATCTGCAGACGTTCGCATTTTCGGAGCAGGGCTGCCGAAAGCGCCCGGCACGGAACACCTAAGCTACGTTTGAAGTTGGAGGGGACAAGACAAGCAAGCCGCCCCAGTCTCTGTGCCTCTGTGCGAGCAGTGCCATGGGCAGATGAGGCTGAGCAACAGCTTTCCAGGATAGCTCTTTCTGGCTGCGAGCTATCTGCAGACGTTCGCATTTTCGGAGTAGGGCTGCCGGAGGCGCCCAGCACAGACCACCTAAGCTACATTTGAAGTTTGAGGGGGCAAGACAAGCAAGCAGCCCCAGTCTCTGTGCCTCTGTGCGAGCAGTGCCATGGGCAGATGAGGCTGAGCAACAGCTTTCCAGGCTAGCTCTTTCTGCCTGCGAGCTATCTGCAGACGTTCGCATTTTTGGAGCAGGGCTGCCAAAGGCGCCCAGTACGGACCACCTAAGGTACGTTTGAAGTTTGAGTGAGCAAGACAAGCAAGCAGCCCCAGTCTCTGTGCCTCTGTGCGAGCAGTGCCATGGGCAGATGAGGCTGAGCAACAGCTTTCCAGGCTAGCTCTTTCTGCCTGCGAGCTATCTGCAGACGTTCGCATTTTCGGAGCAGGGCTGCCGAAAGCGCCCGGCACGGAACACCTAAGCTACGTTTGAAGTTTGAGGGGACAAGACAAGCAAGCAGCCCCAGTCTCTGTGCCTCTGTGCGAGCAGTGCCATGGGCAGATGAGGCTGAGCAACAGCTTTCCAGGCTAGCTCTTTCTGGCTGCGAGCTATCTGCAGACGTCCGCATTTTTGGAGCAGGGCTGCCGGAGGTGCCCGGCACGGAACACCTAAGCTACGTTTGAAGTTTGAGGGGACAAGACAAGCAAGCAGCCCCAGTCTCTGTGCCTCTGTGCGAGCAGTGCCATGGGCAGATGAGGCTGAGCAACAGCTTTCCAGGCTAGCTCTTTCTGCCTGCGAGCTATCTGCAGACGTTCGCATTTTCGGAGCAGGGCTGCCGGAGGCGCCCAGCACAGACCACCTAAGCTACATTTGAAGTTTGAGGGGACAAGACAAGCAAGCAGCCCCAGTCTCTGTGCCTCTGTGCGAGCAGTGCCATGGGCAGATGAGGCTGGGCAACAGCTTTCCAGGCTAGCTCTTTCTGCCTGCGAGCTATTTGCAGACGTTCGTATTTTCAGAGCAAGGCTGCCGGAGGCGCCCGGCACGGAACACCTAAGCTACGTTTGAAGTTTGAGGGGACAAGACAAGCAAGCAGCCCCAGTCTCTGTGCCTCTGTGCGAGCAGTGCCATGGGCAGATGAGGCTGAGCAACAGCTTTCCAGGCTAGCTCTTTCTGCCTGCGAGCTATCTGCAGACGTTCGCATTTTCGGAGTAGGGCTGCCGAAGGCGGCCAGCACAGACCACCTAAGCTACGTTTGAAGTTTGAGGGGGCAAGACAAGCAAGCAGCCCCAGTCTCTGTGCCTCTGTGCGAGCAGTGCCATGGGCAGATGAGGCTGGGCAACAGCTTTCCAGGCTAGCTCTTTCTGGCTGCGAGCTATTTGCAGACGTTCGTATTTTCAGAGCAAGGCTGCCGGAGGCGCCCGATACGGACCAACTAAGGTACGTTTGAAGTTTGAGAGGTCAAGACAAGCAAGCAGCCCCAGTCTCTGTGCCTCTGTGCGAGCAGTGCCATGGGCAGATGAGGCTGAGCAACAGCTTTCCAGGCTAGCTCTTTCTGCCTGCGAGCTATCTGCAGACGTTCGCATTTTCGGAGCAGGCCTGCCGGAGGCGCCCGGCACGGAACACCTAAGCTACGTTTGAAGTTTGAGGGGACAAGACAAGCAAGCAGCCCCAGTCTCTGTGCCTCTGTGCGAGCAGTGCCATGGGCAGATGAGGCTGAGCAACAGCTTTCCAGGCTAGCTCTTTCTGCCTGCGAGCTATCTGCAGACGTTCGCATTTTCGGAGTAGGGCTGCGGGAGGCGCCCAGCACAGACCACCTAAGCTACGTTTGAAGTTTGAGGGGGCAAGACAAGCAAGCAGCCCCAGTCTCTGTGCCTCTGTGCGAGCAGTGCCATGGGCAGATGAGGCTGAGCAACAGCTTTCCAGGCTAGCTCTTTCTGCCTGCGAGCTATCTGCAGACGTTCGCATTTTCGGAGTAGGGCTGCCGGAGGCGCCCAGCACAGACCACCTAAGTTACATTTGACGTTTGAGGGGACAGGACAAGCAAGCAGCCCCAGTCTCTGTGCCTCTGTGCGAGCAGTGCCATGGGCAGATGAGGCTGAGCAACAGCTTTCCAGGCTAGCTCTTTCTGCCTGCGAGCTATCTGCAGACGTTCGCATTTTCGGAGCAGGGCTGCCGGAAGCGCCCGGCACGGAACACCTAAGCTACGTTTGAAGTTTGAGGGGACAAGACAAGCAAGCAGCCCCAGTCTCTGTGCCTCTGTGCGAGCAGTGCCATGGGCAGATGAGGCTGAGCAACAGCTTTCCAGGCTAGCTCTTTCTGCCTGCGAGCTATCTGCAGACGTTCGCATTTTCTGACCAGGTCTGCCGGAAGCGCCCATCACAAATAGACAAAAGATACTTTTGAAGTTTGAGGGGGCAAGACAAGCAAGCAGCCCCAGTCTCTGTGCCTCTGTGCGAGCAGTGCCATGGGCAGATGAGGCTGAGCAACAGCTTTCCAGGCTAGCTCTTTCTGCCTGCGAGCTATCTGCAGACGTTCGCATTTTCGGAGCAGGCCTGCCGGAGGCGCCCGGCACGGAACACCTAAGCTACGTTTGAAGTTTGAGGGGACAAGACAAGCAAGCAGCCCCAGTCTCTGTGCCTCTGTGCGAGCAGTGCCATGGGCAGATGAGGCTGAGCAACAGCTTTCCAGGCTAGCTCTTTCTGCCTGCGAGCTATCTGCAGACGTTCGCATTTTCGGAGCAGGGCTGCCGGAGGCGCCCAGCACAGACCACCTAAGCTACATTTGAAGTTTGAGGGGACAAGACAAGCAAGCAGCCCCAGTCTCTGTGCCTCTGTGCGAGCAGTGCCATGGGCAGATGAGGCTGGGCAACAGCTTTCCAGGCTAGCTCTTTCTGCCTGCAAGCTATTTGCAGACGTTCGTATTTTCAGAGCAAGGCTGCCGGAGGCGCCCGGCACGGAACACCTAAGCTACGTTTGAAGTTTGAGGGGACAAGACAAGCAAGCAGCCCCAGTCTCTGTGCCTCTGTGCGAGCAGTGCCATGGGCAGATGAGGCTGAGCAACAGCTTTCCAGGCTAGCTCTTTCTGCCTGCGAGCTATCTGCAGACGTTCGCATTTTCGGAGTAGGGCTGCCGAAGGCGGCCAGCACAGACCACCTAAGCTACGTTTGAAGTTTGAGGGGGCAAGACAAGCAAGCAGCCCCAGTCTCTGTGCCTCTGTGCGAGCAGTGCCATGGGCAGATGAGGCTGGGCAACAGCTTTCCAGGCTAGCTCTTTCTGGCTGCGAGCTATTTGCAGACGTTCGTATTTTCAGAGCAAGGCTGCCGGAGGCGCCCGATACGGACCAACTAAGGTACGTTTGAAGTTTGAGAGGTCAAGACAAGCAAGCAGCCCCAGTCTCTGTGCCTCTGTGCGAGCAGTGCCATGGGCAGATGAGGCTGAGCAACAGCTTTCCAGGCTAGCTCTTTCTGCCTGCGAGCTATCTGCAGACGTTCGCATTTTCGGAGCAGGCCTGCCGGAGGCGCCCGGCACGGAACACCTAAGCTACGTTTGAAGTTTGAGGGGACAAGACAAGCAAGCAGCCCCAGTCTCTGTGCCTCTGTGCGAGCAGTGCCATGGGCAGATGAGGCTGAGCAACAGCTTTCCAGGCTAGCTCTTTCTGCCTGCGAGCTATCTGCAGACGTTCGCATTTTCGGAGTAGGGCTGCGGGAGGCGCCCAGCACAGACCACCTAAGCTACGTTTGAAGTTTGAGGGGGCAAGACAAGCAAGCAGCCCCAGTCTCTGTGCCTCTGTGCGAGCAGTGCCATGGGCAGATGAGGCTGAGCAACAGCTTTCCAGGCTAGCTCTTTCTGCCTGCGAGCTATCTGCAGACGTTCGCATTTTCGGAGCAGGGCTGCCGGAAGCGCCCGGCACGGAACACCTAAGCTACGTTTGAAGTTTGAGGGGACAAGACAAGCAAGCAGCCCCAGTCTCTGTGCCTCTGTGCGAGCAGTGCCATGGGCAGATGAGGCTGAGCAACAGCTTTCCAGGCTAGCTCTTTCTGCCTGCGAGCTATCTGCAGACGTTCGCATTTTCAGACCAGGTCTGCCGGAAGCGCCCATCACAAATAGACAAAAGATACTTTTGAAGTTTGAGGGGGCAAGACAAGCAAGCAGCCCCAGTCTCTGTGCCTCTGTGCGAGCAGTGCCATGGGCAGATGAGGCTGAGCAACAGCTTTCCAGGCTAGCTCTTTCTGCCTGCGAGCTATCTGCAGACGTTTGCATTTTCAGAGCAGGGCTGCCGGAAGCGCCCGGCACGGACCACCTAAGATGCGTTTGAAGTATGAGGGGACAAGACAAGCAAGCAGCCCCAGTCTCTGTGCCTCTGTGCGAGCAGTGCCACGGGCAGATGAGGCTGAGCAACAGCTTTCCAGGCTAGCTCTTTCTGCCTGCCAGCTATCTGCAGACGTTCGCATTTTCGGAGTAGGGCTGCCGGAGGCGCCCAGCACAGACCACCTAAGCTACATTTGAAGTTTGAGGGGACAAGACAAGCAAGCAGCCCCAGTCTCTGTGCCTCTGTGCGAGCAGTGCCATGGGCAGATGACGCTGAGCAACAGCTTTCCAGGCTAGCTCTTTCTGCCTGCGAGCTATCTGCAGACGTTTGCATTTTCAGAGCAGGGCTGCCGGAAGCGCCCGGCACGGACCACCTAAGATGCGTTTGAAGTATGAGGGGACAAGACAAGCAAGCAGCCCCAGTCTCTGTGCCTCTGTGCGAGCAGTGCCACGGGCAGATGAGGCTGAGCAACAGCTTTCCAGGCTAGCTCTTTCTGCCTGCGAGCTATCTGCAGATGTTCGCATTTTCGGAGTAGGGCTGCCGAAGGCGCCCAGCACAGACCACCTAAGCTACATTTGAAGTTTGAGGGGACAAGACAAGCAAGCAGCCCCAGTCTCTGTGCCTCTGTGCGAGCAGTGCCATGGGCAGATGACGCTGAGCAACAGCTTTCCAGGCTAGCTCTTTCTGCCTGCAAGCTATCTGCAGACGTTTGCATTTTCAGACCAGGTCTGCCGGAAGCGCCCGGCACAAACAGCCAAAAGATACTTTTGAAGTTTGAGGGGGCAAGACAAGCAAGCAGCCCCAGTCT
This sequence comes from Opisthocomus hoazin, assembly GCF_030867145.1. Taxonomy (NCBI): domain Eukaryota; kingdom Metazoa; phylum Chordata; class Aves; order Opisthocomiformes; family Opisthocomidae; genus Opisthocomus; species Opisthocomus hoazin. The sequence continues at coordinate 13,683,912 of NC_134435.1, forward strand.
CTGTGCCTCTGTGCGAGCAGTGCCATGGGCAGATGAGGCTGAGTAACATTTTTCTAGGCTAGCTCTTTCTGCCTGCGAGCTATCTGCAGACGTTCGCATTTTCAGAGCAGGGCTGCCGGAGGCGCCCGGCACGGACCACCTAAGCTACGATTGAAGTTTGAGGTGGCAAGACAAGCAAGCAGCCCCAGTCTCTGTGCCTCTGTGCGAGCAGTGCCATGGGCAGATGAGGCTGAGCAACAGCTTTCCAGGCTAGCTCTTTCTGCCTGTGAGCTATCTGCAGACGTTCGCATTTTCGGAGCAGGGCTGCCGGAGGCGCCCGGCACAGACCACCTAAGGTACGTTTGAAGTTTGAGGGGACAAGACAAGCAAGCAGCCCCAGTCTCTGTGCCTCTGTGCGAGCAGTGCCATGGGCAGATGAGGCTGAGCAACAGCTTTCCAGGCTAGCTCTTTCTGCCTGCGAGCTATCTGCAGACGTTCGCATTTTCGGAGCAGGCCTGCCGGAGGCGCCCGGCACGAAACACCTAAGCTACGTTTGAAGTTTGAGGGGACAAGACAAGCAAGCAGCCCCAGTCTCTGTGCCTCTGTGCGAGCAGTGCCATGGGCAGATGAGGCTGAGCAACAGCTTTCCAGGCTAGCTCTTTCTGCCTGCGAGCTATCTGCAGACGTTCGCATTTTCAGAGTAGGGCTGCCGGAGGCGCCCAGCACAGACCACCTAAGCTACATTTGAAGTTTGAGGGGGCAAGACAAGCAAGCAGCCCCAGTCTCTGTGCCTCTGTGTGAGCAGTGCCATGGGCAGATGAGGCTGAGCAACAGCTTTCCAGGCTAGCTCTTTCTGCCTGCGAGCTATCTGCAGACGTTCGCATTTTTGGAGCAGGGCTGCCGGAGGCGCCCAGTACGGACCACCTAATCTACGTTTGAAGTTTGAGGGGTCAAGACAAGCAAGCAGCCCCAGTCTCTGTGCCTCTGTGCGAGCAGTGCCATGGGCAGATGAGGCTGGGCAACAGCTTTCCAGGCTAGCTCTTTCTGCCTGCGAGCTATCTGCAGACGTTCGCATTTTCAGAGCAAGGCTGCCGGAGGCGCCCGATACGGACCAACTAAGGTATGTTTGAAGTTTGAGAGGTCAAGACAAGCAAGCAGCCCCAGTCTCTGTGCCTCTGTGCGAGCAGTGCCATGGGCAGATGAGGCTGAGCAACAGCTTTCCAGGCTAGCTCTTTCTGCCTGCGAGCTATCTGCAGACGTTCGCATTTTCGGAGCAGGGCTGCCGGAAGCGCCCGGCACGGACCACCTAAGTTACGTTTGAAGTCTGAGGGGACAAGACAAGCAAGCAGCCCCAGTCTCTGTGCCTCTGTGCGAGCAGTGCCATGGGCAGATGAGGCTGAGCAACAGTTTTCCAGGCTAGCTCTTTCTGGCTGCGAGCTATCTGCAGACGTTCGCATTTTCGGAGCAGGGCTGCCGGAAGCGCCCGGCACGGAACACCTAAGCTACGTTTGAAGTTTGAGGGGACAAGACAAGCAAGCAGCCCCAGTCTCTGTGCCTCTGTGCGAGCAGTGCCATGGGCAGATGAGGCTGAGCAACAGCTTTCCAGGCTAGCTCTTTCTGCCTGCGAGCTATCTGCAGACGTTCGCATTTTCGGAGCAGGGCTGCCGAAAGCGCCCGGCACGTAACACCTAAGCTACGTTTGAAGTTGGAGGGGACAAGACAAGCAAGCCGCCCCAGTCTCTGTGCCTCTGTGCGAGCAGTGCCATGGGCAGATGAGGCTGAGCAACAGCTTTCCAGGATAGCTCTTTCTGGCTGCGAGCTATCTGCAGACGTTCGCATTTTCGGAGTAGGGCTGCCGGAGGCGCCCAGCACAGACCACCTAAGCTACATTTGAAGTTTGAGGGGTCAAGACAAGCAAGCAGCCCCAGTCTCTGTGCCTCTGTGCGAGCAGTGCCATGGGCAGATGAGGCTGAGCAACAGCTTTCCAGGCTAGCTCTTTCTGCCTGCGAGCTATCTGCAGACGTTCGCATTTTTGGAGCAGGGCTGCCAAAGGCGCCCAGTACGGACCACCTAAGGTACGTTTGAAGTTTGAGTGAGCAAGACAAGCAAGCAGCCCCAGTCTCTGTGCCTCTGTGCGAGCAGTGCCATGGGCAGATGAGGCTGAGCAACAGCTTTCCAGGCTAGCTCTTTCTGCCTGCGAGCTATCTGCAGACGTTCGCATTTTCGGAGCAGGGCTGCCGAAAGCGCCCGGCACGGAACACCTAAGCTACGTTTGAAGTTTGAGGGGACAAGACAAGCAAGCAGCCCCAGTCTCTGTGCCTCTGTGCGAGCAGTGCCATGGGCAGATGAGGCTGAGCAACAGCTTTCCAGGCTAGCTCTTTCTGGCTGCTAGCTATCTGCAGACGTCCGCATTTTTGGAGCAGGGCTGCCGGAGGCGCCCGGCACGAAACACCTAAGCTACGTTTGAAGTTTGAGGGGACAAGACAAGCAAGCAGCCCCAGTCTCTGTGCCTCTGTGCGAGCAGTGCCATGGGCAGATGAGGCTGAGCAACAGCTTTCCAGGCTAGCTCTTTCTGCCTGCGAGCTATCTGCAGACGTTCGCATTTTCGGAGCAGGGCTGCCGGAGGCGCCCAGCACAGACCACCTAAGCTACATTTGAAGTTTGAGGGGACAAGACAAGCAAGCAGCCCCAGTCTCTGTGCCTCTGTGCGAGCAGTGCCATGGGCAGATGAGGCTGAGCAACAGCTTTCCAGGCTAGCTCTTTCTGCCTGCGAGCTATCTGCAGACGTTCGCATTTTCGGAGCAGGGCTGCCGGAAGCGCCCGGCACGGAACACCTAAGCTACGTTTGAAGTTTGAGGGGGCAAGACAAGCAAGCAGCCCCAGTCTCTGTGCCTCTGTGCGAGCAGTGCCATGGGCAGATGAGGCTGAGCAACAGCTTTCCAGGCTAGCTCTTTCTGCCTGCGAGCTATCTGCAGACGTTCGCATTTTCGGAGTAGGGCTGCCGAAGGCGCCCAGCACAGACCACCTAAGCTACGTTTGAAGTTTGAGGGGGCAAGACAAGCAAGCAGCCCCAGTCTCTGTGCCTCTGTGCGAGCAGTGCCATGGGCAGATGAGGCTGGGCAACAGCTTTCCAGGCTAGCTCTTTCTGGCTGCGAGCTATTTGCAGACGTTCGTATTTTCAGAGCAAGGCTGCCGGAGGCGCCCGATACGGACCAACTAAGGTACGTTTGAAGTTTGAGAGGTCAAGACAAGCAAGCAGCCCCAGTCTCTGTGCCTCTGTGCGAGCAGTGCCATGGGCAGATGAGGCTGAGCAACAGCTTTCCAGGCTAGCTCTTTCTGCCTGCGAGCTATCTGCAGACGTTCGCATTTTCGGAGCAGGGCTGCCGGAAGCGCCCGGCACAGACCACCTAAGTTACGTTTGAAGTCTGAGGGGACAAGACAAGCAAGCAGCCCCAGTCTCTGTGCCTCTGTGCGAGCAGTGCCATGGGCAGATGAGGCTGAGCAACAGTTTTCCAGGCTAGCTCTTTCTGGCTGCGAGCTATCTGCAGACGTTCGCATTTTCGGAGCAGGGCTGCCGGAAGCGCCCGGCACGGAACACCTAAGCTACGTTTGAAGTTTGAGGGGACAAGACAAGCAAGCAGCCCCAGTCTCTGTGCCTCTGTGCGAGCAGTGCCATGGGCAGATGAGGCTGAGCAACAGCTTTCCAGGCTAGCTCTTTCTGCCTGCGAGCTATCTGCAGACGTTCGCATTTTCGGAGTAGGGCTGCGGGAGGCGCCCAGCACAGACCACCTAAGCTACGTTTGAAGTTTGAGGGGGCAAGACAAGCAAGCAGCCCCAGTCTCTGTGCCTCTGTGCGAGCAGTGCCATGGGCAGATGAGGCTGAGCAACAGCTTTCCAGGCTAGCTCTTTCTGCCTGCGAGCTATCTGCAGACGTTCGCATTTTCGGAGCAGGGCTGCCGAAAGCGCCCAGCACAGACCACCTAAGCTACATTTGAAGTTTGAGGGGACAAGACAAGCAAGCAGCCCCAGTCTCTGTGCCTCTGTGCGAGCAGTGCCATGGGCAGATGAGGCTGAGCAACAGCTTTCCAGGCTAGCTCTTTCTGCCTGCGAGCTATCTGCAGACGTTCGCATTTTCGGAGCAGGGCTGACGGAAGCGCCCGGCACGGAACACCTAAGCTACGTTTGAAGTTTGAGGGGGCAAGACAAGCAAGCAGCCCCAGTCTCTGTGCCTCTGTGCGAGCAGTGCCATGGGCAGATGAGGCTGAGCAACAGCTTTCCAGGCTAGCTCTTTCTGCCTGCGAGCTATCTGCAGACGTTCGCATTTTCGGAGTAGGGCTGCCGGAGGCGCCCAGCACAGACCACCTAATCTACGTTTGAAGTTTGAGGGGTCAAGACAAGCAAGCAGCCCCAGTCTCTGTGCCTCTGCGCGAGCAGTGCCATGGGCAGATGAGGCTGGGCAACAGCTTTCCAGGCTAGCTCTTTCTGCCTGCGAGCTATTTGCAGACGTTCGCATTTTCAGAGCAAGGCTGCCGGAGGCGCCCGATACGGACCAACTAAGGTACGTTTGAAGTTTGAGAGGTCAAGACAAGCAAGCAGCCCCAGTCTCTGTGCCTCTGTGCGAGCAGTGCCATGGGCAGATGAGGCTGAGCAACAGCTTTCCAGGCTAGCTCTTTCTGCCTGCGAGCTATCTGCAGACGTTCGCATTTTCGGAGCAGGGCTGCCGGAAGCGCCCGGCACGGACCACCTAAGTTACGTTTGAAGTCTGAGGGGACAAGACAAGCAAGCAGCCCCAGTCTCTGTGCCTCTGTGCGAGCAGTGCCATGGGCAGATGAGGCTGAGCAACAGTTTTCCAGGCTAGCTCTTTCTGGCTGCGAGCTATCTGCAGACGTTCGCATTTTCGGAGCAGGGCTGCCGGAAGCGCCCGGCACGGACCACCTAAGGTACGTTTGAAGTTTGAGGGGACAAGACAAGCAAGCAGCCCCAGTCTCTGTGCCTCTGTGCGAGCAGTGCCATGGGCAGATGAGGCTGAGCAACAGCTTTCCAGGCTAGCTCTTTCTGCCTGCGAGCTATCTGCAGACGTTCGCATTTTCGGAGCAGGGCTGCCGAAAGCGCCCGGCACGGAACACCTAAGCTACGTTTGAAGTTTGAGGGGACAAGACAAGCAAGCCGCCCCAGTCTCTGTGCCTCTGTGCGAGCAGTGCCATGGGCAGATGAGGCTGAGCAACAGCTTTCCAGGATAGCTCTTTCTGGCTGCGAGCTATCTGCAGACGTTCGGATTTTCGGAGTAGGGCTGCCGGAGGCGCCCAGCACAGACCACCTAAGCTACATTTGAAGTTTGAGGGGGCAAGACAAGCAAGCAGCCCCAGTCTCTGTGCCTCTGTGCGAGCAGTGCCATGGGCAGATGAGGCTGAGCAACAGCTTTCCAGGCTAGCTCTTTCTGCCTGCGAGCTATCTGCAGACGTTCGCATTTTCGGAGCAGGGCTGCCAAAGGCGCCCAGTACGGACCACCTAAGGTACGTTTGAAGTTTGAGTGAGCAAGACAAGCAAGCAGCCCCAGTCTCTGTGCCTCTGTGTGAGCAGTGCCATGGGCAGATGAGGCTGAGCAACAGCTTTCCAGGCTAGCTCTTTCTGCCTGCGAGCTATCTGCAGACGTTCGCATTTTCGGAGCAGGGCTGCCGAAAGCGCCCGGCACGGAACACCTAAGCTACGTTTGAAGTTTGAGGGGACAAGACAAGCAAGCAGCCCCAGTCTCTGTGCCTCTGTGCGAGCAGTGCCATGGGCAGATGACGCTGAGCAACAGCTTTCCAGGCTAGCTCTTTCTGGCTGCGAGCTATCTGCAGACGTCCGCATTTTTGGAGCAGGGCTGCCGGAGGCGCCCGGCACGGAACACCTAAGCTACGTTTGAAGTTTGAGGGGACAAGACAAGCAAGCAGCCCCAGTCTCTGTGCCTCTGTGCGAGCAGTGCCATGGGCAGATGAGGCTGAGCAACAGCTTTCCAGGCTAGCTCTTTCTGCCTGCGAGCTATCTGCAGACGTTCGCATTTTCGGAGCAGGGCTGCCGGAGGCGCCCAGCACAGACCACCTAAGCTACATTTGAAGTTTAAGGGAACAAGACAAGCAAGCAGCCCCAGTCTCTGTGCCTCTGTGCGAGCAGTGCCATGGGCAGATGAGGCTGAGCAACAGCTTTCCAGGCTAGCTCTTTCTGCCTGCGAGCTATCTGCAGACGTTCGCATTTTCGGAGCAGGGCTGCCGGAAGCGCCCGGCACGGAACACCTAAGCTACGTTTGAAGTTTGAGGGGGCAAGACAAGCAAGCAGCCCCAGTCTCTGTGCCTCTGTGCGAGCAGTGCCATGGGCAGATGAGGCTGAGCAACAGCTTTCCAGGCTAGCTCTTTCTGCCTGCGAGCTATCTGCAGACGTTCGCATTTTCGGAGTAGGGCTGCCGAAGGCGCCCAGCACAGACCACCTAAGCTACGTTTGAAGTTTGAGGGGGCAAGACAAGCAAGCAGCCCCAGTCTCTGTGCCTCTGTGCGAGCAGTGCCATGGGCAGATGAGGCTGGGCAACAGCTTTCCAGGCTAGCTCTTTCTGGCTGCGAGCTATTTGCAGACGTTCGTATTTTCAGAGCAAGGCTGCCGGAGGCGCCCGATACGGACCAACTAAGGTACGTTTGAAGTTTGAGAGGTCAAGACAAGCAAGCAGCCCCAGTCTCTGTGCCTCTGTGCGAGCAGTGCCATGGGCAGATGAGGCTGAGCAACAGCTTTCCAGGCTAGCTCTTTCTGCCTGCGAGCTATCTGCAGACGTTTGCATTTTCGGAGCAGGGCTGCCGGAAGCGCCCGGCACAGACCACCTAAGTTACGTTTGAAGTCTGAGGGGACAAGACAAGCAAGCAGCCCCAGTCTCTGTGCCTCTGTGCGAGCAGTGCCATGGGCAGATGAGGCTGAGCAACAGTTTTCCAGGCTAGCTCTTTCTGGCTGCGAGCTATCTGCAGACGTTCGCATTTTCGGAGCAGGGCTGCCGGAAGCGCCCGGCACGGACCACCTAAGCTACGTTTGAAGTTTGAGGGGACAAGACAAGCAAGCAGCCCCAGTCTCTGTGCCTCTGTGCGAGCAGTGCCATGGGCAGATGAGGATGAGCAACAGCTTTCCAGGCTAGCTCTTTCTGCCTGCGAGCTATCTGCAGACGTTAGCATTTTCGGAGTAGGGCTGCCGGAGGCGCCCAGCACAGACCACCTAAACTACATTTGAAGTTTGAGGGGACAAGACAAGCAAGCAGCCCCAGTCTCTGTGCCTCTGTGCGAGCAGTGCCATGGGCAGATGAGGCTGAGCAACAGCTTTCCAGGCTAGCTCTTTCTGCCTGCGAGCTATCTGCAGACGTTCGCATTTTCGGAGCAGGGCTGCCGGAAGCGCCCGGCACGGAACACCTAAGCTACGTTTGAAGTTTGAGGTGGCAAGACAAGCAAGCAGCCCCAGTCTCTGTGCCTCTGTGCGAGCAGTGCCATGGGCAGATGAGGCTGAGCAACAGCTTTCCAGGCTAGCTCTTTCTGCCTGCGAGCTATCTGCAGACGTTCGCATTTTCGGAGTAGGGCTGCCGGAGGCGCACAGCACGGACCACCTAATCTACGTTTGAAGTTTGAGGGGTCAAGACAAGCAAGCAGCCCCAGTCTCTGTGCCTCTGTGCGAGCAGTGCCATGGGCAGATGAGGCTGGGCAACAGCTTTCCAGGCTAGCTCTTTCTGCCTGCGAGCTATCTGCAGACGTTCGCATTTTCGGAGTAGGGCTGCCGAAGGCGCCCAGCACAGACCACCTAAGCTACGTTTGAAGTTTGAGGGGGAAAGACAAGCAAGCAGCCCCAGTCTCTGTGCCTCTGTGCGAGCAGTGCCATGGGCAGATGAGACTGAGCAACAGCCTTCCAGGCTAGCTCTTTCTGGCTGCGAGCTATTTGCAGACGTTCGTATTTTCAGAGCAAGGCTGCCGGAGGCGCCCGATACGGACCAACTAAGGTACGTTTGAAGTTTGAGAGGTCAAGACAAGCAAGCAGCCCCAGTCTCTGTGCCTCTGTGCGAGCAGTGCCATGGGCAGATGAGGCTGAGCAACAGCTTTCCAGGCTAGCTCTTTCTGCCTGCGAGCTATCTGCAGACGTTCGCATTTTCGGAGCAGGGCTGCCGGAAGCGCCCGGCACAGACCACCTAAGTTACGTTTGAAGTCTGAGGGGACAAGACAAGCAAGCAGCCCCAGTCTCTGTGCCTCTGTGCGAGCAGTGCCATGGGCAGATGAGGCTGAGCAACAGCTTTCCAGGCTAGCTCTTTCTGCCTGCGAGCTATCTGCAGACGTTCGCATTTTCGGAGCAGGGCTGCCGAAAGCGCCCGGCACGGAACACCTAAGCTACGTTTGAAGTTTGAGGGGACAAGACAAGCAAGCAGCACCAGTCTCTGTGCCTCTGTGCGAGCAGTGCCATGGGCAGATGAGGCTGGGCAACAGCTTTCCAGGCTAGCTCTTTCTGGCTGCGAGCTATTTGCAGACGTTCGTATTTTCAGAGCAAGGCTGCCGGAGGCGCCCGATACGGACCAACTAAGGTACGTTTGAAGTTTGAGAGGTCAAGACAAGCAAGCAGCCCCAGTCTCTGTGCCTCTGTGCGAGCAGTGCCATGGGCAGATGAGGCTGAGCAACAGCTTTCCAGGCTAGCTCTTTCTGCCTGCGAGCTATCTGCAGACGTTCGCATTTTCGGAGCAGGGCTGCCGGAAGCGCCCGGCACAGACCACCTAAGTTACGTTTGAAGTCTGAGGGGACAAGACAAGCAAGCAGCCCCAGTCTCTGTGCCTCTGTGCGAGCAGTGCCATGGGCAGATGAGGCTGAGCAACAGCTTTCCAGGCTAGCTCTTTCTGCCTGCGAGCTATCTGCAGACGTTCGCATTTTCGGAGCAGGGCTGCCGAAAGCGCCCGTCACGGAACACCTAAGCTACGTTTGAAGTTGGAGGGGACAAGACAAGCAAGCAGCACCAGTCTCTGTGCCTCTGTGCGAGCAGTGCCATGGGCAGATGAGGCTGAGCAACAGCTTTCCAGGCTAGCTCTTTCTGGCTGCGAGCTATCTGCAGACGTCCGCATTTTTGGAGCAGGGCTGCCGGAGGCGCCCGGCACGGAACACCTAAGCTACGTTTGAAGTTTGAGGGGACAAGACAAGCAAGCAGCCCCAGTCTCTGTGCCTCTGTGCGAGCAGTGCCATGGGCAGATGAGGCTGAGCAACAGCTTTCCAGGCTAGCTCTTTCTGCCTGCGAGCTATCTGCAGACGTTCGCATTTTCGGAGCAGGGCTGCCGGAGGCGCCCAGCACAGACCACCTAAGCTACATTTGAAGTTTAAGGGGACAAGACAAGCAAGCAGCCCCAGTCTCTGTGCCTTTGTGCGAGCAGTGCCATGGGCAGATGAGGCTGAGCAACAGCTTTCCAGGCTAGCTCTTTCTGCCTGCGAGCTATCTGCAGACGTTCGCATTTTCGGAGCAGGGCTGCCGGAAGCGCCCGGCACGGAACACCTAAGCTACGTTTGAAGTTTGAGGGGGCAAGACAAGGAAGCAGCCCCAGTCTCTGTGCCTCTGTGCGAGCAGTGCCATGGGCAGATGAGGCTGAGCAACAGCTTTCCAGGCTAGCTCTTTCTGCCTGCGAGCTATCTGCAGACGTTCGCATTTTCGGAGTAGGGCTGCCGAAGGCGCCCAGCACAGACCACCTAAGCTACGTTTGAAGTTTGAGGGGGCAAGACAAGCAAGCAGCCTCAGTCTCTGTGCCTCTGTGCGAGCAGTGCCATGGGCAGATGAGGCTGGGCAACAGCTTTCCAGGCTAGCTCTTTCTGGCTGCGAGCTATTTGCAGACGTTCGTATTTTCAGAGGAAGGCTGCCGGAGGCGCCCGATACGGACCAACTAAGGTACATTTGAAGTTTGAGAGGTCAAGACAAGCAAGCAGCCCCAGTCTCTGTGCCTCTGTGCGAGCAGTGCCATGGGCAGATGAGGCTGAGCAACAGCTTTCCAGGCTAGCTCTTTCTGCCTGCGAGCTATCTGCAGACGTTCGCATTTTCGGAGTAGGGCTGCCGAAGGCGCCCAGCACAGACCACCTAAGCTACGTTTGAAGTTTGAGGGGGCAAGACAAGCAAGCAGCCCCAGTCTCTGTGCCTCTGTGCGAGCAGTGCCATGGGCAGATGAGGCTGGGCAACAGCTTTCCAGGCTAGCTCTTTCTGGCTGCGAGCTATTTGCAGACGTTCGTATTTTCAGAGCAAGGCTGCCGGAGGCGCCCGATACGGACCAACTAAGGTACGTTTGAAGTTTGAGAGGTCAAGACAAGCAAGCAGCCCCAGTCTCTGTGCCTCTGTGCGAGCAGTGCCATGGGCAGATGAGGCTGAGCAACAGCTTTCCAGGCTAGCTCTTTCTGCCTGCGAGCTATCTGCAGACGTTCGCATTTTCGGAGCAGGGCTGCCGGAAGCGCCCGGCACAGACCACCTAAGTTACGTTTGAAGTCTGAGGGGACAAGACAAGCAAGCAGCCCCAGTCTCTGTGCCTCTGTGCGAGCAGTGCCATGGGCAGATGAGGCTGAGCAACAGCTTTCCAGGCTAGCTCTTTCTGCCTGCGAGCTATCTGCAGACGTTCGCATTTTCGGAGCAGGGCTGCCGAAAGCGCCCGGCACGGAACACCTAAGCTACGTTTGAAGTTTGAGGGGACAAGACAAGCAAGCAGCACCAGTCTCTGTGCCTCTGTGCGAGCAGTGCCATGGGCAGATGAGGCTGGGCAACAGCTTTCCAGGCTAGCTCTTTCTGGCTGCGAGCTATTTGCAGACGTTCGTATTTTCAGAGCAAGGCTGCCGGAGGCGCCCGATACGGACCAACTAAGGTACGTTTGAAGTTTGAGAGGTCAAGACAAGCAAGCAGCCCCAGTCTCTGTGCCTCTGTGCGAGCAGTGCCATGGGCAGATGAGGCTGAGCAACAGCTTTCCAGGCTAGCTCTTTCTGCCTGCGAGCTATCTGCAGACGTTCGCATTTTCGGAGCAGGGCTGCCGGAAGCGCCCGGCACAGACCACCTAAGTTACGTTTGAAGTCTGAGGGGACAAGACAAGCAAGCAGCCCCAGTCTCTGTGCCTCTGTGCGAGCAGTGCCATGGGCAGATGAGGCTGAGCAACAGCTTTCCAGGCTAGCTCTTTCTGCCTGCGAGCTATCTGCAGACGTTCGCATTTTCGGAGCAGGGCTGCCGAAAGCGCCCGGCACGGAACACCTAAGCTACGTTTGAAGTTTGAGGGGACAAGACAAGCAAGCAGCACCAGTCTCTGTGCCTCTGTGCGAGCAGTGCCATGGGCAGATGAGGCTGAGCAACAGCTTTCCAGGCTAGCTCTTTCTGGCTGCGAGCTATCTGCAGACGTCCGCATTTTTGGAGCAGGGCTGCCGGAGGCGCCCGGCACGGAACACCTAAGCTACGTTTGAAGTTTGAGGGGACAAGACAAGCAAGCAGCCCCAGTCTCTGTGCCTCTGTGCGAGCAGTGCCATGGGCAGATGAGGCTGAGCAACAGCTTTCCAGGCTAGCTCTTTCTGCCTGCGAGCTATCTGCAGACGTTCGCATTTTCGGAGCAGGGCTGCCGGAGGCGCCCAGCACAGACCACCTAAGCTACATTTGAAGTTTAAGGGGACAAGACAAGCAAGCAGCCCCAGTCTCTGTGCCTCTGTGCGAGCAGTGCCATGGGCAGATGAGGCTGAGCAACAGCTTTCCAGGCTAGCTCTTTCTGCCTGCGAGCTATCTGCAGACGTTCGCATTTTCGGAGCAGGGCTGCCGGAAGCGCCCGGCACGGAACACCTAAGCTACGTTTGAAGTTTGAGGGGGCAAGACAAGCAAGCAGCCCCAGTCTCTGTGCCTCTGTGCGAGCAGTGCCATGGGCAGATGAGGCTGAGCAACAGCTTTCCAGGCTAGCTCTTTCTGCCTGCGAGCTATCTGCAGACGTTCGCATTTTCGGAGCAGGGCTGCCGAAGGCGCCCAGCACAGACCACCTAAGCTACGTTTGAAGTTTGAGGGGTCAAGACAAGCAAGCAGCCCCAGTCTCTGTGCCTCTGTGCGAGCAGTGCCATGGGCAGATGAGGCTGGGCAACAGCTTTCCAGGCTAGCTCTTTCTGGCTGCGAGCTATTTGCAGACGTTCGTATTTTCAGAGCAAGGCTGCCGGAGGCGCCCGATACGGACCAACTAAGGTACGTTTGAAGTTTGAGAGGTCAAGACAAGCAAGCAGCCCCAGTCTCTGTGCCTCTGTGCGAGCAGTGCCATGGGCAGATGAGGCTGAGCAACAGCTTTCCAGGCTAGCTCTTTCTGCCTGCGAGCTATCTGCAGACGTTTGCATTTTCAGAGCAGGGCTGCCGGAAGCGCCCGGCACAGACCACCTAAGTTACGTTTGAAGTCTGAGGGGACAAGACAAGCAAGCAGCCCCAGTCTCTGTGCCTCTGTGCGAGCAGTGCCATGGGCAGATGAGGCTGAGCAACAGCTTTCCAGGCTAGCTCTTTCTGCCTGCGAGCTATCTGCAGACGTTCGCATTTTCGGAGCAGGGCTGCCGGAAGCGCCCGGCACGGACCACCTAAGTTACGTTTGAAGTCTGAGGGGACAAGACAAGCAAGCAGCCCCAGTCTCTGTGCCTCTGTGCGAGCAGTGCCATGGGCAGATGAGGCTGGGCAACAGCTTTCCAGGCTAGCTCTTTCTGGCTGCGAGCTATTTGCAGACGTTCGTATTTTCAGAGCAAGGCTGCCGGAGGCGCCCGATACGGACCAACTAAGGTACGTTTGAAGTTTGAGAGGTCAAGACAAGCAAGCAGCCCCAGTCTCTGTGCCTCTGTGCGAGCAGTGCCATGGGCAGATGAGGCTGAGCAACAGCTTTCCAGGCTAGCTCTTTCTGCCTGCGAGCTATCTGCAGACGTTCGCATTTTCGGAGCAGGGCTGCCGGAAGCGCCCGGCACAGACCACCTAAGTTACGTTTGAAGTCTGAGGGGACAAGACAAGCAAGCAGCCCCAGTCTCTGTGCCTCTGTGCGAGCAGTGCCATGGGCAGATGAGGCTGAGCAACAGCTTTCCAGGCTAGCTCTTTCTGCCTGCGAGCTATCTGCAGACGTTCGCATTTTCGGAGCAGGGCTGCCGAAAGCGCCCGGCACGGAACACCTAAGCTACGTTTGAAGTTTGAGGGGACAAGACAAGCAAGCAGCACCAGTCTCTGTGCCTCTGTGCGAGCAGTGCCATGGGCAGATGAGGCTGAGCAACAGCTTTCCAGGCTAGCTCTTTCTGGCTGCGAGCTATCTGCAGACGTCCGCATTTTTGGAGCAGGGCTGCCGGAGGCGCCCGGCACGGAACACCTAAGCTACGTTTGAAGTTTGAGGGGACAAGACAAGCAAGCAGCCCCAGTCTCTGTGCCTCTGTGCGAGCAGTGCCATGGGCAGATGAGGCTGAGCAACAGCTTTCCAGGCTAGCTCTTTCTGCCTGCGAGCTATCTGCAGACGTTCGCATTTTCGGAGCAGGGCTGCCGGAGGCGCCCAGCACAGACCACCTAAGCTACATTTGAAGTTTAAGGGGACAAGACAAGCAAGCAGCCCCAGTCTCTGTGCCTCTGTGCGAGCAGTGCCATGGGCAGATGAGGCTGAGCAACAGCTTTCCAGGCTAGCTCTTTCTGCCTGCGAGCTATCTGCAGACGTTCGCATTTTCGGAGCAGGGCTGCCGAAGGCGTCCGGCACGGACCACCTAAGATGCGTTTTGAAGTTTGAGTTGGCAAGACAAGCAAGCAGCCCCAGTCTCTGTGCCTCTGTGCGAGCAGTGCCATGGGCAGATGAGGCTGAGCAAAAGCTTTCCAGGCTAGCTCTTTCTGCCTGTGAGCTATCTGCAGACGTTCGCATTTTCGGAGCAGGGCTGCCGCAAGCACCAGGCACGTACCACCTAAGCTACGTTTGAAGTTTGAGGGGGCAAGACAAGCAAGCAGCCCCAGTCTCTGTGCCTCTGTGCGAGCAGTGCCATGGGCAGATGAGGCTGAGCAACAGCTTTCCAGGCTAGCTCCTTCTGCCTGCGAGCTAACTGCAGATGTTCGCATTTTTGGAGCAGCGCTGCCGCAAGCACCCGGCACGGACCACCTAAGCTACGTTTGAAGTTTGAGGGGACAAGACAAGCAAGCAGCCCCAGTCTCTGTGCCTCTGTGCGAGCAGTGCCATGGGCAGATGAGGCTGAGCAACAGCTTTCCAGGCTAGCTCTTTCTGCCTGCGAGCTATCTGCAGACGTTCGCATTTTCGGAGTAGGGCTGCCGAAGGCGCCCAGCACAGACCACCTAAGCTACGTTTGAAGTTTGAGGGGGCAAGACAAGCAAGCAGCCCCAGTCTCTGTGCCTCTGTGCGAGCAGTGCCATGGGCAGATGAGGCTGAGCAACAGCTTTCCAGGCTAGCTCTTTCTGGCTGCGAGCTATTTGCAGACGTTCGTATTTTCAGAGCAAGGCTGCCGGAGGCGCCCGATACGCACCAACTAAGGTACGTTTGAAGTTTGAGAGGTCAAGACAAGCAAGCAGCCCCAGTCTCTGTGCCTCTGTGCGAGCAGTGCCATGGGCAGATGAGGCTGAGCAACAGCTTTCCAGGCTAGCTCTTTCTGCCTGCGAGCTATCTGCAGACGTTCGCATTTTCGGAGCAGGGCTGCCGGAAGCGCCCGGCACAGACCACCTAAGTTACGTTTGAAGTCTGAGGGGACAAGACAAGCAAGCAGCCCCAGTCTCTGTGCCTCTGTGCGAGCAGTGCCATGGGCAGATGAGGCTGAGCAACAGCTTTCCAGGCTAGCTCTTTCTGCCTGCGAGCTATCTGCAGACGTTCGCATTTTCGGAGCAGGGCTGCCGGAAGCGCCCGGCACGGAACACCTAAGCTACGTTTGAAGTTTGAGGGGGCAAGACAAGCAAGCAGCCCCAGTCTCTGTGCCTCTGTGCGAGCAGTGCCATGGGCAGATGAGGCTGAGCAACAGCTTTCCAGGCTAGCTCTTTCTGCCTGCGAGCTATCTGCAGACGTTCGCATTTTCGGAGTAGGGCTGCCGGAGGCGCCCAGCACAGACCACCTAATCTACGTTTGAAGTTTGAGGGGTCAAGACAAGCAAGCAGCCCCAGTCTCTGTGCCTCTGTGCGAGCAGTGCCATGGGCAGATGAGGCTGGGCAACAGCTTTCCAGGCTAGCTCTTTCTGCCTGCGAGCTATCTGCAGACGTTCGCATTTTCGGAGTAGGGCTGCCGAAGGCGCCCAGCACAGACCACCTAAGCTACGTTTGAACTTTGAGGGGGCAAGACAAGCAAGCAGCCCCAGTCTCTGTGCCTCTGTGCGAGCAGTGCCATGGGCAGATGAGGCTGGGCAACAGCTTTCCAGGCTAGCTCTTTCTGCCTGCGAGCTATCTGCAGACGTTCGCATTTTCGGAGTAGGGCTGCCGAAGGCGCCCAGCACAGACCAACTAAGCTACATTTGAAGTTTGAGGGGACAAGACAAGCAAGCAGCCCCAGTCTCTGTGCCTCTGTGCGAGCAGTGCCATGGGCAGATGAGGCTGAGCAACAGCTTTCCAGGCTAGCTCTTTCTGCCTGCGAGCTATCTGCAGACGTTCGCATTTTCGGAGCAGGGCTGCCGGAGGCGCCCGGCACGGACCACCTAAGCTACGTTTGAAGTTTGAGGGGACAAGACAAGCAAGTAGCCCCAGTGTCTGTGCATCAGTGCGAGCAGTGCCATGGGCAGATGAGGCTGAGCAACAGCTTTCCAGGCTAGCTCTTTCTGCCTGCGAGCTATCTGCAGACGTTCGCATTTTCAGACCAGGTCTGCCGGAAGCGCCCGGCACAAACAGCCAAAAGATACTTTTGAAGTTAGAGGGGGCAAGACAAGCAAGCAGCCACAGTCTCTGTGCCTCTGTGCGAGCAGTGCCATGGGCAGATGAGGCTGAGCAACAGCTTTCCAGGCTAGCTTTTTCTGCCTGCGAGCTATGTGCAGACGTTCGCATTTTCAGAGCAGGGCTGCCGGAGGCGTCCGGCACGGACCACCTAAGATGCGTTTTGAAGTTTGAGTTGGCAAGACAAGCAAGCAGCCCCAGTCTCTGTGCCTCTGTGCGAGCAGTGCCATGGGCAGATGAGGCTGAGCAAAAGCTTTCCAGGCTAGCTCTTTCTGCCTGTGAGCTATCTGCAGACGTTCGCATTTTCGGAGCAGGGCTGCCGCAAGCACCAGGCACGTACCACCTAAGCTACGTTTGAAGTTTGAGAGGGCAAGACAAGCAAGCAGCCCCAGTCTCTGTGCCTCTGTGCGAGCAGTGCCATGGGCAGATGAGGCTGAGCAACAGTTTTCCAGGCTAGCTCCTTCTGCCTGCGAGCTAACTGCAGATGTTCGCATTTTTGGAGCAGCGCTGCCGCAAGCACCCGGCACGGACCACCTAAGCTACGTTTGAAGTTTGAGGGGACAAGACAAGCAAGCAGCCCCAGTCTCTGTGCCTCTGTGCGAGCAGTGCCATGGGCAGATGAGGCTGAGCAACAGCTTTCCAGGCTAGCTCTTTCTGCCTGCGAGCTATCTGTAGACGTTCGCAGTTTTGGAGCAGGGCTGCCGGAGGCGCCCAGCACAGACCACCTAAGCTACGTTTGAAGTTTGAGGGGACAAGACAAGCAAGCAGCCCCAGTCTCTGTGCCTCTGTGCGAGCAGTGCCATGGGCAGATGAGGCTGAGCAACAGCTTTCCAGGCTAGCTCTTTCTGCCTGCGAGCTATCTGCAGATGTTCGCATTTTCGGAGCAGGGCTGCCAAAGGCACTCGGCACAAACAGCCAAAAGATACTTTTGAAGTTTGAGGGGGTAAGACAAGCAAGCAGCCCCAGTCTCTGTGCCTCTGTGCGAGCAGTGCCATGGGCAGATGAGGCTGAGCAACAGCTTTCCAAGCTAGCTCTTTCTGCCTGCGAGCTATCTGCAGACGTTCGCATTTTCGGAGCAGAGCTGCCGGAGGCTCGCGAGACGGACCACCTAAGCTACGTTTGAAATTTGAGGGGACAAGACAAGCAAGCAGCCCCAGTCTCTGTGCCTCTGTGCGAGCAGTGCCATGGGCAGATTAGACTGAGCAACAGACGTCCAGGCTAGCACTTTGTGTCTTCGAGCTATCTGCAGACGTTCGCATTTTCGGAGCAGGGCTGCCGGAGGCGCCCAGCACAGACCACCTAAGCTACGTTTGAAGTTTGAGGGGACAAGACAAGCAAGCAGCCCCAGTCTCTGTGCCTCTGTGCGAGCAGTGCCATGGGCAGATGAGGCTGAGCAACAGCTTTCCAGGCTAGCTCTTTCTGGCTGCGAGCTATTTGCAGACGTTCGCATTTTCGGAGCAGGGCTGCCGGAGGCTCGCGAGACGGACCAGCTAAGCTACGTTTGAAGTTTGAGGGGGCAAGACAAGCAAGCAGCCCCAGTCTCTGTGCCTCTGTGCAAGCAGTGCCATGGGCAGATGAGGCTGAGCAACAGCTTTCCAGGCTAGCTCTTTCTGCCTGCGAGCTATCTGCAGACGTTTGCATTTTCAGACCAGGTCTGCCGGAAGCGCCCGGCACGGACCACCTAAGATGCGTTTGAAGTTTGAGAGGACAAGACAAGCAAGCAGCCCCAGTCTCTGTGCCTCTGTGTGAGCAGTGCCACGGGCAGATGAGGCTGAGCAACAGCTTTCCAGGCTAGCTCTTTCTGCCTGCGAGCTATGTGCAGACGTTCGCATTTTCAGAGCAGGGCTGCAGGAGGCTCCCTAGAAGGGCCACGTAAGCTACGTTTGAATTTTGAGGGGGCAAGACAAGCAAGCAGCCCCAGTCTCTGTGCCTCTGTGCGAGCAGTGCCATGGGCAGATGAGGCTGAGCAACAGCTTTCCAGGCTAGCACTTTCTGCCTGCGAGCTATCTGCAAACGTTCGCACTTTCAGAGCAGGGCTGCCGGAGGCGCCCGGCACGGACCACCTAAGCTATGTTTGAAGTTTGAGGGGGCAAGACAAGCAAGCAGCCCCAGTCTCTGTGCCTCTGTGCGAGCAGTGCCATGGGCAGATGAGGCTGAGCAACATCTTTCCAGGCTAGCTCTTTCTGCCTGCGAGCTATCTGCAGACGTTCGCGTTTTCGGAGCAGGGCTGCCGGAGGCTCGCGAGACGGACCACCTAAGCTACGTTTGAAGTTTGAGGGGGCAAGACAAGCAAGCAGCCCCAGTCTCTGTGCCTCTGTGCGAGCAGTGCCATGGGCAGATGAGGCTGAGCAACAGTATTCCAGGCTAGCTCTTTCTGCCTGCGAGCTATCTGCAGACGTTCGCATTTTCGGAGCAGGGCTGCAGGAGGCGCACAGCACAGACCACCTAAGCTACGTTTGAAGTTTGAGGGGTCAAGACAAGCAAGCAGCCCCAGTCTCTGTGCCTCAGTGCGAGCAGTGCCATGGGCAGATGAGGCTGAGCAACAGCTTTCCAGGCTAGCTCTTTCTGCCTGCGAGCTATCTGCAGACGTTCGCATTTTCGGAGCAGGGCTGCCGGAGGCACCCGTCACGTACCACTTAAGCTACGTTTGAAGTTTGAGGGGGCAAGACAAGCAAGCAGCCCCATTCTCTGTGCCTCTGTGCGAGCATTGCCATGGCAGATGAGGCTGAGCAACAGCTTTCCAGGCTAGCTCTTTCTGCCTGCGAGCTATGTGCAGACGTTCGCATTTTCAGAGCAGGGCTGCCGGAGGCGTCCGGCACGGACCACCTAAGATGCGTTTGAAGTTTGAGTTGGCAAGACAAGCAAGCAGCCCCAGTCTCTGTGCCTCTGTGCGAGCAGTGCCATGGGCAGATGAGGCTGAGCAAAAGCTTTCCAGGCCAGCTCTTTCTGCCTGCGAGCTATCTGCAGACGTTCGCATTTTCGGAGCAGGGCTGCCGGAGGCGCCCGGCACAGACCACCTAAGCTACGTTTGAAGTTTTAGGGGTGAAGACAAGCAAGCAGCCCCAGTCTCTGTGCCTCTGTGCGAGCAGTGCCATGGGCAGATGAGGCTGAGCAACAGTTTTCCAGGCTAGCTCTTTCTGCCTGCGAGCTATCTGCAGATGTTCGCATTTTTGGAGCAGCGCTGCCGCAAGCACCCGGCACGGACCACCTAAGCTACGTTTGAAGTTTGAGGGGACAAGACAAGCAAGCAGCCCCAGTCTCTGTGCCTCTGTGCGAGCAGTGCCATGGGCAGATGAGGCTGAGCAACAGCTTTCCAGGCTAGCTCTTTCTGCCTGCGAGCTATCTGTAGACGTTCGCAGTTTTGGAGCAGGGCTGCCGGAGGCGCCCAGCACAGACCACCTAAGCTACGTTTGAAGTTTGAGGGGACAAGACAAGCAAGCAGCCCCAGTCTCTGTGCCTCTGTGCGAGCAGTGCCATGGGCAGATGAGGCTGAGCAACAGCTTTCCAGGCTAGCTCTTTCTGCCTGCGAGCTATCTGCAGATGTTCGCATTTTCGGAGCAGGGCTGCCAAAGGCACTCGGCACAAACAGCCAAAAGATACTTTTGAAGTTTGAGGGGGTAAGAGAAGCAAGCAGCCCCAGTCTCTGTGCCTCTGTGCGAGCAGTGCCATGGGCAGATGAGGCTGAGCAACAGCTTTCCAAGCTAGCTCTTTCTGCCTGCGAGCTATCTGCAGACGTTCGCATTTTCGGAGCAGAGCTGCCGGAGGCTCGCGAGACGGACCACATAAGCTACGTTTGAAGTTTGAGGGGACAAGACAAGCAAGCAGCCCCAGTCTCTGTGCCTCTGTGCGAGCAGTGCCATGGGCAGATGAGACTGAGCAACAGACGTCCAGGCTAGCACTTTGTGTCTTCGAGCTATCTGCAGACGTTCGCATTTTCGGAGCAGGGCTGCCGGAGGCGCCCAGCACAGACCACCTAAGCTACGTTTGAAGTTTGAGGGGACAAGACAAGCAAGCAGCCCCAGTCTCTGTGCCTCTGTGCGAGCAGTGCCATGGGCAGATGAGGCTGAGCAACAGCTTTCCAGGCTAGCTCTTTCTGGCTGCGAGCTATTTGCAGACGTTCGCATTTTCGGAGCAGGGCTGCCGGAGGCTCGCGAGACGGACCAGCTAAGCTACGTTTGAAGTTTGAGGGGGCAAGACAAGCAAGCAGCCCCAGTCTCTGTGCCTCTGTGCAAGCAGTGCCATGGGCAGATGAGGCTGAGCAACAGCTTTCCAGGCTAGCTCTTTCTGCCTGCGAGCTATCTGCAGACGTTCGCATTTTCAGACCAGGTCTGCCGGAAGCGCCCGGCACGGACCACCTAAGATGCGTTTGAAGTTTGAGAGGACAAGACAAGCAAGCAGCCCCAGTCTCTGTGCTTCTGTGCGAGCAGTGCCACGGGCAGATGAGGCTGAGCAACAGCTTTCCAGGCTAGCTCTTTCTGCCTGCGAGCTATGTGCAGACGTTCGCATTTTCGGAGCAGGGCTGCAGGAGGCTCCCAAGAAGGGCCACGTAAGCTACGTTTGAATTTTGAGGGGGCAAGACAAGCAAGCAGCCCCAGTCTCTGTGCCTCTGTGCGAGCAGTGCCATGGGCAGATGAGGCTGAGCAACAGCTTTCCAGGCTAGCTCTTTCTGCCTGCGAGCTATCTGCAAACGTTCGCACTTTCAGAGCAGGGCTGCCGGAGGCGCCCGGCACGGACCAGCTAAGCTATGTTTGAAGTTTGAGGTGGCAAGACAAGCAAGCAGCCCCAGTCTCTGTGCCTCTGTGCGAGCAGTGCCATGGGCAGATGAGGCTGAGCAACATCTTTCCAGGCTAGCTCTTTCTGCCTGCGAGCTATCTGCAGACGTTCGCATTTTCGGAGCAGGGCTGCCGGAGGCTCGCGAGACGGACCACCTAAGCTACGTTTGAAGTTTGAGGGGGCAAGACAAGCAAGCAGCCCCAGTCTCTGTGCCTCTGTGCGAGCAGTGCCATGGGCAGATGAGGCTGAGCAACAGCATTCCAGGCTAGCTCTTTCTGCCTGCGAGCTATCTGCAGACGTTCGCATTTTCGGAGCAGGGCTGCAGGAGGCGCACAGCACAGACCACCTAAGCTACGTTTGAAGTTTGAGGGGTCAAGACAAGCAAGCAGCCCCAGTCTCTGTGCCTCTGTGCGAGCAGTGCCATGGGCAGATGAGGCTGAGCAACAGCTTTCCAGGCTAGCTCTTTCTGCCTGCGAGCTATCTGCAGACGTTCGCATTTTCGGAGCAGGGCTGCCGGAGGCACCCGGCACGTACCACTTAAGCTACGTTTGAAGTTTGAGGGGGCAAGACAAGCAAGCAGCCCCATTCTCTGTGCCTCTGTGCGAGCAGTGCCATGGGCAGATGAGGCTGAGCAACAGCTTTCCAGGCTAGCTCTTTCTGCCTGCGAGCTATCTGCAGACGTTCGCATTTTCGGAGCAGGGCTGCAGGAGGTGCCCAACAAGGGCCACGTAAGATACGTTTGAAGTTTGAGGGGGCAAGACAAGCAAGCAGCCCCAGTCTCTGTGCCTCTGTGCGAGCAGTGCCATGGGCAGATGAGGCTGAGCAACAGTTTTCCAGTCTAGCACTTTCTGCCTGTGAGCTATCTGTAGACGTTCGCATTTTTGGAGCAGGGCTGCTGGAGGCGCCCAGCACAGACCACCTAAGCTACGTTTGAAGTTTGAGGGGACAAGACAAGCAAGCAGCCCCAGTCTCTGTGCCTCTGTGCGAGCAGTGCCATGGGCAGATGAGGCTGAGCAACAGCTTTCCAGGCTAGCTCTTTCTGCCTGCGAGCTATCTGCAGACGTTCGCATTTTCGGAGCAGGGCTGCCGTAGGCGCCCGACACAAACAGCCGAAAGATACTTTTGAAGTATGAGGAGGCAAGACAAGCAAGCAGCCCCAGTCTCTGTGCCTCTGTGCGAGCAGTGCCATGGGCAGATGAGGCTGAGCAACAGCTTTCCAGGCTAGCTCTTTCTGCCTGCGAGCTATCTGCAGACGTTCGCATTTTCGGAGGAGGCCTGCCGGAATCGCCCGGCACGGACCACCTAAGCTACGTTTGAAGTTTGAGGGGACAAGACAAGCAAGCAGTCCCAGTCTCTGTGCCTCAGTGCGAGCAGTGCCATGGGCAGATGAGGCTGAGCAACAGCTTTCCAGGCTAGCTCTTTCTGCCTGCGAGCTATCTGCAGACGTTCGCATTTTCGGAGTAGGGCTGCCGGAGGCGCCCGGCACGGACCACCTAAGCTACGTTTGAAGTTTGAGGGGTCACGACAAGCAAGCAGCCCCAGTCTCTGTGCCTCTGTGCGAGCAGTACCATGGGCAGATGAGGCTGAGCAACAGCTTTCCAGGCTAGCTCTTTCTGCCTGCGAGCTATCTGCAGACGTTCGCATTTTCGGAGTAGGGCTGCCGGAGGTGCCCAGCACAGACCACCTAAGCTACATTTGAAGTTTGAGGGGACAAGACAAGCAAGCAGCCCCAGTCTCTGTGCCTCTGTGCGAGCAGTGCCATGGGCAGATGAGGCTGAGCAACAGCTTTCCAGGCTAGCTCTTTCTGCCTGCGAGCTATCTGCAGACGTTCGCATTTTTGGAGCAGGGCTGCCGGAAGCGCCCGGCACGGACCACCTAAGATGCGTTTGAAGTTTGAGGGGACAAGACAAGCAAGCAGCCCCAGTCTCTGTGCCTCTGTGCGAGCAGTGCCATGGGCAGATGAGGCTGAGCAACAGCTTTCCAGGCTAGCTCTTTCTGCCTGCGAGCTATCTGCAGACGTTCGCATTTTCGGAGTAGGGCTGCCGGAGGTGCCCAGCACAGACCACCTAAGCTACATTTGAAGTTTGAGGGGACAAGACAAGCAAGCAGCCCCAGTCTCTGTGCCTCTGTGCGAGCAGTACCATGGGCAGATGAGGCTGAGCAACAGCTTTCCAGGCTACCTCTTTCTGCCTGCGAGCTATCTGCAGACGTTCGCATTTTCGGAGCAGGGCTGCCGGAGGCACCCGGCACGTACCACTTAAGCTACGTTTGAAGTTTGAGGGGGCAAGACAAGCAAGCAGCCCCATTCTCTGTGCCTCTGTGCGAGCAGTGCCATGGGCAGATGAGGCTGAGCAACAGCTTTCCAGGCTAGCTCTTTCTGCCTGCGAGCTATCTGCAGACGTTCGCATTTTCGGAGCAGGGCTGCAGGAGGTGCCCAACAAGGGCCACGTAAGATACGTTTGAAGTTTGAGGGGGCAAGACAAGCAAGCAGCCCCAGTCTCTGTGCCTCTGTGCGAGCAGTGCCATGGGCAGATGAGGCTGAGCAACAGTTTTCCAGTCTAGCACTTTCTGCCTGCGAGCTATCTGCAGACGTTCGCATTTTCGGAGCAGGGCTGCCGTAGGCGCCCGACACAAACAGCCGAAAGATACTTTTGAAGTATGAGGGGGCAAGACAAGCAAGCAGCCCCAGTCTCTGTGCCTCTGTGCGAGCAGTGCCACGGGCAGATGAGGCTGAGCAACAGCTTTCCAGGCTAGCTCTTTCTGCCTGCGAGCTA
This sequence comes from Opisthocomus hoazin, assembly GCF_030867145.1. NCBI lineage: Eukaryota > Metazoa > Chordata > Aves > Opisthocomiformes > Opisthocomidae > Opisthocomus > Opisthocomus hoazin. The sequence goes on from NC_134435.1 coordinate 13,707,302, forward strand.
TCTGCAGACGTTCGCATTTTCGGAGGAGGCCTGCCGGAATCGCCCGGCACGGACCACCTAAGCTACGTTTGAAGTTTGAGGGGACAAGACAAGCAAGCAGCCCCAGTCTCTGTGCCTCTGTGCGAGCAGTGCCATGGGCAGATGAGGCTGAGCAACAGCTTTCCAGGCTAGCTCTTTCTGCCTGCGAGCTATCTGCAGACGTTCGCATTTTCGGAGTAGGGCTGCCGGAGGCGCCCGGCACGGACCACCTAAGCTACGTTTGAAGTTTGAGGGGTCACGACAAGCAAGCAGCCCCAGTCTCTGTGCCTCTGTGCGAGCAGTACCATGGGCAGATGAGGCTGAGCAACAGCTTTCCAGGCTAGCTCTTTCTGCCTGCGAGCTATCTGCAGACGTTCGCATTTTCGGAGTAGGGCTGCCGGAGGTGCCCAGCACAGACCACCTAAGCTACATTTGAAGTTTGAGGGGACAAGACAAGCAAGCAGCCCCAGTCTCTGTGCCTCTGTGCGAGCAGTGCCATGGGCAGATGAGGCTGAGCAACAGCTTTCCAGGCTAGCTCTTTCTGCCTGCGAGCTATCTGCAGACGTTCGCATTTTTTCGAGCAGGGCTGCCGGAAGCGCCCGGCACGGACCACCTAAGATGCGTTTGAAGTTTGAGGGGACAAGACAAGCAAGCAGCCCCAGTCTCTGTGCCTCTGTGCGAGCAGTGCCATGGGCAGATGAGGCTGAGCAACAGCTTTCCAGGCTAGCTCTTTCTGCCTGCGAGCTATCTGCAGACGTTCGCATTTTCGGAGTAGGGCTGCCGGAGGTGCCCAGCACAGACCACCTAAGCTACATTTGAAGTTTGAGGGGACAAGACAAGCAAGCAGCCCCAGTCTCTGTGCCTCTGTGCGAGCAGTACCATGGGCAGATGAGGCTGAGCAACAGCTTTCCAGGCTAGCTCTTTCTGCCTGCGAGCTATCTGCAGACGTTCGCATTTTCGGAGCAGGGCTGCCGGAAGTGCTCGGCACGGACCACCTAAGATGCGTTTGAAGTTTGAGGGGACAAGACAAGCAAGCAGCCCCAGTCTCTGTGCCTCTGTGCGAGCAGTGCCATGGGCAGATGAGGCTGAGCAACAGCTTTCCAGGCTAGCTCTTTCTGCCTGCGAGCTATCTGCAGACGTTCGCATTTTCAGAGCAGGTCTGCCGGAGGCGCCCGGCACGGACCACCTAAGCTACGTTTGAAGTTTGGGGTGGCAAGACAAGCAAGCAGCCCCAGTCTCTGTGCCTCTGTGCGAGCAGTGCCATGGGCAGATGAGGCTGAGCAACAGCTTTCCAGGCCAGCTCTTTCTGCCTGCGAGCTATCTGCAGACGTTCGCATTTTGGAGCAGGGCTGCCGGAGGCGCCCGGCAGAGACCACTTAAGGTACGTTTGAAGTTTGAGGGAACAAGACAAGCAAGCAGCACCAGTCTCTGTGCCTCTGTGCGAGCAGTGCCATGGGCAGATGAGGCTGAGCAACAGCTTTCCAGGCTAGCTCTTTCTGGCTGCGAGCTATCTGCAGACGTTCACATTTTCGGAGCAGGGCTGCCGGAGACGCCCGGCACGGACCACATAAAATGCGTTTGAAGTTTGAGAGGACAAGACAAGCAAGCAGCCCCAGTCTCTGTGCCTCTGTGCGAGCAGTGCCATGGGCAGATGAGGCTGAGCAACAGCTTTCCAGGCTAGCTCTTTCTGCCTGCGAGCTATCTGCAGACGTTCGCATTTTCGGAGTAGGGCTGCCGGAGGCACCCAGCACAGACCACCTAAGCTACATGTGAAGTTTGAGGGGACAAGACAAGCAAGCAGCCCCAGTCTCTGTGCCTCTGTGCGAGCAGTGCCATGGGCAGATGAGGCTGAGCAACAGCTTTCCAGGCTACCTCTTTCTGCCTGCGAGCTATCTGCAGACGTTCGCATTTTCGGAGCAGGGCTGCCGGAGGCGCCCAGCACAGACCACCTAAGCTACATTTGAAGTTTGAGGGGACAAGACAAGCAAGCAGCCCCAGTCTCTGTCCCTCTGTGCGAGCAGTGCCATGGGCAGATGAGGCTGAGCAACAGCCTTCCAGGCTAGCTCTTTCTGCCTGCGAGCTATCTGCAGACGTTCGCATTTTCAGAGCAGGGCTGCCGGAAGCGCCCGGCACAAACAGCCAAAAGATACTTTTGAAGTTTGAGGGGGCAAGACAAGCAAGCAGCCCCAGTCTCTGTGCCTCTGTGCGAGCAGTGCCATGGGCAGATGAGGCTGAGCAACAGCTTTCCAGGCTAGCTCTTTCTGCCTGCGAGCTATCTGCAGACGTTCGCATTTTCGGAGTAGGGCTGCCGGAGGCGCCCGGCACGGACCACCTAAGCTACGTTTGAAGTTTGAGGGGTCACGACAAGCAAGCAGCACCAGTCTCTGTGCCTCTGTGCGAGCAGTACCATGGGCAGATGAGGCTGAGCAACAGCTTTCCAGGCTAGCTCTTTCTGCCTGCGAGCTATCTGCAGACGTTCGCATTTTCGGAGTAGGGCTGCCGGAGGTGCCCAGCACAGACCACCTAAGCTACATTTGAAGTTTGAGGGGACAAGACAAGCAAGCAGCCCCAGTCTCTGTGCCTCTGTGCGAACAGTGCCATGGGCAGATGAGGCTGAGCAACAGCTTTCCAGGCTAGCTCTTTCTGCCTGCGAGCTATCTGCAGACGTTCGCATTTTTGGAGCAGGGCTGCCGGAAGCGCCCGGCACGGACCACCTAAGATGCGTTTGAAGTTTGAGGGGACAAGACAAGCAAGCAGCCCCAGTCTCTGTGCCTCTGTGCGAGCAGTGCCATGGGCAGATGAGGCTGAGCAACAGCTTTCCAGGCTAGCTCTTTCTGCCTGCGAGCTATCTGCAGACGTTCGCATTTTCGGAGTAGGGGTGCCGGAGGTGCCCAGCACAGACCACCTAAGCTACATTTGAAGTTTGAGGGGACAAGACAAGCAAGCAGCCCCAGTCTCTGTGCCTCTGTGCGAGCAGTACCATGGGCAGATGAGGCTGAGCAACAGCTTTCCAGGCTAGCTCTTTCTGCCTGCGAGCTATCTGCAGACGTTCGCATTTTCGGAGCAGGGCTGCCGGAGGCACCCGGCACGTACCACTTAAGCTACGTTTGAAGTTTGAGGGGGCAAGACAAGCAAGCAGCCCCATTCTCTGTGCCTCTGTGCGAGCAGTGCCATGGGCAGATGAGGCTGAGCAACAGCTTTCCAGGCTAGCTCTTTCTGCCTGCGAGCTATCTGCAGACGTTCGCATTTTCGGAGCAGGGCTGCAGGAGGTGCCCAACAAGGGCCACGTAAGATACGTTTGAAGTTTGAGGGGGCAAGACAAGCAAGCAGCCCCAGTCTCTGTGCCTCTGTGCGAGCAGTGCCATGGGCAGATGAGGCTGAGCAACAGTTTTCCAGTCTAGCACTTTCTGCCTGTGAGCTATCTGCAGACGTTCGCATTTTTGGAGCAGGGCTGCTGGAGGCGCCCAGCACAGACCACCTAAGCTACGTTTGAAGTTTGAGGGGACAAGACAAGCAAGCAGCCCCAGTCTCTGTGCCTCTGTGCGAGCAGTGCCATGGGCAGATGAGGCTGAGCAACAGCTTTCCAGGCTAGCTCTTTCTGCCTGCGAGCTATCTGCAGACGTTCGCATTTTCGGAGCAGGGCTGCCGTAGGCGCCCGACACAAACAGCCGAAAGATACTTTTGAAGTATGAGGGGGCAAGACAAGCAAGCAGCCCCAGTCTCTGTGCCTCTGTGCGAGCAGTGCCACGGGCAGATGAGGCTGAGCAACAGCTTTCCAGGCTAGCTCTTTCTGCCTGCGAGCTATCTGCAGACGTTCGCATTTTCGGAGGAGGCCTGCCGGAATCGCCCGGCACGGACCACCTAAGCTACGTTTGAAGTTTGAGGGGACAAGACAAGCAAGCAGTCCCAGTCTCTGTGCCTCAGTGCGAGCAGTGCCATGGGCAAATGAGGCTGAGCAACAGCTTTCCAGGCTAGCTCTTTCTGCCTGCGAGCTATCTGCAGACGTTCGCATTTTCGGAGTAGGGCTGCCGGAGGCGCCCGGCACGGACCTCCTAAGCTACGTTTGAAGTTTGAGGGGTCACGACAAGCAAGCAGCCCCAGTCTCTGTGCCTCTGTGCGAGCAGTACCATGGGCAGATGAGGCTGAGCAACAGCTTTCCAGGCTAGCTCTTTCTGCCTGCGAGCTATCTGCAGACGTTCGCATTTTCGGAGTAGGGCTGCCGGAGGTGCCCAGCACAGACCACCTAAGCTACATTTGAAGTTTGAGGGGACAAGACAAGCAAGCAGCCCCAGTCTCTGTGCCTCTGTGCGAGCAGTGCCATGGGCAGATGAGGCTGAGCAACAGCTTTCCAGGCTAGCTCTTTCTGCCTGCGAGCTATCTGCAGACGTTCGCATTTTTGGAGCAGGGCTGCCGGAAGCGCCCGGCACGGACCACCTAAGATGCGTTTGAAGTTTGAGGGGACAAGACAAGCAAGCAGCCCCAGTCTCTGTGCCTCTGTGCGAGCAGTGCCATGGGCAGATGAGGCTGAGCAACAGCTTTCCAGGCTAGCTCTTTCTGCCTGCGAGCTATCTGCAGACGTTCGCATTTTCGGAGTAGGGCTGCCGGAGGTGCCCAGCACAGACCACCTAAGCTACATTTGAAGTTTGAGGGGACAAGACAAGCAAGCAGCCCCAGTCTCTGTGCCTCTGTGCGAGCAGTACCATGGGCAGATGAGGCTGAGCAACAGCTTTCCAGGCTAGCTCTTTCTGCCTGCGAGCTATCTGCAGACGTTCGCATTTTCGGAGCAGGGCTGCCGGAGGTGCTCGGCACGGACCACCTAAGATGCGTTTGAAGTTTGAGGGGACAAGACAAGCAAGCAGCCCCAGTCTCTGTGCCTCTGTGCGAGCAGTGCCATGGGCAGATGAGGCTGAGCAACAGCTTTCCAGGCTAGCTCTTTCTGCCTGCGAGCTATCTGCAGACGTTCGCATTTTCAGAGCAGGTCTGCCGGAGGCGCCCTGCACGGACCACCTAAGCTACGTTTGAAGTTTGGGGTGGCAAGACAAGCAAGCAGCCCCAGTCTCTGTGCCTCTGTGCGAGCAGTGCCATGGGCAGATGAGGCTGAGCAACAGCTTTCCAGGCCAGCTCTTTCTGCCTGCGAGCTATCTGCAGACGTTCGCATTTTGGAGCAGGGCAGCCGGAGGCGCCCGGCAGAGACCACTTAAGGTACGTTTGAAGTTTGAGGGAACAAGACAAGCAAGCAGCACCAGTCTCTGTGCCTCTGTGCGAGCAGTGCCATGGGCAGATGAGGCTGAGCAACAGCTTTCCAGGCTAGCTCTTTCTGGCTGCGAGCTATCTGCAGACGTTCACATTTTCGGAGCAGGGCTGCCGGAGACGCCCGGCACGGACCACCTAAAATGCGTTTGAAGTTTGAGAGGACAAGACAAGCAAGCAGCCCCAGTCTCTGTGCCTCTGTGCGAGCAGTGCCATGGGCAGATGAGGCTGAGCAACAGCTTTCCAGGCTAGCTCTTTCTGCCTGCGAGCTATCTGCAGACGTTCGCATTTTCAGAGTAGGGCTGCCGGAGGCACCCAGCACAGACCACCTAAGCTACATGTGAAGTTTGAGGGGACAAGACAAGCAAGCAGCCCCAGTCTCTGTGCCTCTGTGCGAGCAGTGCCATGGGCAGATGAGGCTGAGCAACAGCTTTCCAGGCTACCTCTTTCTGCCTGCGAGCTATCTGCAGACGTTCGCATTTTCGGAGTAGGGCTGCCGGAGGCGCCCAGCACAGACCACCTAAGCTACATTTGAAGTTTGAGGGGACAAGACAAGCAAGCAGCCCCAGTCTCTGTCCCTCTGTGCGAGCAGTGCCATGGGCAGATGAGGCTGAGCAACAGCCTTCCAGGCTAGCTCTTTCTGCCTGCGAGCTATCTGCAGACGTTCGCATTTTCAGAGCAGGGCTGCCGGAAGCGCCCGGCACAAACAGCCAAAAGATACTTTTGAAGTTTGAGGGGGCAAGACAAGCAAGCAGCCCCAGTCTCTGTGCCTCAGTGCGAGCAGTGCCATGGGTAGATGAGGTTGAGCAACAGCTTTCCAGGATAGCTCTTTCTGCCTGCGAGCTATCTGCAGACGTTCGCAATTTCGGAGCAGGGCTGCCGGAGGCACCCGGCACGTACCACTTAAGCTACGTTTGAAGTTTGAGGGGGCAAGACAAGCAAGCAGCCCCAGTCTCTGTGCCTCTGTGCGAGCAGTGCCATGGGCAGATGAGGCTGAGCAACAGCTTTCCAGGCTAGCTCTTTCTGCCTGCGAGCTATCTGCAGACGTTCGCATTTTCGGAGCAGGGCTGCCGGAAGCACCCTGCAGGTACCACTTAAGCTACGTTTGAATTTTGAGGGGGCAAGACAAGCAAGCAGCCCCAGTCTCTGTGCCTCTGTGCGAGCAGTGCCATGGGCAGATGAGGCTGAGCAACAGCTTTCCAGGCTAGCTCTTTCTGCCTGCGAGCTATCTGCAGACGTTCGCATTTTCGGAGCAGGGCTGCCGGAGGTTCCCTAGACGAACCACCTAAGCTACGTTTGAAGTTTGAGGGGGCAAGACAAGCAAGCAGCCCCAGTCTTTGTGCCTCTGTGCGAGCAGTGCCATGGGCAGATGAGGCTGAGCAACAGCTTTCCAGGCTAGCTCTTTCTGCCTGCGAGCTATCTGCAGACGTTCGCATTTTCAGACCAGGTCTGCCGGAAGCGCCCATCACAAACAGCCAAAAGATACTTTTGAAGTTTGAGGTGGCAAGACAAGCAAGCAGCCCCAGTCTCTGTGCCTCTGTGCGAGCAGTGCCATGGGCAGATGAGGCTGAGCAACATTTTTCTAGGCTAGCTCTTTCTGCCTGCGAGCTATCTGCAGACGTTCACATTTTCAGAGCAGGGCTGCCGGAGGCGCCCGGCACGGACCACCTAAGCTACGTTTGAAGTTTGAGGGGGCAAGAGAAGCAAGCAGCCCCAGTCTCTGTGCCTCTGTGCGAGCAGTGCCATGGGCAGATGAGGCTGAGCAACAGCTTTCCAGGCTAGCTCTTTCTGCCTGCGAGCTATCTACAGACGTTCGCATTTTCGGAGTAGGGCTGCCGGAGGCGCCCAGCACAGACCACCTAAGCTACGTTTGAAGTTTGAGGGGACAAGACAAGCAAGCAGCCCCAGTCTCTGTGCCTCTGTGCGAGCAGTGCCATGGGCAGATGAGGCTGAGCAACAGCTTTCCAGGCTAGCTCTTTCTGCCTGCGAGCTATTTGCAGACGTTTGCATTTTCAGACCAGGGCTGCCGGAAGCGCCCGGCACAAACAGCCAAAAGATACTTTTGAAGTTTGAGGGGGCAAGACAAGCAAGCAGCCCCAGTCTCTGTGCCTCTGTGCGAGCAGTGCCATGGGCAGATGAGGCTGAGCAACAGCTTTCCAGGCTAGCTCTTTCTGCCTGCGAGCTATCTGCAGACGTTCGCATTTTCGGAGTAGGGCTGCCGGAGGCGCCCAGCACAGACCACCTAAGCTACATTTGAAGTTTGAGGGGACAAGACAAGCAAGCAGCCCCAGTCTCTGTGCCTCTGTGCGAGCGGTGCCATGGGCAGATGAGGCTGAGCAACAGCTTTCCAGGCTAGCTCTTTCTGCCTGCGAGCTATCTGCAGACGTTTGCATTTTCAGAGCAGGGCTGCCGGAAGCGCCCGGCACGGACCACCTAAGATGCGTTTGAAGTTTGAGGGGACAAGACAAGCAAGCAGCCCCAGTCTCTGTGCCTCTGTGCGAGCAGTGCCACGGGCAGATGAGGCTGAGCAACAGCTTTCCAGGCTAGCTCTTTCTGCCTGCGAGCTATCTGCAGACGTTCGCATTTTCGGAGCAGGGCTGCAGGAGGCGCCCAACAAGGGCCACGTAAGCTACGTTTGAAGTTTGAGGGGGCAAGACAAGCAAGCAGCCCCAGTCTCTGTGCCTCTGTGCGAGCAGTGCCATGGGCAGATGAGGCTGAGCAACAGCTTTCCAGGCTAGCTCTTTCTGCCTGCGAGCTATCTGCAGACGTTCGCATTTTCAGAGCAGGGATGCCGGAGGCGCCCGGCACGGACCACCTAAGCTACGTTTGAAGTTTGAGGTGGCAAGACAAGCAAGCAGCCCCAGTCTCTGTGCCTCAGTGCGAGCAGTGCCATGGGCAGATGAGGCTGAGCAACAGCTTTCCAGGCTAGCTCTTTCTGGCTGCGAGCTATCTGCAGACGTTCGCATTTTCGGAGCAGGGCTGCCGGAGGCACCCGGCACGTACCACTTAAGCTACGTTTGAAGTTTGAGGGGACAAGACAAGCAAGCAGCCCCAGTCTCTGTGCCTCTGTGCGAGCAGTGCCATGGGCAGATGAGGCTGAGCAACAGCTTTCCAGGCTAGCTCTTTCTGGCTGCGAGCTATCTGCAGACGTTCGCATTTTCGGAGCAGGGCTGCCGGAAGCACCCGGCACGTACCAGCTAAGCTACGTTTGAATTTTGAGGGGGCAAGACAAGCAAGCAGCCCCAGTCTCTGTCCCTCTGTGCGAGCAGTGCCATGGGCAGATGGGGCTGAGCAACATCTTTCCAGGCTAGCTCTTTCTGCCTGCGAGCTATCTGCAGACGTTCGCATATTCAGACCAGGTCTGCCGGAAGCGCCCATCACAAACAGCCAAAAGATACTTTTGAAATTTGAGGTGGCAAGACAAGCAAGCAGCCCCAGTCTCTGTGCCTCTGTGCGAGCAGTGCCATGGGCAGATGAGGCTGAGCAACAGCTTTCCAGGCTAGCTCTTTCTGCCTGCGAGCTATCTGCAGACGTTCACATTTTCAGAGCAGGGCTGCCGGAGGCGCCCGGCACGGACCACCTAAGCTACGTTTGAAGTTTGAGGGGGCAAGACAAGCAAGCAGCCCCAGTCTCTGTGCCTCTGTGCGAGCAGTGCCATGGGCAGATGAGGCTGAGCAACAGCTTTCCAGGCTAGCTCTTTCTGCCTGCGAGCTATCTGCAGACGTTCGCATTTTTGGAGCAGGGCTGCCGGAGGCGCCCGTCACAGACCATCTATGGTACGTTTGAAGTTTGAGGGGACAAGACAAGCAAGCAGCCCCAGTCTCTGTGCCTCTGTGCGAGCAGTGCCATGGGCAGATGAGGCTGAGCAACAGCTTTCCAGGCTAGCTCTTTCTGCCTGCGAGCTATCTGCAGACGTTCGCATTTTTGGAGCAGGGCTGCCAAACGCGCCCAGTACGGACCACCTAAGCTACGTTTGAAGTTTGCGGGGGCAAGACAAGCAAGCAGCCCCAGTCTCTGTGCCTCTGTGCGAACAGTGCCATGGGCAGATGAGGCTGAGCAACAGCTTTCCAGGCTAGCTCTTTCTGCCTGCAAGCTATCTGCAGACGTTCGCATTTTCGGAGCAGGGCTGCCGGAAGCACCCGGCACAGACCACCTAAGCTACGTTTGAAGTTTGAGGGGGCAAGACAAGCAAGCAGCCCCAGTCTCTGTGCCTCTGTGCGAGCAGTGCCATGGGCAGATGAGGCTGAGCAACAGCATTCCAGGCTAGATCTTTCTGCCTGCGAGCTATCTGCAGATGTTCGCATTTTTGGAGCAGCGCTGCCGCAAGCACCCGGCACGGACCACCTAAGGTACGTTTGAAGTTTGAGGGGACAAGACAAGCAAGCAGCCCCAGTCTCTGTGCCTCTGTGCGAGCAGTGCCATGGGCAGATGAGGCTGAGCAACAGCTTTCCAGGCTATCACTTTCTGCCTGCGAGCTATCTGTAGACGTTCGCATTTTTGGAGCAGGGCTGCCGGAGGAGCCCAGCACAGACCACCTAAGCTACGTTTGAAGTTTGAGGTGACAAGACAAGCAAGCAGCCCCAGTCTCTGTGCCTCTGTGCGAGCAGTGCCATGGGCAGATGAGGCTGAGCAACAGCTTTCCAGGCTACCTCTTTCTGCCTGCGAGCTATCTGCAGACGTTCGCATTTTCGGAGCAGGGCTGCCAAAGGCGATCGGCACAAACAGCCAAAAGATACTTTTGAAGTTTGAGGGGGCAAGACAAGCAAGCAGCCCCAGTCTCTGTGCCTCTGTGGAGCAGTGCCATGGGCAGATGAGGCTGAGCAACAGCTTTCCAAGCTAGCTCTTTCTGCCTGCGAGCTATCTGCAGACGTTCGCATTTTCGGAGCAGAGCTGCCGGAGGCTCGCGAGACGGACCACCTAAGCTACGTTTGAATTTTGAGGGGACAAGACAAGCAAGCAGCCCCAGTCTCTGTGCCTCTGTGCGAGCAGTGCCATGGGCAGATGAGGCTGAGCAACAGCCTTCCAGGCTAGCACTTTCTGGCTGCGAGCTATCTGCAGACGTTCGCATTTTCGGAGCAGGGCTACCGGAGGCGCCCAGCACAGACCACATAAGCTACGTTTGAAGTTTGAGGGGACAAGACAAGCAAGCAGCCCCAGTCTCTGTGCCTCTGTGCGAGCAGTGCCATGGGCAGATGAGGCTGAGAAACAGCTTTCCAGGCTAGCTCTTTCTGGCTGCGAGCTATTTGCAGACGTTTGCATTTTCAGAGCAGGGCTGCCGGAGGCGCCCCGCACGGACCACCTAAGCTACGTTTGAATATTGAGGGGGCAAGACAAGCAAGCAACCCCAGTCTCTGTGCCTCTGTGCGAGCAGTGCCATGGGCAGATGAGGCTGAGCAACAGCTTTCCAGGCTAGCTCTTTCTGCCTGCGAGCTATCTGCAGACGTTCGCATTTTCGGAGCAGGGCTGCCGGAAGCGCCCGGCACGGACCACCTAAGCTACGTTTGAAGTTTGAGGGGACAAGACAAGCAAGCAGCCCCAGTCTCTGTGCCTCTGTGCGAGCATTGCCATGGGCAGATGAGGCTGAGCAACAGCTTTCCAGGCTAGCTCTTTCTGCCTGCGAGCTATCTGCAGACGTTCGCATTTTCAGACCAGGTCTGCCGGAAGCGCCCGGCACAAACAGCCAAAAGATACTTTTGAAGTTAGAGGGGGCAAGACAAGCAAGCAGCCCCAGTCTCTGTGCCTCTGTGTGAGCAGTGCCACGGGCAGATGAGGCTGAGCAACAGCATTCCAGGCTAGCTCTTTCTGCCTGCGAGCTATCTGCAGACGTTTGCATTTTCAGAGCAGGGCAGCCGGAAGCGCCTGGCACGGACCACCTAAGATGCGTTTGAAGTTTGAGGGGACAAGACAAGCAAGCAGCTCCAGTCTCTGTGCCTCTGTGCGAGCAGTGCCACGGGCAGATGAGGCTGAGCAACAGCTTTCCAGGCTAGCCCTTTCTGCCTGCGAGCTATCTGCAGACGTTCGCATTTTCGGAGCAGGGCTGCAGGAGGTGCCCAACAAGGGCCACGTAAGCTACGTTTGAAGTTTGAGGGGGCAAGACAAGCAAGCAGCCCCAGTCTCTGTGCCTCTGTGCGAGCAGTGCCATGGGCAGATGAGGCTGAGCAACAGCTTTCCAGGCTAGCTCTTTCTGCCTGCGAGCTATCTGCAGACGTTCGCATTTTCAGACCAGGGCTGCCGGAAGCACCCGGCACAGACCACCTAAGCTACGTTTGAAGTTTGAGGGGGCAAGACAAGCAAGCAGCCCCAGTCTCTGTGCCTCTGTGCGAGCAGTGCCATGGGCAGATGAGGCTGAGCAACAGCATTCCAGGCTAGATCTTTCTGCCTGCGAGCTATCTGCAGATGTTCGCATTTTTGGAGCAGCGCTGCCGCAAGCACCCGGCACGGACCACCTAAGCTACGTTTGAAGTTTGAGGGGACAAGACAAGCAAGCAGCCCCAGTCTCTGTGCCTCTGTGCGAGCAGTGCCATGGGCAGATGAGGCTGAGCAACAGCTTTCCAGGCTAGCACTTTCTGCCTGCGAGCTATCTGTAGACGTTCGCATTTTTGGAGCAGGGCTGCCGGAGGAGCCCAGCACAGACCACCTAAGCTACGTTTGAAGTTTGAGGTGACAAGACAAGCAAGCAGCCCCAGTCTCTGTGCCTCTGTGCGAGCAGTGCCATGGGCAGATGAGGCTGAGCAACAGCTTTCCAGGCTAGCTCTTTCTGCCTGCGAGCTATCTGCAGACGTTCGCATTTTCGGAGCAGGGCTGCCAAAGGCGCCCGGCACAAACAGCCAAAAGATAGTTTGAAGTTTGAGGGGGCAAGACAAGCAAGCAGCCCCAGTCTCTGTGCCTCTGTGCGAGCAGTGCCATGGGCAGATGAGGCTGAGCAACAGCTTTCCAAGCTAGCTCTTTCTGCCTGCGAGCTATCTGCAGACGTTTGCATTTTCAGAGCAGGGCAGCCAGAAGCGCCTGGCACGGACCACCTAAGATGCGTTTGAAGTTTGAGGGGACAAGACAAGCAAGCAGCTCCAGTCTGTGTGCCTCTGTGCGAGCAGTGCCACGGGCAGATGAGGCTGAGCAACAGCTTTCCAGGCTAGCCCTTTCTGCCTGCGAGCTATCTGCAGACGTTCGCATTTTCGGAGCAGGGCTGCAGGAGGTGCCCAACAAGGGCCACGTAAGCTACGTTTGAAGTTTGAGGGGGCAAGACAAGCAAGCAGCCCCAGTCTCTGTGCCTCTGTGCGAGCAGTGCCATGGGCAGATGAGGCTGAGCAACAGCTTTCCAGGCTAGCTCTTTCTGCCTGCGAGCTATCTGCAGACGTTCGCATTTTCAGACCAGGGCTGCCGGAAGCACCCGGCACAGACCACCTAAGCTACGTTTGAAGTTTGAGGGGTCAAGACAAGCAAGCAGCCCCAGTCTCTGTGCCTCTTTTCGAGCAGTGCCATGGGCAGATGAGGCTGAGCAACAGCATTCCAGGCTAGATCTTTCTGCCTGCGAGCTATCTGCAGATGTTCGCGTTTTTGGAGCAGCGCTGCCGCAAGCACCCGGCACGGACCACCTAAGCTACGTTTGAAGTTTGAATGGACAAGACAAGCAAGCAGCCCCAGTCTCTGTGCCTCTGTGCGAGCAGTGCCATGGGCAGATGAGGCTGAGCAACAGCTTTCCAGGCTAGCACTTTCTGCCTGCGAGCTATCTGTAGACGTTCGCATTTTTGGAGCAGGGCTGCCGGAGGAGCCCAGCACAGACCACCTAAGCTACGTTTGAAGTTTGAGGTGACAAGACAAGCAAGCAGCCCCAGTCTCTGTGCCTCTGTGCGAGCAGTGCCATGGGCAGATGAGGCTGAGCAACAGCTTTCCAGGCTAGCTCTTTCTGGCTGCGAGCTATCTGCAGACGTTCGCATTTTCGGAGCAGGGCTGTCGGAGGCGCCCGGCACAAACAGCCAAAAGATAGTTTGAAGTTTGAGGGGGCAAGACAAGCAAGCAGCCCCAGTCTCTGTGCCTCTGTGCGAGCAGTGCCATGGGCAGATGAGGCTGAGCAACAGCTTTCCAGGCTAGCTCTTTCTGCCTGCGAGCTATCTGCAGACGTTCGCATTTTCGGAGCAGGGCTGCCAAAGGCGCCCGGCACAAACAGCCAAAAGATAGTTTGAAGTTTGAGGGGGCAAGACAAGCAAGCAGCCCCAGTCTCTGTGCCTCTGTGCGAGCAGTGCCATGGGCAGATGAGGCTGAGCAACAGCTTTCCAAGCTAGTTCTTTCTGCCTGCGAGCTATCTGCAGACGTTCGCATTTTCGGAGCAGAGCTGCCGGAGGCTCGCGAGACGGACCACCTAAGCTACGTTTGAATTTTGAGGGGACAAGACAAGCAAGCAGCCCCAGTCTCTGTGCCTCTGTGCGAGCAGTTCCATGGGCAGATGAGGCTGAGCAACAGCCTTCCAGGCTAGCACTTTCTGGCTGCGAGCTATCTGCAGACGTTCGCATTTTCGGAGCAGGGCTGCCGGAGGCGCCCAGCACAGACCACATAAGCTACGTTTGAAGTTTGAGGGGGCAAGACAAGCAAGCAGCCCCAGTCTCTGTGCCTCTGTGCGAGCAGTGCCATGGGCAGATGAGGCTGAGAAACAGCTTTCCAGGCTAGCTCTTTCTGGCTGCGAGCTATTTGCAGACGTTTGCATTTTCAGAGCAGGGCTGCCGGAGGCGCCCCGCACGGACAACCTAAGCTACGTTTGAATATTGAGGGGGCAACACAAGCAAGCAGCCCCAGTCTCTGTGCCTCTGTGCGAGCAGTGCCATGGGCAGATGAGGCTGAGCAACAGCTTTCCAGGCTAGCTCTTTCTGCCTGCGAGCTATCTGCAGACGTTCGCATTTTTGGAGCAGGGCTGCCAAAGGCGCCCGGCACGGACCACCTAAGCTACTTTTGAAGTTTGAGGGGGCAAGACAAGCAAGCAGCCCCAGTCTCTGTGCCTCTGTGCGAGCATTGCCATGGGCAGATGAGGCTGAGCAACAGCTTTCCAGGCTAGCTCTTTCTGCCTGCGAGCTATCTGCAGACGTTCGCATTTTCAGACCAGGTCTGCCGGAAGCGCCCGGCACAAACAGCCAAAAGATACTTTTGAAGTTTGAGGGGGCAAGACAAGCAAGCAGCCCCAGTCTCTGTGCCTCTGTGTGAGCAGTGCCACGGGCAGATGAGGCTGAGCAACAGCTTTCCAGGCTAGCTCTTTCTGCCTGCGAGCTATCTGCAGACGTTCGCATTTTCAGAGCAGGGCTGCAGGAGGCGCCCAACAAGGGCCACGTAAGCTACGTTTGAAGTTTGAGGGGGCAAGACAAGCAAGCAGCCCCAGTCTCTGTGCCTCTGTGCGAGCAGTGCCATGGGCAGATGGGGCTGAGCAACAGCTTTCCAGGCTAGCTCTTTCTGCCTGCGAGCTATCTGCAGACGTTCGCATTTTCAGAGCAGGGCTGCCGGAGGCGCCCGGCACGGACCACCTAAACTACGTTTGAAGTTTGAGGGGTCAAGACAAGCAAGCAGCCCCAGTCTCTGTGCCTCTGTGCGAGCAGTGCCATGGGCAGATGAGGCTGAGCAACAGCTTTCCAGGCTAGCTCTTTCTGCCTGCGAGCTATGTGCAGACGTTCGCATTTTCAGAGCAGGGCTGCCGGAAGCACCCGGCACGTACCACCTAAGCTACGTTTGAAGTTTGAGTTGGCAAGACAAGCAAGCAGCCCCAGTCTCTGTGCCTCTGTGCGAGCAGTGCCATGGGCAGATGAGGCTGAGCAACAGCATTCCAGGCTAGCTCTTTCTGCCTGCGAGCTATCTGCAGACGTTTGCATTTTCAGAGCAGGGCAGCCGGAAGCGCCTGGCACGGACCACCTAAGATGCGTTTGAAGTTTGAGGGGACAAGACAAGCAAGCAGCTCCAGTCTCTGTGCCTCTGTGCGAGCAGTGCCACGGGCAGATGAGGCTGAGCAACAGCTTTCCAGGCTAGCTCTTTCTGCCTGCGAGCTATCTGCAGACGTTCGCATTTTTGGAGCAGGGCTGCCGGAAGCACCCGGCACAGACCACCTAAGCTACGTTTGAAGTTTGAGGGGGCAAGACAAGCAAGCAGCCCCAGTCTCTGTGCCTCTGTGTGAGCAGTGCCACGGGCAGATGAGGCTGAGCAACAGCTTTCCAGGCTAGCTCTTTCTGCCTGCGAGCTATCTGCAGACGTTCGCATTTTCAGAGCAGGGCTGCAGGAGGCGCCCAACAAGGGCCACGTAAGCTACGTTTGAAGTTTGAGGGGTCAAGACAAGCAAGCAGCCCCAGTCTCTGTGCCTCTGTGCGAGCAGTGCCATGGGCAGATGGGGCTGAGCAACAGCTTTCCAGGCTAGCTCTTTCTGCCTGCGAGGTATCTGCAGACGTTCGCATTTTCAGAGCAGGGCTGCCGGAGGCGCCCGGCACGGACCACCTAAACTACGTTTGAAGTTTGAGGTGGCAAGACAAGCAAGCAGCCCCAGTCTCTGTGCCTCTGTGCGAGCAGTGCCATGGGCAGATGAGGCTGAGCAACAGCTTTCCAGGCTAGCTCTTTCTGCCTGCGTGCTTTTTGCAGAGGTTCGCATTTTCAGAGCAGGGCTGCCCGAAGCACCCGGCACGTACCACCTAAGCTACGTTTGAAGTTTGAGTTGGCAAGACAAGCAAGCAGCCCCAGTCTCTGTGCCTCTGTGCGAGCAGTGCCATGGGCAGATGAGGCTGAGCAACAGCATTCCAGGCTAGCTCTTTCTGCCTGCGAGCTATCTGCAGACGTTTGCATTTTCAGAGCAGGGCAGCCGGAAGCGCCTGGCACGGACCACCTAAGATGCGTTTGAAGTTTGAGGGGACAAGACAAGCAAGCAGCTCCAGTCTCTGTGCCTCTTTGCGAGCAGTGCCACGGGCAGATGAGGCTGAGCAACAGCTTTCCAGGCTAGCCCTTTCTGGCTGCGAGCTATCTGCAGACGTTCGCATTTTCGGAGCAGGGCTGCCGGAGGCGCCCAGCACAGACCACATAAGCTACGTTTGAAGTTTGAGGGGACAAGACAAGCAAGCAGCCCCAGTCTCTGTGCCTCTGTGCGAGCAGTGCCATGGGCAGATGAGGCTGAGAAACAGCTTTCCAGGCTAGCTCTTTCTGGCTGCGAGCTATTTGCAGACGTTTGCATTTTCAGAGCAGGGCTGCCGGAGGCGCCCCGCACGGACCACCTAAGCTACGTTTGAATATTGAGGGGGCAACACAAGCAAGCAGCCCCAGTCTCTGTGCCTCTGTGCGAGCAGTGCCATGGGCAGATGAGGCTGAGCAACAGCTTTCCAGGCTAGCTCTTTCTGCCTGCGAGCTATCTGCAGACGTTCGCATTTTTGGAGCAGGGCTGCCAAAGGCGCCCGGCACGGACCACCTAAGCTACGTTTGAAGTTTGAGGGGACAAGACAAGCAAGCAGCCCCAGTCTCTGTGCCTCTGTGCGAGCAGTGCCATGGGCAGATGAGGCTGAGCAACAGCTTTCCAGGCTAGCTCTTTCTGCCTGCGAGCTATCTGCAGACGTTCGCATTTTCAGACCAGGTCTGCCGGAAGCGCCCGGCACAAACAGCCAAAAGATACTTTTGAAGTTTGAGGGGGCAAGACAAGCAAGCAGCCCCAGTCTCTGTGCCTCTGTGTGAGCAGTGCCACGGGCAGATGAGGCTGAGCAACAGCTTTCCAGGCTAGCTCTTTCTGCCTGCGAGCTATCTGCAGACGTTCGCATTTTCAGAGCAGGGCTGCAGGAGGCGCCCAACAAGGGCCACGTAAGCTACGTTTGAAGTTTGAGGGGGCAAGACAAGCAAGCAGCCCCAGTCTCTGTGCCTCTGTGCGAGCAGTGCCATGGGCAGATGGGGCTGAGCAACAGCTTTCCAGGCTAGCTCTTTCTGCCTGCGAGCTATCTGCAGACGTTCGCATTTTCAGAGCAGGGCTGCCGGAGGCGCCCGGCACGGACCACCTAAAATACGTTTGAAGTTTGAGGGGTCAAGACAAGCAAGCAGCCCCAGTCTCTGTGCCTCTGTGCGAGCAGTGCCATGGGCAGATGAGGCTGAGCAACAGCTTTCCAGGCTAGCTCTTTCTGCCTGCGAGCTATCTGCAGACGTTCGCATTTTCAGAGCAGGGCTGCCGGAAGCACCCGGCACGTACCACCTAAGCTACGTTTGAAGTTTGAGTTGGCAAGACAAGCAAGCAGCCCCAGTCTCTGTGCCTCTGTGCGAGCAGTGCCATGGGCAGATGAGGCTGAGCAACAGCATTCCAGGCTAGCTCTTTCTGCCTGCGAGCTATCTGCAGACGTTCGCATTTTCGGAGCAGGGCAGCCGGAAGCGCCTGGCACGGACCACCTAAGATGCGTTTGAAGTTTGAGGGGACAAGACAAGCAAGCAGCTCCAGTCTCTGTGCCTCTGTGCGAGCAGTGCCACGGGCAGATGAGGCTGAGCAACAGCTTTCCAGGCTAGCCCTTTCTGCCTGCGAGCTATCTGCAGACGTTCGCATTTTCGGAGCAGGGCTGCAGGAGGTGCCCAACAAGGGCCACGTAAGCTACGTTTGAAGTTTGAGGGGGCAAGACAAGCAAGCAGCTCCAGTCTCTGTGCCTCTGTGCGAGCAGTGCCATGGGCAGATGAGGCTGAGCAACAGCTTTCCAGGCTAGCTCTTTCTGCCTGCGAGCTATCTGCAGACGTTCGCATTTTTGGAGCAGGGCTGCCGGAAGCACCCGGCACAGACCACCTAAGCTACGTTTGAAGTTTGAGGGGGCAAGACAAGCAAGCAGCCCCAGTCTCTGTGCCTCTGTGTGAGCAGTGCCACGGGCAGATGAGGCTGAGCAACAGCTTTCCAGGCTAGCTCTTTCTGCCTGCGAGCTATCTGCAGACGTTCGCATTTTCAGAGCAGGGCTGCAGGAGGCGCCCAACAAGGGCCACGTAAGCTACGTTTGAAGTTTGAGGGGGCAAAACAAGCAAGCAGCCCCAGTCTCTGTGCCTCTGTGCGAGCAGTGCCATGGGCAGATGGGGCTGAGCAACAGCTTTCCAGGCTAGCTCTTTCTGCCTGCGAGGTATCTGCAGACGTTCGCATTTTCAGAGCAGGGCTGCCGGAGGCGCCCGGCACGGACCACCTAAACTACGTTTGAAGTTTGAGGTGGCAAGACAAGCAAGCAGCCCCAGTCTCTGTGCCTCTGTGCGAGCAGTGCCATGGGCAGATGAGGCTGAGCAACAGCTTTCCAGGCTAGCTCTTTCTGCCTGCGAGCTATCTGCAGACGTTCGCATTTTCAGAGCAGGGCTGCCCGAAGCACCCGGCACGTACCACCTAAGCTACGTTTGAAGTTTGAGTTGGCAAGACAAGCAAGCAGCCCCAGTCTCTGTGCCTCTGTGCGAGCAGTGCCATGGGCAGATGAGGCTGAGCAACAGCATTCCAGGCTAGCTCTTTCTGCCTGCGAGCTATCTGCAGACGTTTGCATTTTCAGAGCAGGGCAGCCGGAAGCGCCTGGCACGGACCACCTAAGATGCGTTTGAAGTTTGAGGGGACAAGACAAGCAAGCAGCTCCAGTCTCTGTGCCTCTTTGCGAGCAGTGCCACGGGCAGATGAGGCTGAGCAACAGCTTTCCAGGCTAGCCCTTTCTGGCTGCGAGCTATCTGCAGACGTTCGCATTTTCGGAGCAGGGCTGCAGGAGGTGCCCAACAAGGGCCACGTAAGCTACGTTTGAAGTTTGAGGGGGCAAGACAAGCAAGCAGCCCCAGTCTCTGTGCCTCTGTGCGAGCAGTGCCATGGGCAGATGAGGCTGAGCAACAGCTTTCCAGGCTAGCTCTTTCTGCCTGCGAGCTATCTGCAGACGTTCGCATTTTCAGACCAGGGCTGCCGGAAGCACCCAGCACGGACCACCTAAGCTACGTTTGAAGTTTGAGGGGACAAGACAAGCAAGCAGCCCCAGTCTCTGTGCCTCTGTGCGAGCAGTGCCATGGGCAGATGAGGCTGAGCAACAGCTTTCCAGGCTAGCTCTTTCTGCCTGCGAGCTATCTGCAGACGTTCGCATTTTCAGAGCAGGGCTGCCAAAGACGCCCGGCACAAACAGCCAAAAGATACTTTTGAAGTTTGAGGGGGCAAGACAAGCAAGCAGCCCCAGTCTCTGTGCCTCTGTGCGAGCAGTGCCATGGGCAGATGAGGCTGAGCAACAGCTTTCCAAGCTAGCTCTTTCTGCCTGCGAGCTATCTGCAGACGTTCGCATTTTCGGAGCAGAGCTGCCGGAGGCTCGCGAGACGGACCACCTAAGCTACGTTTGAAGTTTGAGGGGACAAGACAAGCAAGCAGCCCCAGTCTCTGTGCCTCTGTGCGAGCAGTGCCATGGGCAGATGAGGCTGAGCAACAGCCTTCCAGGCTAGCACTTTCTGGCTGCGAGCTATCTGCAGACGTTCGCATTTTCGGAGTAGGGCTGCCGGAGGCGCCCAGCACAGACCACATAAGCTACGTTTGAAGTTTGAGGGGACAAGACAAGCAAGCAGCCCCAGTCTCTGTGCCTCTGTGCGAGCAGTGCCATGGGCAGATGAGGCTGAGAAACAGCTTTCCAGGCTAGCTCTTTCTGGCTGCGAGCTATTTGCAGACGTTTGCATTTTCAGAGCAGGGCTGCCGGAGGCGCGCCGCACGGACCACCTAAGCTACGTTTGAATATTGAGGGGGCAAGACAAGCAAGCAGCCCCAGTCTCTGTGCCTCTGTGCGAGCAGTGCCATGGGCAGATGAGGCTGAGCAACAGCTTTCCAGGCTAGCTCTTTCTGCCTGCGAGCTATCTGCAGACGTTCGCATTTTTGGAGCAGGGCTGCCAAAGGCGCCCGGCACGGACCACCTAAGCTACGTTTGAAGTTTGAGGGGAGAAGACAAGCAAGCAGCCCCAGTCTCTGTGCCTCTGTGCGAGCATTGCCATGGGCAGATGAGGCTGAGCAACAGCTTTCCAGGCTAGCTCTTTCTGCCTGCGAGCTATCTGCAGACGTTCGCATTTTCAGACCAGGTCTGCCGGAAGCGCCCGGCACAAACAGCCAAAAGATACTTTTGAAGTTTGAGGGGGCAAGACAAGCAAGCAGCCCCAGTCTCTGTGCCTCTGTGTGAGCAGTGCCACGGGCAGATGAGGCTGAGCAACAGCTTTCCAGGCTAGCTCTTTCTGCCTGCGAGCTATTTGCACACGTTCGCATTTTCAGAGCAGGGCTGCAGGAGGCGCCCAACAAGGGCCACGTATGCTACGTTTGAAGTTTGAGGGGGCAAGACAAGCAAGCAGCCCCAGTCTCTGTGCCTCTGTGCGAGCAGTGCCATGGGCAGATGGGGCTGAGCAACAGCTTTCCAGGCTAGCTCTTTCTGCCTGCGAGCTATCTGCAGACGTTCGCATTTTCAGAGCAGGGCTGCCGGAGGCGCCCGGCACGGACCACCTAAACTACGTTTGAAGTTTGAGGTGGCAAGACAAGCAAGCAGCCCCAGTCTCTGTGCCTCTGTGCGAGCAGTGCCATGGGCAGATGAGGCTGAGCAACAGCTTTCCAGGCTAGCTCTTTCTGCCTGCGAGCTATCTGCAGACGTTCGCATTTTCAGAGCAGGGCTGCCGGAAGCACCCGGCACGTACCACCTAAGCTACGTTTGAAGTTTGAGTTGGCAAGACAAGCAAGCAGCCCCAGTCTCTGTGCCTCTGTGCGAGCAGTGCCATGGGCAGATGAGGCTGAGCAACAGCATTCCAGGCTAGATCCTTCTGCCTGCGAGCTATCTGCAGATGTTCGCATTTTCGGAGCAGCGCTGCCACAAGCACCCGGCACGGACCACCTAAGCTACGTTTGAAGTTTGAGGGGACAAGACAAGCAAGCAGCCCCAGTCTCTGTGCCTCTGTGCGAGCAGTGCCATGGGCAGATGAGGCTGAGCAACAACTTTCCAGGCTAGCACTTTCTGCCTGCGAGCTATCTGTAGACGTTCGCATTTTTGGAGCAGGGCTGCCGGAGGCGCCCAGCACAGACCACCTAAGCTACGTTTGAAGTTTGAGGTGACAAGACAAGCAAGCAGCCCCAGTCTCTGTGCCTCTGTGCGAGCAGTGCCATGGGCAGATGAGGCTGAGCAACAGCTTTCCAGGCTAGCTCTTTCTGCCTGCGAGCTATCTGCAGACGTTCGCATTTTCAGACCAGGTCTGCCGGAAGCGCCCGGCACAAACAGCCAAAAGATACTTTTGAAGTTTGAGGGGGCAAGACAAGCAAGCAGCCCCAGTCTCTGTGCCTCTGTGTGAGCAGTGCCACGGGCAGATGAGGCTGAGCAACAGCTTTCCAGGCTAGCTCTTTCTGCCTGCGAGCTATCTGCAGACGTTCGCATTTTCAGAGCAGGGCTGCAGGAGGCGCCCAACAAGGGCCACGTAAGCTACGTTTGAAGTTTGAGGGGGCAAGACAAGCAAGCAGCCCCAGTCTCTGTGCCTCTGTGCGAGCAGTGCCATGGGCAGATGGGGCTGAGCAACAGCTTTCCAGGCTAGCTCTTTCTGCCTGCGAGCTATCTGCAGACGTTCGCATTTTCAGAGCAGGGCTGCCGGAGGCGCCCGGCACGGACCACCTAAGCTACGTTTGAAGTTTGAGGTGGCAAGACAAGCAAGCAGCCCCAGTCTCTGTGCCTCTGTGCGAGCAGTGCCATGGGCAGATGAGGCTGAGCAACAGCTTTCCAGGCTAGCTCTTTCTGCCTGCGAGCTATCTGCAGACGTTCGCATTTTCGGAGCAGGGCTGCCGGAGGCTCGCGATACGGACCACCTAAGCTACGTTTGAAGTTTGAGGGGGCAAGACAAGCAAGCAGCCCCAGTCTCTGTGCCTCTGTGCGAGCAGTGCCATGGGCAGATGAGGCTGAGCAACAGCTTTCCAGGCTAGCTCTTTCTGCCTGCGAGCTATCTGCAGACGTTTGCATTTTCAGAGCAGGGCAGCTGGACGCGCCCGGCACGGACCACCTAAGATGCGTTTGAAGTTTGAGGGGACAAGACAAGCAAGCAGCCCCAGTCTCTGTGCCTCTGTGCGAGCAGTGCCACGGGCAGATGAGGCTGAGCAACAGCTTTCCAGGCTAGCTCTTTCTGCCTGCGAGCTATCTGCAGACGTTCGCATTTTCGGAGCAGGGCTGCAGGAGGTGCCCAACAAGGGCCACGTAAGTTACGTTTGAAGTTTGAGGGGGCAAGACAAGCAAGCAGCCCCAGTCTCTGTGCCTCTGTGCGAGCAGTGCCATGGGCAGATGAGGCTGAGCAACAGCTTTCCAGGCTAGCTCTTTCTGCCTGCGAGCTATCTGCAGACGTTCGCATTTTCGGAGCAGGGCTGCCGGAAGCGCCCGGCACGGACAACCTAAGCTACGTTTGAAGTTTGAGGGGGCAAGACAAGCAAGCAGCCCCAGTCTCTGTGCCTCTGTGCGAGCAGTGCCATGGGCAGATGAGGCTGAGCAACAGCTTTCCAGGCTAGCTCTTTCTGCCTGCGAGCTATCTGCAGACGTTCGCATTTTTGGAGCAGGGCTGCCAAAGGCGCCCAGTACGGACCACCTAAGCTACGTTTGAAGTTTGAGGGGGCAAGACAAGCAAGCAGCCCCAGTCTCTGTGCCTCTGTGTGAGCAGTGCCATGGGCAGATGAGGCTGAGCAACAGCTTTCCAGGCTAGCTCTTTCTGCCTGCGAGCTATCTGCAGACGTTCGCATTTTCGGAGCAGGGCTGCCGGAGGATCGCGAGACGGACCACCTAAGCTACGTTTGAAGTTTGAGGGGGCAAGACAAGCAAGCAGCCCCAGTCTCTGTGCCTCTGTGCGAGCAGTGCCATGGGCAGATGAGACTGAGCAACAGCTTTCCAGGCTAGCACTTTCTGCCTGCGAGCTATCTGCAGACGTTCGCATTTTCGGAGCAGGGCTGCCGGAGGCGCCCAGCACAGACCACCTAAGGTACGTTTGAAGTTTGAGGGGTCAAGACAAGCAAGCAGCCCCAGTCTCTGTGCCTCTGTGCGAGCAGTGCCATGGGCAGATGAGGCTGAGCAACAGCTTTCCAGGCTAGCTCTTTCTGCCTGCGAGCTATCTGCAGACGTTCGCATTTTCGGAGCAGGGCTGCCGGAGGCGCCCAGCACAGACCACCTAAGGTACGTTTGAAGTTTGAGGGGTCAAGACAAGCAAGCAGCCCCAGTCTCTGTGCCTCTGTGCGAGCAGTGCCATGGGCAGATGAGGCTGAGCAACAGCTTTCCAGGCTAGCTTTTTCTGCCTGCGAGCTATCTGCAGACGTTCGCATTTTTGGAGCAGGGCTGCAAAGGCGCCCAGTACGGACCACCTAAGCTACGTTTGAAGTTTGATGGGGCAAGACAAGCAAGCAGCCCCAGTCTCTGTGCCTCTGTGCGAGCAGTGCCATGGGCAGATGAGGCTGAGCAACAGCTTTCCAGGCTAGCACTTTCTGCCTGCGAGCTATCTGTAGACGTTCGCATTTTTGGAGCAGGGCTGCCGGAGGCGCTCTGCACAGACCACCTAAGCTACGTTTGAAGTTTGAGGGGACAAGACAAGCAAGCAGCCCCAGTCTCTGTGCCTCTGTGCGAGCAGTGCCATGGGCAGATGAGGCTGAGCAACAGCTTTCCAGGCTAGCTCTTTCTGCCTGCGAGCTATCTGCAGACGTTCGCATTTTCGGAGCAGGGCTGCCAAAGGCGCCCGGCACAAACAGCCGAAAGACACTTTTGAAGTTTGAGGGGGCAAGACAAGCAAGCAGCCCCAGTCTCTGTGCCTCTGTGCGAGCAGTGCCATGGGCAGATGAGGCTGAGCAACAGCTTTCCAGGCTAGCTCTTTCTGCCTGCGAGCTATCTGCAGACGTACGCATTTTCGGAGCAGGGCTGCAGGAGTCGCCCAGCACAGACCACCTAAGCTACGTTTGAAGTTTGAGGGGACAAGACAAGCAAGCAGCCCCAGTCTCTGTGCCTCTGTGCGAGCAGTGCCATGGGCAGATGAGGCTGAGCAACAGCTTTCCAGGCTAGCTCTTTCTGCCTGCGAGCTATTTGCACACGTTCGCATTTTCAGAGCAGGGCTGCAGGAGGCGCCCAACAAGGGCCACGTATGCTACGTTTGAAGTTTGAGGGGGCAAGACAAGCAAGCAGCCCCAGTCTCTGTGCCTCTGTGCGAGCAGTGCCATGGGCAGATGGGGCTGAGCAACAGCTTTCCAGGCTAGCTCTTTCTGCCTGCGAGCTATCTGCAGACGTTCGCATTTTCAGAGCAGGGCTGCCGGAGGCGCCCGGCACGGACCACCTAAACTACGTTTGAAGTTTGAGGTGGCAAGACAAGCAAGCAGCCCCAGTCTCTGTGCCTCTGTGCGAGCAGTGCCATGGGCAGATGAGGCTGAGCAACAGCTTTCCAGGCTAGCTCTTTCTGCCTGCGAGCTATCTGCAGACGTTCGCATTTTCAGAGCAGGGCTGCCGGAAGCACCCGGCACGTACCACCTAAGCTACGTTTGAAGTTTGAGTTGGCAAGACAAGCAAGCAGCCCCAGTCTCTGTGCCTCTGTGCGAGCAGTGCCATGGGCAGATGAGGCTGAGCAACAGCATTCCAGGCTAGATCCTTCTGCCTGCGAGCTATCTGCAGATGTTCGCATTTTCGGAGCAGCGCTGCCACAAGCACCCGGCACGGACCACCTAAGCTACGTTTGAAGTTTGAGGGGACAAGACAAGCAAGCAGCCCCAGTCTCTGTGCCTCTGTGCGAGCAGTGCCATGGGCAGATGAGGCTGAGCAACAACTTTCCAGGCTAGCACTTTCTGCCTGCGAGCTATCTGTAGACGTTCGCATTTTTGGAGCAGGGCTGCCGGAGGCGCCCAGCACAGACCACCTAAGCTACGTTTGAAGTTTGAGGTGACAAGACAAGCAAGCAGCCCCAGTCTCTGTGCCTCTGTGCGAGCAGTGCCATGGGCAGATGAGGCTGAGCAACAGCTTTCCAGGCTAGCTCTTTCTGCCTGCGAGCTATCTGCAGACGTTCGCATTTTCAGACCAGGTCTGCCGGAAGCGCCCGGCACAAACAGCCAAAAGATACTTTTGAAGTTTGAGGGGGCAAGACAAGCAAGCAGCCCCAGTCTCTGTGCCTCTGTGTGAGCAGTGCCACGGGCAGATGAGGCTGAGCAACAGCTTTCCAGGCTAGCTCTTTCTGCCTGCGAGCTATCTGCAGACGTTCGCATTTTCAGAGCAGGGCTGCAGGAGGCGCCCAACAAGGGCCACGTAAGCTACGTTTGAAGTTTGAGGGGGCAAGACAAGCAAGCAGCCCCAGTCTCTGTGCCTCTGTGCGAGCAGTGCCATGGGCAGATGGGGCTGAGCAACAGCTTTCCA
Source organism: Opisthocomus hoazin (assembly GCF_030867145.1). NCBI lineage: Eukaryota > Metazoa > Chordata > Aves > Opisthocomiformes > Opisthocomidae > Opisthocomus > Opisthocomus hoazin. The sequence continues at coordinate 13,732,882 of NC_134435.1, forward strand.
GGCTAGCTCTTTCTGCCTGCGAGCTATCTGCAGACGTTCGCATTTTCAGAGCAGGGCTGCCGGAGGCGCCCGGCACGGACCACCTAAGCTACGTTTGAAGTTTGAGGTGGCAAGACAAGCAAGCAGCCCCAGTCTCTGTGCCTCTGTGCGAGCAGTGCCATGGGCAGATGAGGCTGAGCAACAGCTTTCCAGGCTAGCTCTTTCTGCCTGCGAGCTATCTGCAGACGTTCGCATTTTCGGAGCAGGGCTGCCGGAGGCTCGCGATACGGACCACCTAAGCTACGTTTGAAGTTTGAGGGGGCAAGACAAGCAAGCAGCCCCAGTCTCTGTGCCTCTGTGCGAGCAGTGCCATGGGCAGATGAGGCTGAGCAACAGCTTTCCAGGCTAGCTCTTTCTGCCTGCGAGCTATCTGCAGACGTTTGCATTTTCAGAGCAGGGCAGCTGGACGCGCCCGGCACGGACCACCTAAGATGCGTTTGAAGTTTGAGGGGACAAGACAAGCAAGCAGCCCCAGTCTCTGTGCCTCTGTGCGAGCAGTGCCACGGGCAGATGAGGCTGAGCAACAGCTTTCCAGGCTAGCTCTTTCTGCCTGCGAGCTATCTGCAGACGTTCGCATTTTCGGAGCAGGGCTGCAGGAGGTGCCCAACAAGGGCCACGTAAGTTACGTTTGAAGTTTGAGGAGGCAAGACAAGCAAGCAGCCCCAGTCTCTGTGCCTCTGTGCGAGCAGTGCCATGGGCAGATGAGGCTGAGCAACAGCTTTCCAGGCTAGCTCTTTCTGCCTGCGAGCTATCTGCAGACGTTCGCATTTTCGGAGCAGGGCTGCCGGAAGCGCCCGGCACGGACAACCTAAGCTACGTTTGAAGTTTGAGGGGGCAAGACAAGCAAGCAGCCCCAGTCTCTGTGCCTCTGTGCGAGCAGTGCCATGGGCAGATGAGGCTGAGCAACAGCTTTCCAGGCTAGCTCTTTCTGCCTGCGAGCTATCTGCAGACGTTCGCATTTTTGGAGCAGGGCTGCCAAAGGCGCCCAGTACGGACCACCTAAGCTACGTTTGAAGTTTGAGGGGGCAAGACAAGCAAGCAGCCCCAGTCTCTGTGCCTCTGTGTGAGCAGTGCCATGGGCAGATGAGGCTGAGCAACAGCTTTCCAGGCTAGCTCTTTCTGCCTGCGAGCTATCTGCAGACGTTCGCATTTTCGGAGCAGGGCTGCCGGAGGATCGCGAGACGGACCACCTAAGCTACGTTTGAAGTTTGAGGGGGCAAGACAAGCAAGCAGCCCCAGTCTCTGTGCCTCTGTGCGAGCAGTGCCATGGGCAGATGAGACTGAGCAACAGCTTTCCAGGCTAGCACTTTCTGCCTGCGAGCTATCTGCAGACGTTCGCATTTTCGGAGCAGGGCTGCCGGAGGCGCCCAGCACAGACCACCTAAGGTACGTTTGAAGTTTGAGGGGTCAAGACAAGCAAGCAGCCCCAGTCTCTGTGCCTCTGTGCGAGCAGTGCCATGGGCAGATGAGGCTGAGCAACAGCTTTCCAGGCTAGCTCTTTCTGCCTGCGAGCTATCTGCAGACGTTCGCATTTTCGGAGCAGGGCTGCCGGAGGCGCCCAGCACAGACCACCTAAGGTACGTTTGAAGTTTGAGGGGTCAAGACAAGCAAGCAGCCCCAGTCTCTGTGCCTCTGTGCGAGCAGTGCCATGGGCAGATGAGGCTGAGCAACAGCTTTCCAGGCTAGCTTTTTCTGCCTGCGAGCTATCTGCAGACGTTCGCATTTTTGGAGCAGGGCTGCAAAGGCGCCCAGTACGGACCACCTAAGCTACGTTTGAAGTTTGATGGGGCAAGACAAGCAAGCAGCCCCAGTCTCTGTGCCTCTGTGCGAGCAGTGCCATGGGCAGATGAGGCTGAGCAACAGCTTTCCAGGCTAGCACTTTCTGCCTGCGAGCTATCTGTAGACGTTCGCATTTTTGGAGCAGGGCTGCCGGAGGCGCTCTGCACAGACCACCTAAGCTACGTTTGAAGTTTGAGGGGACAAGACAAGCAAGCAGCCCCAGTCTCTGTGCCTCTGTGCGAGCAGTGCCATGGGCAGATGAGGCTGAGCAACAGCTTTCCAGGCTAGCTCTTTCTGCCTGCGAGCTATCTGCAGACGTTCGCATTTTCGGAGCAGGGCTGCCAAAGGCGCCCGGCACAAACAGCCGAAAGACACTTTTGAAGTTTGAGGGGGCAAGACAAGCAAGCAGCCCCAGTCTCTGTGCCTCTGTGCGAGCAGTGCCATGGGCAGATGAGGCTGAGCAACAGCTTTCCAGGCTAGCTCTTTCTGCCTGCGAGCTATCTGCAGACGTACGCATTTTCGGAGCAGGGCTGCAGGAGTCGCCCAGCACAGACCACCTAAGCTACGTTTGAAGTTTGAGGGGACAAGACAAGCAAGCAGCCCCAGTCTCTGTGCCTCTGTGCGAGCAGTGCCATGGGCAGATGAGGCTGAGCAACAGCTTTCCAGGCTAGCTCTTTCTGCCTGCGAGCTATTTGCAGACGTTCGCATTTTCAGAGCAGGGCTACCGGAGGCGCCCGGCACAAACAGCCAAAAGATACTTTTGAAGTTTGAGGGGTCAAGACAAGCAAGCAGCCCCAGTCTCTGTGCCTCTGTGCGAGCAGTGCCATGGGCAGATGAGGCTGAGCAACAGCTTTCCAGGCTAGCTCTTTCTGCCTGCGAGCTATCTGCAGACGTTCGCATTTTCGGAGTAGGGCTGCCGGAGGCGCCCAGCACAGACCACCTAAGCTACATTTGAAGTTTGAGGGGACAAGACAAGCAAGCAGCCCCAGTCTCTGTGCCTCTGTGCGAGCAGTGCCATGGGCAGATGAGGCTGAGCAACAGCTTTCCAGGCTAGCTCTTTCTGCCTGCGAGCTATCTGCAGACGTTCGCATTTTCGGAGCATGGCTGCCGGAAGCGCACGGCACGGACCACCTAAGATACGTTTGAAGTTTGAGGGGACAAGACAAGCAAGCAGCCCCATTCTCTGTGCCTCTGTGCAAGCAGTGCCATGGGCAGATGAGGCTGAGCAACAGCTTTCCAGGCTAGCTCTTTCTGCCTGCGAGCTATCTGCAGATGTTCGCATTTTCGGAGCAGGGCTGCCGGAAGCACCCGGCACGTACCACCTAAGCTACGTTTGAAGTTTGAGGGGGCAAGACAAGCAAGCAGCCCCAGTCTCTGTGCCTCTGTGCGAGCAGAGCCATGGGCAGATGAGGCTGAGCAACAGCTTTCCAGGCTAGCTCTTTCTGCCTGCGAGCTATCTGCAGATGTTCGCATTTTTGGAGCATCGCTGCTGCAAGCACCCGGCACGGACCACCTAAGCTACGTTTGAAGTTTGAGGGGGCAAGACAAGCAAGCAGCCCCAGTCTCTGTGCCTCTGTGCGAGCAGTGCCATGGGCAGATGAGGATGAGCAACAGCTTTCCAGGCTAGCACTTTCTGCCTGCGAGCTATCTGTAGACGTTCGCATTTTTGGAGCAGGGCTGCCGGAGGCGCCCAGCACAGACCACCTAAGCTACGTTTGAAGTTTGAGGGTACAAGACAAGCAAGCAGCCCCAGTCTCTGTGACTCTGTGCGAGCAGTGCCATGGGCAGATGAGGCTGAGCAACAGCTTTCCAGGCTAGCTCTTTCTGCTTCGAGCTATTTGCAGACGTTCGCATTTTCGGAGAAGGGCTGCAAAAGGCGCTCGGCACAAACAGCCAAAAGATAGTTTGAAGTTTGAGGGGGCAAGACAAGCAAGCAGCCCCAGTCTCTGTGCCTCTGTGCGAGCAGTGCCATGGGCAGATGAGGCTGAGCAACAGCTTTCCAGGCTAGCTCTTTCTGCATGCGAGCTATCTGCAGACGTTCGCATTTTCGGAGCAGGGCTGCCGGAGGATCGCGAGACGGACCACCTAAGCTACGTTTGAAGTTTGAGGGGGCAAGACAAGCAAGCAGCCCCAGTCTCTGTGCCTCTGTGCGAGCAGTGCCATGGGCAGATGAGGCTGAGCAACAGCTTTCCAGGCTAGCTCTTTCTGCCTGCGAGCTATTTGCAGACGTTCGCATTTTCAGAGCAGGGCTGCCGGAGGCGCCCGGCACAGACCACCTAAGCTACGTTTGAAGTTTTAGGGGTGAAGACAAGCAAGCAGCCCCAGTCTCTGTGTCTCTGTGCGAGCAGTGCCATGGGCAGATGAGGCTGAGCAACAGCTTTCCAGGCTAGCTCTTTGTGGCTGCGAGCTATCTGCAGACGTTCGCATTTTCGGAGTAGGGCTACCGGAGGCGCCCAGCACAGACCACCTAAGCTACATTTGAAGTTTGAGGGGACAAGACAAGCAAGCAGCCCCAGTCTCTGTGCCTCTGTGCGAGCAGTGCCATGGGCAGATGAGGCTGAGCAACAGCTTTCCAGGCTAGCTCTTTCTGCCTGCGAGCTATCTGCAGACGTTCGCATTTTCGGAGCAGGGCTGCCGGAAGCGCCCGGCACTGACCACCTAAGATACGTTTGAAGTTTGAGGGGACAAGACAAGCAAGCAGCCCCAGTCTCTGTGCCTCTGTGCGAGCACTGCCATGGGCAGATGAGGCTGAGCAACAGCTTTCCAGGCTAGCTCTTTCTGCCTGCGAGCTATCTGTAGACGTTCGCATTTTTGGAGCAGGGCTGAAGGAGGAGCCCAGCACAGACCACCTAAGCTACGTTTGAAGTTTGAGGGGACAAGACAAGCAAGCAGCCCCAGTCTCTGTGCCTCTGTGTGAGCAGTGCCATGGGCAGATGAGGCTGAGCAACAGCTTTCCAGGCTAGCTCTTTCTGCCTGCGAGCTATCTGCAGACGTTCGCATTTTCGGAGCAGGGCTGCCAAAGGCGCCCGGCACAAACAGCCAAAAGATACTTTTGAAGTATGAGAGGGTAAGACAAGCAAGCAGCCCCAGTCTCTGTGCCTCTGTGCGAGCAGTGCCATGGGCAGATGAGGCTGAGCAACAGCTTTCCAGGCTAGCTCTTTCTGCCTGCGAGCTATCTGCAGACGTTCGCATTTTCGGAGCATGGCTGCCGGAAGCGCACGGCACGGACCACCTAAGATACGTTTGAAGTTTGAGGGGACAAGACAAGCAAGCAGCCCCAGTCTCTGTGCCTCTGTGCGAGCAGTGCCATGGGCAGATGAGGCTGAGCAACAGCTTTCCAGGCTAGCTCTTTCTGCCTGCGAGCTATCTTCAGACGTTCGCATTTTCGGAGCAGGGCTGCCGGAAGCACCCGGCACGTACCACCTAAGGTACGTTTGAAGTTTGAGGGGGCAAGACAAGCAAGCAGCCCCAGTCTCTGTGCCTCTGTGCGAGCAGTGCCATGGGCAGATGAGGCTGAGCAACAGTTTTCCAGGCTAGCTCTTTCTGCCTGCGAGCTATCTGCAGATGTTCGCATTTTTGGAGCATCGCTGCCGCAAGCACCCGGCACGGACCACCTAAGCTACGTTTGAAGTTTGAGGGGGCAAGACAAGCAAGCAGCCCCAGTCTCTGTGCCTCTGTGCGAGCAGTGCCATGGGCAGATGAGGATGAGCAACAGCTTTCCAGGCTAGCTCTTTCTGCCTGCGAGCTATTTGGAGACGTTCGCATTTTCAGAGCAGGGCTGCCGGAGGCACCCGGCACAGACCACCTAAGCTACGTTTGAAGTTTGAGGGGTGAAGACAAGCAAGCAGCCCCAGTCTCTGTGTCTCTGTGCGAGCAGTGCCATGGGCAGATGAGGCTGAGCAACAGCTTTCCAGGCTAGCTCTTTCTGCCTGCGAGCTATCTGCAGACGTTCGCATTTTCGGAGTAGGGCTGCCGGAGGCGCCCAGCACAGACCACCTAAGCTACATTTGAAGTTTGAGGGGACAAGACAAGCAAGCAGCCCCAGTCTCTGTGCCTCTGTGCGAGCAGTGCCATGGGCAGATGAGGCTGAGCAACAGCTTTCCAGGCTAGCTCTTTCTGCCTGCGAGCTATCTGCAGACGTTCGCATTTTCGGAGCAGGGCTGCCGGAAGCGCCCGGCACTGACCACCTAAGATACGTTTGAAGTTTGAGGGGACAAGACAAGCAAGCAGCCCCAGTCTCTGTGCCTCTGTGCGAGCAGTGCCATGGGCAGATGAGGCTGAGCAACAGCTTTCCAGGCTAGCTCTTTCTGCCTGCGAGCTATCTGTAGACGTTCGCATTTTTGGAGCAGGGCTGAAGGAGGCGCCCAGCACAGACCACCTAAGCTACGTTTGAAGTTTGAGGGGACAAGACAAGCAAGCAGCCCCAGTCTCTGTGCCTCTGTGTGAGCAGTGCCATGGGCAGATGAGGCTGAGCAACAGCTTTCCAGGCTAGCTCTTTCTGCCTGCGAGCTATCTGCAGACGTTCGCATTTTCGGAGCAGGGCTGCCAAAGGCGCCCGGCACAAACAGACAAAAGATACTTTTGAAGTATGAGAGGGCAAGACAAGCAAGCAGCCCCAGTCTCTGTGCCTCTGTGCGAGCAGTGCCATGGGCAGATGAGGCTGAGCAACAGCTTTCCAGGCTAGCTCTTTCTGCCTGCGAGCTATCTGCAGACGTACACATTTTCGGAGCAGGGCTGCCGGAGGCGCCCAGCACAGACCACCTAAGCTACGTTTGAAGTTTGAGGGGACAAGACAAGCAAGCAGCCCCAGTCTCTGTGCCTCTGTGCGAGCAGTGCCATGGGTAGATGAGGCTGAGCAACAGCTTTCCAGGCTAGCTCTTTCTGCTTCGAGCTATCTGCAGACGTTCGCATTTTCGGAGCAGGGCTGCAAAAGGCGCTCGGAACAAACAGCCAAAAGATAGTTTGAAGTTTGAGGGGACAAGACAAGCAAGCAGCCCCAGTCTCTGTGCCTCTGTGCGAGCAGTGCCATGGGCAGATGAGGCTGAGCAACAGCTTTCCAGGCTAGCTCTTTCTGCCTGCGAGCTATCTGCAGACGTTCGCATTTTCGGAGCAGGGCTGCCGGAGGATCGCGAGACGGACCACCTAAGCTACGTTTGAAGTTTGAGGGGGCAAGACAAGCAAGCAGCCCCAGTCTCTGTGCCTCTGTGCGAGCAGTGCCATGGGCAGATGAGGCTGAGCAACAGCTTTCCAGGCTAGCTCTTTCTGCCTGCGAGCTATCTGCAGACGTTCGCATTTTCGGAGCAGGGCTGCCAAAGGCGCCCGGCACAAACAGCCAAAAGATACTTTTGAAGTATGAGAGGGTAAGACAAGCAAGCAGCCCCAGTCTCTGTGCCTCTGTGCGAGCAGTGCCATGGGCAGATGAGGCTGAGCAACAGCTTTCCAGGCTAGCTCTTTCTGCCTGCGAGCTATCTGCAGACGTTCGCATTTTCGGAGTAGGGCTGCCGGAGGCGCCCAGCACAGACCACCTAAGCTACATTTGAAGTTTGAGGGGACAAAACAAGCAAGCAGCCCCAGTCTCTGTGCCTCTGTGCGAGCAGTGCCATGGGCAGATGAGGCTGAGCAACAGCTTTCCAGGCTAGCTCTTTCTGCCTGCGAGCTATCTGCAGACGTTTGCATTTTCGGAGCATGGCTGCCGGAAGCGCACGGCACGGACCACCTAAGCTACGTTTGAAGTTTGAGGGGACAAGACAAGCAAGCAGCCCCAGTCTCTGTGCCTCTGTGCGAGCAGTGCCATGGGCAGATGAGGATGAGCAACAGCTTTCCAGGCTAGCTCTTTCTGCCTGCGAGCTATCTGCAGACGTTCGCATTTTCGGAGCAGGGCTGCCGGAAGCACCCGGCACGTACCACCTAAGCTACGTTTGAAGTTTGAGGGGGCAAGACAAGCAAGCAGCCCAAGTCTCTGTGCCTCTGTGCGAGCAGTGCCATGGGCAGATGAGGCTGAGCAACAGTTTTCCAGGCTAGCTCTTTCTGCCTGCGAGCTATCTGCAGATGTTCGCATTTTTGGAGCATCGCTGCCGCAAGCACCCGGCACGGACCACCTAAGCTACGTTTGAAGTTTGAGGGGACAAGACAAGCAAGCAGCCCCAGTCTCTGTGCCTCTGTGCGAGCAGTGCCATGGGCAGATGAGGCTGAGCAACAGCTTTCCAGGCTAGCTCTTTCTGCCTGCGAGCTATCTGTAGTCGTTCGCATTTTTGGAGCAGGGCTGAAGGAGGCGCCCAGCACAGACCACCTAAGCTACGTTTGAAGTTTGAGGGGACAAGACAAGCAAGCAGCCCCAGTCTCTGTGCCTCTGTGTGAGCAGTGCCATGGGCAGATGAGGCTGAGCAACAGCTTTCCAGGCTAGCTCATTCTGCCTGCGAGCTATCTGCAGACGTTCGAATTTTTGGAGCAGGGCTGCCGGAGGCACCCAGCACAGACCACCTAAGCTACATGTGAAGTTTGAGGGGACAAGACAAGCAAGCAGCCCCAGTCTCTGTGCCTCTGTGTGAGCAGTGCCATGGGCAGATGAGGCTGAGCAACAGCTTTCCAGGCTAGCTCTTTCTGCCTGCGAGCTATCTGCAGACGTTCGCATTTTCGGAGCAGGGCTGCCGGAGGCGCCCGGCACAAACAGCCAAAAGATACTTTTGAAGTATGAGAGGGCAAGACAAGCAAGCAGCCCCAGTCTCTGTGCCTCTGTGCGAGCAGTGCCATGGGCAGATGAGGCTGAGCAACAGCTTTCCAGGCTAGCTCTTTCTGCCTGCGAGCTATCTGCAGACGTACGCATTTTCGGAGCAGGGCTGCCGGAGGCGCCCAGCACAGACCACCTAAGCTACGTTTGAAGTTTGAGGGGACAAGACAAGCAAGCAGCCCCAGTCTCTGTGCCTCTGTGCGAGCAGTGCCATGGGCAGATGAGGCTGAGCAACAGCTTTCCAGGCTAGCTCTTTCTGCTTCGAGCTATCTGCAGACGTTCGCATTTTCGGAGCAGGGCTGCCAAAGGCGCTCGGCACAAACAGCCAAAAGATAGTTTAAAGTTTGAGGGGGCAAGACAAGCAAGCAGCCCCAGTCTCTGTGCCTCTGTGCGAGCAGTGCCATGGGCAGATGAGGCTGAGCAACAGCTTTCCAGGCTAGCTCTTTCTGCCTGCGAGCTATCTGCAGACGTTCGCATTTTCGGAGCAGGGCTGCCGGAGGATCGCGAGACGGACCACCTAAGCTACGTTTGAAGTTTGAGGGGTCAAGACAAGCAAGCAGCCCCAGTCTCTGTGCCTCTGTGCGAGTAGTGCCATGGGCAGATGAGACTGAGCAACAGCTTTCCAGGCTAGCACTTTCTGGCTGCGAGCTATCTGCAGACGTTCGCATTTTTGGAGCAGGGCTGACTGAGGCGCCCAGCACAGACCACCTAAGCTACGTTTGAAGTTTGAGGGGTCAAGACAAGCAAGCAGCCCCAGTCTCTGTGCCTCTGTGCGAGCAGTGCCATGGGCAGATGAGGCTGAGCAACAGCTTTCCAGGCTAGCTCTTTCTGCCTGCGAGCTATCTGTAGAAGTTCGCATTTTCGGAGCAGGGCTGCCGGAAGCGCCCGGCACAGACCACCTAAGCTACGTTTGAAGTTTGAGGGGACAAGACAAGCAAGCAGCCCCAGTCTCTGTGCCTCTGTGCGAGCAGTGCCATGGGCAGATGAGGCTGAGCAACAGCTTTCCAGGCTAGCTCTTTCTGCCTGCGAGCTATCTGCAGACGTTCGCATTTTCAGAGCAGGGCTGCCGGAAGCGCGGGGCACAAACAGACAAGAGATACTTTTGAAGTTTGAGGGGGCAAGACAAGCAAGCAGCCCCAGTCTCTGTGCCTCTGTGCGAGCAGTGCCATGGGCAGATGAGGCTGAGCAACATTTTTCTAGGCTAGCTCTTTCTGCCTGCGAGCTATCTGCAGACGTTCGCATTTTCAGAGCAGGGCTGCCGGAGGCGCCTGGCACGGACCACCTAAGCTACGTTTGAAGTTTGAGGGGGCAAGAAAAGCAAGCAGCCCCAGTCTCTGTGCCTCTGTGCGAGCAGTGCCATGGGCAGATGAGGCTGAGCAACAGCTTTCCAGGCTAGCTCTTTCTGCCTGCGAGCTATCTGCAGACGTTCGCATTTTTGGAGCAGGGCTGCCGGAGGCGCCCGGCACGGACCACCTAAGCTACGTTTGAAGTTTGAGGGGTCAAGACAAGCAAGCAGCCCCAGTCTCTGTGCCTCTGTGCGAGCAGTGCCATGGGCAGATGAGGCTGAGCAACAGCTTTCCAGGCTAGCTCTTTCTGCCTGCGAGCTATCTGCAGACGTTCGCATTTTCGGAGCAGGGCTGCCGGAGGCGCCCAGCACAGACCACCTAAGCTACGTTTGAAGTTTGAGGGGACAAGACAAGCAAGCAGCCCCAGTCTCTGTGCCTCTGTGCGAGCAGTGCCATGGGCAGATGAGGCTGAGCAACAGCTTTCCAGGCTAGCTCTTTCTGCCTGCGAGCTATCTGCAGACATTCGCATTTTCGGAGCAGGGCTGCCGGAGGCGTCCAACAAGGGCCACGTAAGCTACGTTTGAAGTTTGAGGGGGCAAGACAAGCAAGCAGCCACAGTCTCTGTGCCTCTGTGCGAGCAGTGCCATGGGCAGATGAGGCTGAGCAACATTTTTCTAGGCTAGCTCTTTCTGCCTGCGAGCTATTTGCAGACGTTCGCATTTTCGGAGCAGGGCTGCCGGAGGCGCCTGGCACGGACCACCTAAGCTACGTTTGAAGTTTGAGGTGGCAAGACAAGCAAGCAGCCCCAGTCTCTGTGCCTCTGTGCGAGCAGTGCCATGGGCAGATGAGGCTGAGCAACAGCCTTCCAGGCTAGCTCTTTCTGCCTGCGAGCTATCTGCAGACGTTCGCATTTTTGGAGCAGGGCTGCCGGAGGCGCTCGGCACAGACCACCTAAGGTACGTTTGAAGTTTGAGGGGACAAGACAAGCAAGCAGCCCCAGTCTCTGTGCCTCTGTGCGAGCAGTGCCATGGGCAGATGAGGCTGAGCAACAGCTTTCCAGGCTAGCTCTTTCTGGCTGCGAGCTATCTGCAGACGTTCGCATTTTTGGAGCAGGGCTGCCAAAGGCGCCCAGTACGGACAACCTAAGCTACGTTTGAAGTTTGAGGGGGCAAGACAAGCAAGCAGCCCCAGTCTCTGTGCCTCTGTGCGAGCAGTGCCATGGGCAGATGAGGCTGAGCAACAGCTTTCCAGGCTAGCTCTTTCTGCCTGCGAGCTATCTGCAGACGTTCGCATTTTTGGAGCAGGGCTGCCGGAGGCGCTCGGCACAGACCACCTAAGCTACGTTTGAAGTTTGAGGGGACAAGACAAGCAAGCAGCCCCAGTCTCTGTGCCTCTGTGCGAGCAGTGCCATGGGCAGATGAGGCTGAGCAACAGCTTTCCAGGCTAGCTCTTTCTGGCTGCGAGCTATCTGCAGACGTTCGCATTTTTGGAGCAGGGCTGACAAAGGCGCCCAGTACTGACCACCTAAGCTACGTTTGCAGTTTGAGGGGGCAAGACAAGCAAGCAGCCCCAGTCTCTGTGCCTCTGTGCGAGCAGTGCCATGGGCAGATGAGGCTGAGCAACAGCTTTCCAGTCTAGCTCTTTCTGCCTGCGAGCTATCTGCAGACATTCGCATTTTCGGAGTAGGGCTGCCGGAGGCGCCCAGCACAGACCACCTAAGCTACATTTGAAGTTTGAGGGGACAAGACAAGCAAGCAGCCCAAGTCTCTGTGCCTCTGTGCGAGCAGTGCCATGGGCAGATGAGGCTGAGCAACAGCTTTCCAGGCTAGCTCTTTGTGGCTGCGAGCTATCTGCAGACTTTCGCATTTTCGGAGCAGGGCTGCCGGAAGCGCCCGGCACGGACCACCTAAGATACATTTGAAGTTTGAGGGGACAAGACAAGCAAGCAGCCCCAGTCTCTGTGCCTCTGTGCGAGCAGTGCCATGGGCAGATGAGGCTGAGCAACAGCTTTCCAGGCTAGCTCTTTCTGCCTGCGAGCTATCTGCAGACGTTCGCATTTTCGGAGCAGGGCTGCCGGAAGCGCCCGGCACGGACCACCTAAGCTACGTTTGAAGTTTGAGGGGACAAGACAAGCAAGCAGCCCCAGTCTCTGTGCCTCTGTGCGAGCAGTGCCATGGGCAGATGAGGCTGAGCAACAGCTTTCCAGGCTAGCTCTTTCTGCCTGCGAGCTGTTTGCAGACGTTCGCATTTTCAGAGCAGGTCTGCCAGAAGCGCCCGGCACAAACAGACAAGAGATACTTTTGAAGTTTGAGGGGACAAGACAAGCAAGCAGCCCCAGTCTCTGTGCCTCTGTGCGAGCAGTGCCATGGGCAGATGAGGCTGAGCAACACTTTTCTTGGCTAGCTCTTTCTGCCTGCGAGCTATTTGCACACGTTCGCATTTTCAGACCAGGTCTGCCGGAAGCGCCCGGCACAAACCGCCAAAAGATACTTTTGAAGTTTGAGGGGGCAAGACAAGCAAGCAGCCCCAGTCTCTGTGCCTCTGTGTGAGCAGTGCCACGGGCAGATGAGGCTGAGCAACAGCTTTCCAGGCTAGCTCTTTCTGCCTGCGAGCTATCTGCAGACGTACGCATTTTCCGAGCAGGGCTGCCGGAGGCTCCCGAGACGGACCACTTAAGCTACGTTTGAAGTTTGAGGTGGCAAGACAAGCAAGCAGCCCCAGTCTCTGTGCCTCTGTGCGAGCAGTGCCATGGGCAGATGAAGCTGAGCAACAGCTTTCCAGGCGAGATCTTTCTGCTTCGAGCTATCTGCAGACGTTCGCATTTTCGGAGCAGGGCTGCCAAAGGCGCTCGGCACAAACAGCCAAAAGATAGTATGAAGTTTGAGGGGGCAAGACAAGCAAGCAGCCCCAGTCTCTGTGCCTCTGTGCGAGCAGTGCCATGGGCAGATGAGGCTGAGCAACAGCTTTCCAGGCTAGCTCTTTCTGCCTGCGAGCTATCTGCAGACGTTCGCATTTTTGAAGCAGGGCTGCCAAAGGCGCCCGGCACGGACCACCTAAGCTACGTTTGAAGTTTGAGGGGTCAAGACAAGCAAGCAGCCCCAGTCTCTGTGCCTCTGTGCGAGCAGTGCCATGGGCAGATGAGGCTGAGCAACAGCTTTCCAGGTTAGCTCTTTCTGCCTGCGAGCTATCTGCAGACGTTCGCATTTTCGGAGCAGCGCTGCCGGAAGCACCCGGCACGTACCACCTAAGCTACGTTTGAATATTGAGCGGGCAAGACAAGCAAGCAGCCCCAGTCTCTGTGCCTCTGTGCGAGCAGTGCCATGGGCAGATGAGGCTGAGCAACAGCTTTCCAGGCTAGCTCTTTCTGGCTGCGAGCTATCTGCAGACGTTCGCATTTTTGGAGCAGGGCTGCCAAAGGCGCCCAGTACGGACCACCTAAGCTACGTTATAAGTTTGAGGGGGCAAGACAAGCAAGCAGCCCCAGTCTCTGTGCCTCTGTGCGAGCAGTGCCATGGGCAGATGAGGCTGAGCAACAGTATTCCAGGCTAGCTCTTTCTGCCTGCGAGCTATCTGCAGACATTCGCATTTTCGGAGTAGGGCTGCCGGAGGCGCCCAGCACAGACCACCTAAGCTACATTTGAAGTTTGAGGGGACAAGACAAGCAAGCAGCCCAAGTCTCTGTGCCTCTGTGCGAGCAGTGCTATGGGCAGATGAGGCTGAGCAACAGCTTTCCAGGCTAGCTCTTTCTGCCTGCGAGCTATCTGCAGACTTTCGCATTTTCGGAGCAGGGCTGCCGGAAGCGCCCGGCACGGACCACCTAAGATACATTTGAAGTTTGAGGGGGCAAGACAAGCAAGCAGCCCCAGTCTCTGTGCCTCTGTGCGAGCAGTGCCATGGGCAGATGAGGCTGAGCAACAGCTTTCCAGGCTAGCTCTTTCTGCCTGCGAGCTATCTGCAGACATTCGCATTTTCGGAGTAGGGCTGCCGGAGGCGCCCAGCACAGACCACCTAAGCTACATTTGAAGTTTGAGGGGACAATACAAGCAAGCAGCCCAAGTCTCTGTGCCTCTGTGCGAGCAGTGCCATGGGCAGATGAGGCTGAGCAACAGCTTTCCAGGCTAGCTCTTTCTGCCTGCGAGCTATCTGCAGACTTTCGCATTTTCGGAGCAGGGCTGCCGGAAGCGCCCGGCACGGACCACCTAAGATACATTTGAAGTTTGAGGGGACAAGACAAGCAAGCAGCCCCAGTCTCTGTGCCTCTGTGCGAGCAGTGCCATGGGCAGATGAGGCTGAGCAACAGCTTTCCAGGCTAGCTCTTTCTGCCTGCGAGCTATTTGCAGACGTTCGCATTTTCAGAGCAGGTCTGCCAGAAGCGCCCGGCACAAACAGCCAAGAGATACTTTTGAAGTTTGAGGGGACAAGACAAGCAAGCAGCCCCAGTCTCTGTGCCTCTGTGCGAGCAGTGCCATGGGCAGATGAGGCTGAGCAACACTTTTCTTGGCTAGCTCTTTCTGCCTGTGAGCTATTTGCACACGTTCGCATTTTCAGACCAGGTCTGCCGGAAGCGCCCGGCACAAACCGCCAAAAGATACTTTTGAAGTTTGAGGGGGCAAGACAAGCAAGCAGCCCCAGTCTCTGTGCCTCTGTGTGAGCAGTGCCACGGGCAGATGAGGCTGAGCAACAGCTTTCCAGGCTAGCTCTTTCTGCCTGCGAGCTATCTGCAGACGTACGCATTTTCCGAGCAGGGCTGCCGGAGGCTCCCGAGACGGACCAATTAAGCTACGTTTGAAGTTTGAGTTGGCAAGACAAGCAAGCAGCCCCAGTCTCTGTGCCTCTGTGCGAGCAGTGCCATGGGCAGATGAAGCTGAGCAACAGCTTTCCAGGCGAGATCTTTCTGCTTCGAGCTATCTGCAGACGTTCGCATTTTCGGAGCAGGGCTGCCAAAGGCGCTCGGCACAAACAGCCAAAAGATAGTATGAAGTTTGAGGGGGCAAGACAAGCAAGCAGCCCCAGTCTCTGTGCCTCTGTGCGAGCAGTGCCATGGGCAGATGAGGCTGAGCAACAGCTTTCCAGGCTAGCTCTTTCTGCCTGCGAGCTATCTGCAGACGTTCGCATTTTTGAAGCAGGGCTGCCAAAGGCGCCCGGCACGGACCACCTAAGCTACGTTTGAAGTTTGAGGGGGCAAGACAAGCAAGCAGCCCCAGTCTCTGTGCCTCTGTGCGAGCAGTGCCATGGGCAGATGAGGCTGAGCAACAGCTTTCCAGGTTAGCTCTTTCTGCCTGCGAGCTATCTGCAGACGTTCGCATTTTCGGAGCAGCGCTGCCGGAAGCACCCGGCACGTACCACCTAAGCTACGTTTGAATATTGAGGGGGCAAGACAAGCAAGCAGCCCCAGTCTCTGTGCCTCTGTGCGAGCAGTGCCATGGGCAGATGAGGCTGAGCAACAGCTTTCCAGGCTAGCTCTTTCTGCCTGCGAGCTATCTGCAGACGTTCGCATTTTTGGAGCAGGGCTGCCAAAGGCGCCCAGTACGGACAACCTAAGCTACGTTTGAAGTTTGAGGGGACAAGACAAGCAAGCAGCCCCAGTCTCTGTGCCTCTGTGCGAGCAGTGCCATGGGCAGATGAGGTTGAGCAACAGCTTTCCAGGTTAGCTCTTTCTGCCTGCGAGCTATCTGCAGACGTTCGCATTTTCGGAGCAGCGCTGCCGGAAGCACCCGGCACGTACCACCTAAGCTACGTTTGAATATTGAGGGGGCAAGACAAGCAAGCAGCCCCAGTCTCTGTGCCTCTGTGCGAGCAGTGCCATGGGCAGATGAGGCTGAGCAACAGCTTTCCAGGCTAGCTCTTTCTGGCTGCGAGCTATCTGCAGACGTTCGCATTTTTGGAGCAGGGCTGCCAAAGGCGCCCAGTACGGACCACCTAAGCTACGTTTGAAGTTTGAGGGGGCAAGACAAGCAAGCAGCCCCAGTCTCTGTGCCTCTGTGCGAGCAGTGCCATGGGCAGATGAGGCTGAGCAACAGCTTTCCAGGCTAGCTCTTTCTGCCTGCGAGCTATCTGCAGACATTCGCATTTTCGGAGTAGGGCTGCCGGAGGCGCCCAGCACAGACCACCTAAGCTACATTTGAAGTTTGAGGGGACAAGACAAGCAAGCAGCCCAAGTCTCTGTGCCTCTGTGCGAGCAGTGCCATGGGCAGATGAGGCTGAGCAACAGCTTTCCAGGCTAGCTCTTTCTGGCTGCGAGCTATCTGCAGACTTTCGCATTTTCGGAGCAGGGCTGCCGGAAGCGCCCGGCACGGACCACCTAAGATACATTTGAAGTTTGAGGGGACAAGACAAGCAAGCAGCCCCAGTCTCTGTGCCTCTGTGCGAGCAGTGCCATGGGCAGATGAGGCTGAGCAACAGCTTTCCAGGCTAGCTCTTTCTGCCTGCGAGCTATCTGCAGACATTCGCATTTTCGGAGTAGGGCTGCCGGAGGCGCCCAGCACAGACCACCTAAGCTACATTTGAAGTTTGAGGGGACAAGACAAGCAAGCAGCCCAAGTCTCTGTGCCTCTGTGCGAGCAGTGCCATGGGCAGATGAGGCTGAGCAACAGCTTTCCAGGCTAGCTCTTTCTGCCTGCGAGCTATCTGCAGACTTTCGCATTTTCGGAGCAGGGCTGCCGGAAGCGCCCGGCACGGACCACCTAAGATACATTTGAAGTTTGAGGGGACAAGACAAGCAAGCAGCCCCAGTCTCTGTGCCTCTGTGCGAGCAGTGCCATGGGCAGATGAGGCTGAGCAACAGCTTTCCAGGCTAGCTCTTTCTGCCTGCGAGCTATCTGCAGACGTTCGCATTTTCGGAGCAGGGCTGCCGGAAGCGCCCGGCACGGACCACCTAAGCTACGTTTGAAGTTTGAGGGGACAAGACAAGCAAGCAGCCCCAGTCTCTGTGCCTCTGTGCGAGCAGTGCCATGGGCAGATGAGGCTGAGCAACAGCTTTCCAGGCTAGCTCTTTCTGCCTGCGAGCTATCTGCAGACATTCGCATTTTCGGAGTAGGGCTGCCGGAGGCGCCCAGCACAGACCACCTAAGCTACATTTGAAGTTTGAGGGGACAATACAAGCAAGCAGCCCAAGTCTCTGTGCCTCTGTGCGAGCAGTGCCATGGGCAGATGAGGCTGAGCAACAGCTTTCCAGGCTAGCTCTTTCTGCCTGCGAGCTATCTGCAGACTTTCGCATTTTCGGAGCAGGGCTGCCGGAAGCGCCCGGCACGGACCACCTAAGATACATTTGAAGTTTGAGGGGACAAGACAAGCAAGCAGCCCCAGTCTCTGTGCCTCTGTGCGAGCAGTGCCATGGGCAGATGAGGCTGAGCAACAGCTTTCCAGGCTAGCTCTTTCTGCCTGCGAGCTATCTGCAGACGTTCGCATTTTCGGAGCAGGGCTGCCGGAAGCGCCCGGCACGGACCACCTAAGCTACGTTTGAAGTTTGAGGGGACAAGACAAGCAAGCAGCCCCAGTCTCTGTGCCTCTGTGCGAGCAGTGCCATGGGCAGATGAGGCTGAGCAACAGCTTTCCAGGCTAGCTCTTTCTGCCTGCGAGCTATTTGCAGACGTTCGCATTTTCAGAGCAGGTCTGCCAGAAGCGCCCGGCACAAACAGCCAAGAGATACTTTTGAAGTTTGAGGGGACAAGACAAGCAAGCAGCCCCAGTCTCTGTGCCTCTGTGCGAGCAGTGCCATGGGCAGATGAGGCTGAGCAACACTTTTCTTGGCTAGCTCTTTCTGCTTCGAGCTATTTGCACACGTTCGCATTTTCAGACCAGGTCTGCCGGAAGCGCCCGGCACAAACCGCCAAAAGATACTTTTGAAGTTTGAGGGGGCAAGACAAGCAAGCAGCCCCAGTCTCTGTGCCTCTGTGTGAGCAGTGCCACGGGCAGATGAGGCTGAGCAACAGCTTTCCAGGCTAGCTCTTTCTGCCTGCGAGCTATCTGCAGACGTACGCATTTTCCGAGCAGGGCTGCCGGAGGCTCCCGAGAAGGACCAATTAAGCTACGTTTGAAGTTTGAGTTGGCAAGACAAGCAAGCAGCCCCAGTCTCTGTGCCTCTGTGCGAGCAGTGCCATGGGCAGATGAAGCTGAGCAACAGCTTTCCAGGCGAGATCTTTCTGCTTCGAGCTATCTGCAGACGTTCGCATTTTCGGAGCAGGGCTGCCAAAGGCGCTCGGCACAAACAGCCAAAAGATAGTATGAAGTTTGAGGGGGCAAGACAAGCAAGCAGCCCCAGTCTCTGTGCCTCTGTGCGAGCAGTGCCATGGGCAGATGAGGCTGAGCAACAGCTTTCCAGGCTAGCTCTTTCTGCCTGCGAGCTATCTGCAGACGTTCGCATTTTTGAAGCAGGGCTGCCAAAGGCGCCCGGCACGGACCACCTAAGCTACGTTTGAAGTTTGAGGGGGCAAGACAAGCAAGCAGCCCCAGTCTCTGTGCCTCTGTGCGAGCAGTGCCATGGGCAGATGAGGCTGAGCAACAGCTTTCCAGGTTAGCTCTTTCTGCCTGCGAGCTATCTGCAGACGTTCGCATTTTCGGAGCAGCGCTGCCGGAAGCACCCGGCACGTACCACCTAAGCTACGTTTGAATATTGAGGGGGCAAGACAAGCAAGCAGCCCCAGTCTCTGTGCCTCTGTGCGAGCAGTGCCATGGGCAGATGAGGCTGAGCAACAGCTTTCCAGGCTAGCTCTTTCTGCCTGCGAGCTATCTGCAGACGTTCGCATTTTTGGAGCAGGGCTGCCAAAGGCGCCCAGTACGGACAAGCTAAGCTACGTTTGAAGTTTGAGGGGACAAGACAAGCAAGCAGCCCCAGTCTCTGTGCCTCTGTGCGAGCAGTGCCATGGGCAGATGAGGTTGAGCAACAGCTTTCCAGGTTAGCTCTTTCTGCCTGCGAGCTATCTGCAGACGTTCGCATTTTCGGAGCAGCGCTGCCGGAAGCACCCGGCACGTACCACCTAAGCTACGTTTGAATATTGAGGGGGCAAGACAAGCAAGCAGCCCCAGTCTCTGTGCCTCTGTGCGAGCAGTGCCATGGGCAGATGAGGCTGAGCAACAGCTTTCCAGGCTAGCTCTTTCTGGCTGCGAGCTATCTGCAGACGTTCGCATTTTTGGAGCAGGGCTGCCAAAGGCGCCCAGTACGGACCACCTAAGCTACGTTTGAAGTTTGAGGGGGCAAGACAAGCAAGCAGCCCCAGTCTCTGTGCCTCTGTGCGAGCAGTGCCATGGGCAGATGAGGCTGAGCAACAGCTTTCCAGGCTAGCTCTTTCTGCCTGCGAGCTATCTGCAGACATTCGCATTTTCGGAGTAGGGCTGCCGGAGGCGCCCAGCACAGACCACCTAAGCTACATTTGAAGTTTGAGGGGACAAGACAAGCAAGCAGCCCAAGTCTCTGTGCCTCTGTGCGAGCAGTGCCATGGGCAGATGAGGCTGAGCAACAGCTTTCCAGGCTAGCTCTTTCTGCCTGCGAGCTATCTGCAGACTTTCGCATTTTCGGAGCAGGGCTGCCGGAAGCGCCCGGCACGGACCACCTAAGATACATTTGAAGTTTGAGGGGACAAGACAAGCAAGCAGCCCCAGTCTCTGTGCCTCTGTGCGAGCAGTGCCATGGGCAGATGAGGCTGAGCAACAGCTTTCCAGGCTAGCTCTTTCTGCCTGCGAGCTATCTGCAGACATTCGCATTTTCGGAGTAGGGCTGCCGGAGGCGCCCAGCACAGACCACCTAAGCTACATTTGAAGTTTGAGGGGACAAGACAAGCAAGCAGCCCAAGTCTCTGTGCCTCTGTGCGAGCAGTGCCATGGGCAGATGAGGCTGAGCAACAGCTTTCCAGGCTAGCTCTTTCTGCCTGCGAGCTATCTGCAGACTTTCGCATTTTCGGAGCAGGGCTGCCGGAAGCGCCCGGCACGGACCACCTAAGATACATTTGAAGTTTGAGGGGACAAGACAAGCAAGCAGCCCCAGTCTCTGTGCCTCTGTGCGAGCAGTGCCATGGGCAGATGAGGCTGAGCAACAGCTTTCCAGGCTAGCTCTTTCTGCCTGCGAGCTATCTGCAGACGTTCGCATTTTCGGAGCAGGGCTGCCGGAAGCGCCCGGCACGGACCACCTAAGCTACGTTTGAAGTTTGAGGGGACAAGACAAGCAAGCAGCCCCAGTCTCTGTGCCTCTGTGCGAGCAGTGCCATGGGCAGATGAGGCTGAGCAACAGCTTTCCAGGCTAGCTCTTTCTGCCTGCGAGCTATTTGCAGACGTTCGCATTTTCAGAGCAGGTCTGCCAGAAGCGCCCGGCACAAACAGCCAAGAGATACTTTTGAAGTTTGAGGGGACAAGACAAGCAAGCAGCCCCAGTCTCTGTGCCTCTGTGCGAGCAGTGCCATGGGCAGATGAGGCTGAGCAACACTTTTCTTGGCTAGCTCTTTCTGCCTGCGAGCTATTTGCACACGTTCGCATTTTCAGACCAGGTCTGCCGGAAGCGCCCGGCACAAACCGCCAAAAGATACTTTTGAAGTTTGAGGGGGCAAGACAAGCAAGCAGCCCCAGTCTCTGTGCCTCTGTGTGAGCAGTGCCACGGGCAGATGAGGCTGAGCAACAGCTTTCCAGGCTAGCTCTTTCTGCCTGCGAGCTATCTGCAGACGTACGCATTTTCCGAGCAGGGCTGCCGGAGGCTCCCGAGACGGACCACTTAAGCTACGTTTGAAGTTTGAGGTGGCAAGACAAGCAAGCAGCCCCAGTCTCTGTGCCTCTGTGCGAGCAGTGCCATGGGCAGATGAAGCTGAGCAACAGCTTTCCAGGCGAGATCTTTCTGCTTCGAGCTATCTGCAGTCGTTCGCATTTTCGGAGCAGGGCTGCCGGAGGCGCTCGGCACAAACAGCCAAAAGATAGTATGAAGTTTGAGGGGGCAAGACAAGCAAGCAGCCCCAGTCTCTGTGCCTCTGTGCGAGCAGTGCCATGGGCAGATGAGGCTGAGCAACAGCTTTCCAGGCTAGCTCTTTCTGCCTGCGAGCTATCTGCAGACGTTCGCATTTTTGAAGCAGGGCTGCCAAAGGCGCCCGGCACGGACCACCTAAGCTACGTTTTAAGTTTGAGGGGTCAAGACAAGCAAGCAGCCCCAGTCTCTGTGCCTCTGTGCGAGCAGTGCCATGGGCAGATGAGGCTGAGCAACAGCTTTCCAGGTTAGCTCTTTCTGCCTGCGAGCTATCTGCAGACGTTCGCATTTTCGGAGCAGCGCTGCCGGAAGCACCCGGCACGTACCACCTAAGCTACGTTTGAATATTGAGGGGGCAAGACAAGCAAGCAGCCCCAGTCTCTGTGCCTCTGTGCGAGCAGTGCCATGGGCAGATGAGGCTGAGCAACAGCTTTCCAGGCTAGCTCTTTCTGGCTGCGAGCTATCTGCAGACGTTCGCATTTTTGGAGCAGGGCTGCCAAAGGCGCCCAGTACGGACAACCTAAGCTACGTTTGAAGTTTGAGGGGGCAAGACAAGCAAGCAGCCCCAGTCTCTGTGCCTCTGTGCGAGCAGTGCCATGGGCAGATGAGGCTGAGCAACAGCTTTCCAGGCTAGCTCTTTCTGCCTGCGAGCTATCTGCAGACGTTCGCATTTTCGGAGCAGGGCTGCCGGAGGCGCTCGGCACAGACCACCTAAGCTACGTTTGAAGTTTGAGGGGACAAGACAAGCAAGCAGCCCCAGTCTCTGTGCCTCTGTGCGAGCAGTGCCATGGGCAGATGAGGCTGAGCAACAGCTTTCCAGGCTAGCTCTTTCTGACTGCGAGCTATCTGCAGACGTTCGCATTTTTGGAGCAGGGCTGACAAAGGCGCCCAGTACGGACCACCTAAGCTACGTTTGAAGTTTGAGGGGGCAAGACAAGCAAGCAGCCCCAGTCTCTGTGCCTCTGTGCGAGCAGTGCCATGGGCAGATGAGGCTGAGCAACAGCTTTCCAGGCTAGCTCTTTCTGCCTGCGAGCTATCTGCAGACATTCGCATTTTTGGAGTAGGGCTGCCAAAGGCGCCCAGCACAGACCACCTAAGCTACATTTGAAGTTTGAGGGGACAAGACAAGCAAGCAGCCCCAGTCTCTGTGCCTCTGTGCGAGCAGTGCCATGGGCAGATGAGGCTGAGCAACAGCTTTCCAGGCTAGCTCTTTCTGCCTGCGAGCTATCTGCAGACTTTCGCATTTTCGGAGCAGGGCTGCCGGAAGCGCCCGGCACGGACCACCTAAGATACATTTGAAGTTTGAGGGGACAAGACAAGCAAGCAGCCCCAGTCTCTGTGCCTCTGTGCGAGCAGTGCCATGGGCAGATGAGGCTGAGCAACAGCTTTCCAGGCTAGCTCTTTCTGCCTGCGAGCTATCTGCAGACGTTCGCATTTTCGGAGCAGGGCTGCCAGAGGCGCCCAGCACAGACCACCTAAGCTACATTTGAAGTTTGAGGGGACAAGACAAGCAAGCAGCCCAAGTCTCTGTGCCTCTGTGCGAGCAGTGCCATGGGCAGATGAGGCTGAGCAACAGCTTTCCAGGCTAGCTCTTTCTGCCTGCGAGCTATCTGCAGACATTCGCATTTTCGGAGCAGCGCTGCCGGAAGCACCCGTCACGTACCACCTAAGCTACGTTTGAATATTGAGGGGGCAAGACAAGCAAGCAGCCCCAGTCTCTGTGCCTCTGTGCGAGCAGTGCCATGGGCAGATGAGGCTGAGCAACAGCTTTCCAGGCTAGCTCTTTCTGGCTGCGAGCTATCTGCAGACGTTCGCATTTTTGGAGCAGGGCTGCCAAAGGCGCCCAGTACGGACAACCTAAGCTACGTTTGAAGTTTGAGGGGGCAAGACAAGCAAGCAGCCCCAGTCTCTGTGCCTCTGTGCGAGCAGTGCCATGGGCAGATGAGGCTGAGCAACAGCTTTCCAGGCTAGCTCTTTCTGCCTGCGAGCTATCTGCAGACGTTCGCATTTTCGGAGCAGGGCTGCCGGAGGCGCTCGGCACAGACCACCTAAGCTACGTTTGAAGTTTGAGGGGACAAGACAAGCAAGCAGCCCCAGTCTCTGTGCCTCTGTGCGAGCAGTGCCATGGGCAGATGAGGCTGAGCAACAGCTTTCCAGGCTAGCTCTTTCTGGCTGCGAGCTATCTGCAGACGTTCGCATTTTTGGAGCAGGGCTGCCAAAGGCGCCCAGTACGGACCACCTAAGCTACGTTTGCAGTTTGAGGGGGCAAGACAAGCAAGCAGCCCCAGTCTCTGTGCCTCTGTGCGAGCAGTGCCATGGGCAGATGAGGCTGAGCAACAGCTTTCCAGGCTAGCTCTTTCTGCCTGCGAGCTATCTGCAGACATTCGCATTTTCGGAGTAGGGCTGCCGGAGGCGCCCAGCACAGACCACCTAAGCTACATTTGAAGTTTGAGGGGACAAGACAAGCAAGCAGCCCAAGTCTCTGTGCCTCTGTGCGAGCAGTGCCATGGGCAGATGAGGCTGAGCAACAGCTTTCCAGGCTAGCTCTTTCTGCCTGCGAGCTATCTGCAGACTTTCGCATTTTCGGAGCAGGGCTGCCGGAAGCGCCCGGCACGGACCACCTAAGATACATTTGAAGTTTGAGGGGACAAGACAAGCAAGCAGCCCCAGTCTCTGTGCCTCTGTGCGAGCAGTGCCATGGGCAGATGAGGCTGAGCAACAGCTTTCCAGGCTAGCTCTTTCTGCCTGCGAGCTATCTGCAGACGTTCGCATTTTCGGAGCAGGGCTGCCAGAGGCGCCCAGCACAGACCACCTAAGCTACATTTGAAGTTTGAGGGGACAAGACAAGCAAGCAGCCCAAGTCTCTGTGCCTCTGTGCGAGCAGTGCCATGGGCAGATGAGGCTGAGCAACAGCTTTCCAGGCTAGCTCTTTCTGCCTGCGAGCTATCTGCAGACGTTCGCATTTTCGGAGCAGGGCTGCCAAAGGCGCCCGGCACAAACAGCCAAAAGATACTTTTGAAGTATGAGAGGGTAAGACAAGCAAGCAGCCCCAGTCTCTGTGCCTCTGTGCGAGCAGTGCCATGGGCAGATGAGGCTGAGCAACAGCTTTCCAGGCTAGCTCTTTCTGGCTGCGAGCTATCTGCAGACGTTCGCATTTTCGGAGTAGGGCTGCCGGAGGCGCCCAGCACAGACCACCTAAGCTACATTTGAAGTTTGAGGGGACAAGACAAGCAAGCAGCCCCAGTCTCTGTGCCTCTGTGCGAGCAGTGCCATGGGCAGATGAGGCTGAGCAACAGCTTTCCAGGCTAGCTCTTTCTGCCTGCGAGCTATCTGCAGACGTTCGCATTTTCGGAGCATGGCTGCCGGAAGCGCACGGCACGGACCACCTAAGATACGTTTGAAGTTTGAGGGGACAAGACAAGCAAGCAGCCCCAGTCTCTGTGCCTCTGTGCGAGCAGTGCCATGGGCAGATGAGGCTGAGCAACAGCTTTCCAGGCTAGCTCTTTCTGCCTGCGAGCTATCTGCAGACGTTCGCATTTTCGGAGCAGGGCTGCCGGAAGCACCCGGCACGTACCACCTAAGCTACGTTTGAAGTTTGAGGGGGCAAGACAAGCAAGCAGCCCCAGTCTCTGTGCCTCTGTGCGAGCAGTGCCATGGGCAGATGAGGCTGAGCAACAGTTTTCCAGGCTAGCTCTTTCTGCCTGCGAGCTATCTGCAGATGTTCGCATTTTCAGAGCATCGCTGCCGCAAGCACCCGGCACGGACCACCTAAGCTACGTTTGAAGTTTGAGGGGGCAAGACAAGCAAGCAGCCCCAGTCTCTGTGCCTCTGTGCGAGCAGTGCCATGGGCAGATGAGGATGAGCAACAGCTTTCCAGGCTAGCTCTTTCTGCCTGCGAGCTATTTGCAGACGTTCGCATTTTCAGAGCAGGGCTGCCGGAGGCGCCCGGCACAGACCACCTAAGCTACGTTTGAAGTTTGAGGGGTGAAGACAAGCAAGCAGCCCCAGTCTCTGTGTCTCTGTGCGAGCAGTGCCATGGGCAGATGAGGCTGAGCAACAGCTTTCCAGGCTAGCTCTTTCTGCCTGCGAGCTATCTGCAGACGTTCGCATTTTCGGAGTAGGGCTGCCGGAGGCGCCCAGCACAGACCACCTAAGCTACATTTGAAGTTTGAGGGGACAAGACAAGCAAGCAGCCCCAGTCTCTGTGCCTCTGTGCGAGCAGTGCCATGGGCAGATGAGGCTGAGCAACAGCTTTCCAGGCTAGCTCTTTCTGCCTGCGAGCTATCTGCAGACGTTCGCATTTTCGGAGCAGGGCTGCCGGAAGCGCCCGGCACTGACCACCTAAGATACGTTTGAAGTTTGAGGGGACAAGACAAGCAAGCAGCCCCAGTCTCTGTGCCTCTGTGCGAGCAGTGCCATGGGCAGATGAGGCTGAGCAACAGCTTTCCAGGCTAGCTCTTTCTGCCTGCGAGCTATCTGCAGACATTCGCATTTTTGGAGCAGGGCTGAAGGAGGCGCCCAGCACAGACCACCTAAGCTACGTTTGAAGTTTGAGGGCACAAGACAAGCAAGCAGCCCCAGTCTCTGTGCCTCTGTGTGAGCAGTGACATGGGCAGATGAGGCTGAGCAACAGCTTTCCAGGCTAGCTCTTTCTGCCTGCGAGCTATCTGCAGACGTTCGCATTTTCGGAGCAGGGCTGCCAAAGGCGCCCGGCACAAACAGCCAAAAGATACTTTTGAAGTATGAGAGGGCAAGACAAGCAAGCAGCCCAAGTCTCTGTGCCTCTGTGCGAGCAGTGCCATGGGCAGATGAGGCTGAGCAACAGCTTTCCAGGCTAGCTCTTTCTGCCTGCGAGCTATCTGCAGACGTACACATTTTCGGAGCAGGGCTGCCGGAGGCGCCCAGCACAGACCACCTAAGCTACGTTTGAAGTTTGAGGGGACAAGACAAGCAAGCAGCCCCAGTCTCTGTGCCTCTGTGCGAGCAGTGCCATGGGTAGATGAGGCTGAGCAACAGCTTTCCAGGCTAGCTCTTTCTGCTTCGAGCTATCTGCAGACGTTCGCATTTTCGGAGCAGGGCTGCAAAAGGCGCTCGGAACAAACAGCCAAAAGATAGTTTGAAGTTTGAGGGGACAAGACAAGCAAGCAGCCCCAGTCTCTGTGCCTCTGTGCGAGCAGTGCCATGGGCAGATGAGGCTGAGCAACAGCTTTCCAGGCTAGCTCTTTCTGGCTGCGAGCTATCTGCAGACGTTCGCATTTTCGGAGCAGGGCTGCCGGAGGATCGCGAGACGGACCACCTAAGCTACGTTTGAAGTTTGAGGGGGCAAGACAAGCAAGCAGCCCCAGTCTCTGTGCCTCTGTGCGAGCAGTGCCATGGGCAGATGAGGCTGAGCAACAGCTTTCCAGGCTAGCACTTTCTGGCTGTAAGCTATCTGCAGACGTTCGCATTTTCGGAGCAGGGCTGACTGAGGCGCCCAGGACAGACCACCTAAGCTACGTTTGAAGTTTGAGGGGACAAGACAAGCAAGCAGCCCCAGTCTCTGTGCCTCTGTGCGAGCAGTGCCATGGGCAGATGAGGCTGAGCAACAGCTTTCCAGGCTAGCTCTTTGTGGCTGCGATCTATCTGCAGACGTTCGCATTTTCGGAGCAGGGCTGCCGGAAGCACCCGGCACGGACCACCTAAGCTACGTTTGAAGTTTGAGGGGGCAAGACAAGCAAGCAGCCCCAGTCTCTGTGCCTCTGTGCGAGCAGTGCCATGGGCAGATGAGGCTGAGCAACAGTTTTCCAGGCTAGCACTTTCTGCCTGCGAGCTATATGTAGACGTTCGCACTTTTGGAGCAGGGCTGCCGGAGGCGCCCAGCACAGACCACCTAAGCTACGTTTGAAGTTTGAGGGGACAAGACAAGCAAGCAGCCCCAGTGTCTGTGCCTCTGTGCGAGCAGTGCCATGGGCAGATGAGGCTGAGCAACAGCTTTCCAGGCTAGCTCTTTCTGCCTGCGAGCTATCTGCAGACGTACGCATTTTCGGAGCAGGGCTGCCGGAGGCGCCCAGCACAGACCACCTAAGCTACGTTTGAAGTTTGAGGGGACAAGACAAGCAAGCAGCCCCAGTCTCTGTGCCTCTGTGCGAGCAGTGCCATGGGCAGATGAGGCTGAGCAACAGCTTTCCAGGCTAGCTCTTTCTGCTTCGAGCTATCTGCAGACGTTCGCATTTTCGGAGCAGGGCTGCCAAAGGCGCTCGGCACAAACAGCCAAAAGATAGTTTAAAGTTTGAGGGGGCAAGACAAGCAAGCAGCCCCAGTCTCTGTGCCTCTGTGCGAGCAGTGCCATGGGCAGATGAGGCTGAGCAACAGCTTTCCAGGCTAGCTCTTTCTGCCTGCGAGCTATCTGCAGACGTTCGCATTTTCAGAGCAGGGCTGCCGGAGGATCGCGAGACTGACCACCTAAGCTACGTTTGAAGTTTGAGGGGTCAAGACAAGCAAGCAGCCCCAGTCTCTGTGCCTCTGTGCGAGCAGTGCCATGGGCAGATGAGGCTGAGCAACAGCTTTCCAGGCTAGCTCTTTCTGCCTGCGAGCTATCTGTAGAAGTTCGCATTTTCGGAGCAGGGCTGCCGGAAGCGCCCGGCACGGACCACCTAAGCTACGTTTGAAGTTTGAGGGGACAAGACAAGCAAGCAGCCCCAGTCTCTGTGCCTCTGTGCGAGCAGTGCCATGGGTAGATGAGGCTGAGCAACAGCTTTCCAGGCTAGCTCTTTCTGCCTGCGAGCTATCTGCAGACGTTCGCATTTTCAGAGCAGGTCTGCCGGAAGCGCCCGGCACAAACAGACAAGAGATACTTTTGAAGTTTGAGGGGGCAAGACAAGCAAGCAGCCCCAGTCTCTGTGCCTCTGTGCGAGCAGTGCCATGGGCAGATGAGGCTGAGCAACATTTTTCTAGGCTAGCTCTTTCTGCCTACGAGCTATCTGCAGACGTTCGCATTTTCAGAGCAGGGCTGCCGGAGGCGCCTGGCACGGACCACCTAAGCTACGTTTGAAGTTTGAGGGGGCAAGACAAGCAAGCAGCCCCAGTCTCTGTGCCTCTGTGCGAGCAGTGCCATGGGCAGATGAGGCTGAGCAACAGCTTTCCAGGCTAGCTCTTTCTGCCTGCGAGCTATCTGCAGACGTTCGCATTTTTGGAGCAGGGCTGCCGGAGGCGCCCGGCACAGACCACCTAAGCTACGTTTGAAGTTTGAGGGGTCAAGACAAGCAAGCAGCCCCAGTCTCTGTGCCTCTGTGCGAGCAGTGCCATGGGCAGATGAGGCTGAGAAACAGCTTTCCAGGCTAGCTCTTTCTGCCTGCGAGCTATCTGCAGACGTTCGCATTTTCGGAGTAGGGCTGCCGGAGGCGCCCAGCACAGACCACCTAAGCTACGTTTGAAGTTTGAGGGGACAAGACAAGCAAGCAGCCCCAGTCTCTGTGCCTCTGTGCGAGCAGTGCCATGGGCAGATGAGGCTGAGCAACAGCTTTCCAGGCTAGCTCTTTCTGCCTGCGAGCTATCTGCAGACGTTCGCATTTTCGGAGCAGGGCTGCCGGAGGCGCCCAACAAGGGCCACGTAAGCTACGTTTGAAGTTTGAGGGGGCAAGACAAGCAAGCAGCCACAGTCTCTGTGCCTCTGTGCGAGCAGTGCCATGGGCAGATGAGGCTGAGCAACATTTTTCTAGGCTAGCTCTTTCTGCCTGCGAGCTATTTGCAGACGTTCGCATTTTCGGAGCAGGGCTGCCGGAGGCACCTGGCACGGACCACCTAAGCTACGTTTGAAGTTTGAGGTGGCAAGACAAGCAAGCAGCCCCAGTCTCTGTGCCTCTGTGCGAGCAGTGCCATGGGCAGATGAGGCTGAGCAACAGCCTTCCAGGCTAGCTCTTTCTGCCTGCGAGCTATCTGCAGACGTTCGCATTTTTGGAGCAGGGCTGCCGGAGGCGCTCGGCACAGACCACCTAAGGTACGTTTGAAGTTTGAGGGGACAAGACAAGCAAGCAGCCCCAGTCTCTGTGCCTCTGTGCGAGCAGTGCCATGGGCAGATGAGGCTGAGCAACAGCTTTCCAGGCTAGCTCTTTCTGGCTGCGAGCTATCTGCAGACGTTCGCATTTTTGGAGCAGGGCTGCCAAAGGCGCCCAGTACGGACAACCTAAGCTACGTTTGAAGTTTGAGGGGGCAAGACAAGCAAGCAGCCCCAGTCTCTGTGCCTCTGTGCGAGCAGTGCCATGGGCAGATGAGGCTGAGCAACAGCTTTCCAGGCTAGCTCTTTCTGCCTGCGAGCTATCTGCAGACGTTCGCAT
The DNA here is from genome assembly GCF_030867145.1 of Opisthocomus hoazin. NCBI lineage: Eukaryota > Metazoa > Chordata > Aves > Opisthocomiformes > Opisthocomidae > Opisthocomus > Opisthocomus hoazin. The sequence continues at coordinate 13,761,964 of NC_134435.1, forward strand.
TTTTGGAGCAGGGCTGCCAAAGGCGCCCAGTACGGACCACCTAAGCTACGTTTGCAGTTTGAGGGGGCAAGACAAGCAAGCAGCCCCAGTCTCTGTGCCTCTGTGCGAGCAGTGCCATGGGCAGATGAGGCTGAGCAACAGCTTTCCAGGCTAGCTCTTTCTGCCTGCGAGCTATCTGCAGACGTTCGCATTTTCGGAGCAGGGCTGCCGGAAGCGCCCGGCACGGACCACCTAAGATACATTTGAAGTTTGAGGGGACAAGACAAGCAAGCAGCCCCAGTCTCTGTGCCTCTGTGCGAGCAGTGCCATGGGCAGATGAGGCTGAGCAACAGCTTTCCAGGCTAGCTCTTTCTGCCTGCGAGCTATCTGCAGACGTTCGCATTTTCGGAGCAGGGCTGCCGGAAGCGCCCGGCACGGACCACCTAAGCTACGTTTGAAGTTTGAGGGGACAAGACAAGCAAGCAGCCCCAGTCTCTGTGCCTCTGTGCGAGCAGTGCCATGGGCAGATGAGGCTGAGCAACAGCTTTCCAGGCTAGCTCTTTCTGCCTGCGAGCTATTTGCAGACGTTCGCATTTTCAGAGCAGGTCTGCCAGAAGCGCCCGGCACAAACAGCCAAGAGATACTTTTGAAGTTTGAGGGGACAAGACAAGCAAGCAGCCCCAGTCTCTGTGCCTCTGTGCGAGCAGTGCCATGGGCAGATGAGGCTGAGCAACACTTTTCTTGGCTAGCTCTTTCTGCCTGCGAGCTATTTGCACACGTTCGCATTTTCAGACCAGGTCTGCCGGAAGCGCCCGGCACAAACCGCCAAAAGATACTTTTGAAGTTTGAGGGGGCAAGACAAGCAAGCAGCCCCAGTCTCTGTGCCTCTGTGTGAGCAGTGCCACGGGCAGATGAGGCTGAGCAACAGCTTTCCAGGCTAGCTCTTTCTGCCTGCGAGCTATCTGCAGACGTACGCATTTTCCGAGCAGGGCTGCCGGAGGCTCCCGAGACGGACCACTTAAGCTACGTTTGAAGTTTGAGGTGGCAAGACAAGCAAGCAGCCCCAGTCTCTGTGCCTCTGTGCGAGCAGTGCCATGGGCAGATGAAGCTGAGCAACAGCTTTCCAGGCGAGATCTTTCTGCTTCGAGCTATCTGCAGACGTTCGCATTTTCGGAGCAGGGCTGCCAAAGGCGCTCGGCACAAACAGCCAAAAGATAGTATGAAGTTTGAGGGGGCAAGACAAGCAAGCAGCCCCAGTCTCTGTGCCTCTGTGCGAGCAGTGCCATGGGCAGATGAGGCTGAGCAACAGCTTTCCAGGCTAGCTCTTTCTGCCTGCGAGCTATCTGCAGACGTTCGCATTTTTGAAGCAGGGCTGCCAAAGGCGCCCGGCACGGACCACCTAAGCTACGTTTGAAGTTTGAGGGGTCAAGACAAGCAAGCAGCCCCAGTCTCTGTGCCTCTGTGCGAGCAGTGCCATGGGCAGATGAGGCTGAGCAACAGCTTTCCAGGTTAGCTCTTTCTGCCTGCGAGCTATCTGCAGACGTTCGCATTTTCGGAGCAGCGCTGCCGGAAGCACCCGGCACGTACCACCTAAGCTACGTTTGAATATTGAGGGGGCAAGACAAGCAAGCAGCCCCAGTCTCTGTGCCTCTGTGCGAGCAGTGCCATGGGCAGATGAGGCTGAGCAACAGCTTTCCAGGCTAGCACTTTCTGCCTGCGAGCTATCTGCAGACGTTCGCATTTTTGGAGCAGGGCTGCCAAAGGCGCCCAGTACGGACAACCTAAGCTACGTTTGAAGTTTGAGGGGGCAAGACAAGCAAGCAGCCCCAGTCTCTGTGCCTCTGTGCGAGCAGTGCCATGGGCAGATGAGGCTGAGCAACAGCTTTCCAGGCTAGCTCTTTCTGCCTGCGAGCTATCTGCAGACGTTCGCATTTTTGGAGCAGGGCTGCCGGAGGCGCTCGGCACAGACCACCTAAGCTACGTTTGAAGTTTGAGGGGACAAGACAAGCAAGCAGCCCCAGTCTCTGTGCCTCTGTGCGAGCAGTGCCATGGGCAGATGAGGCTGAGCAACAGCTTTCCAGGCTAGCTCTTTCTGGCTGCGAGCTATCTGCAGACGTTCGCATTTTTGGAGCAGGGCTGCGAAAGGCGCCCAGTACGGACCACCTAAGCTACGTTTGCAGTTTGAGGGGGCAAGACAAGCAAGCAGCCCCAGTCTCTGTGCCTCTGTGCGAGCAGTGCCATGGGCAGATGAGGCTGAGCAACAGCTTTCCAGGCTAGCTCTTTCTGCCTGCGAGCTATCTGCAGACTTTCGCATTTTCGGAGCAGGGCTGCCGGAAGCGCCCGGCACGTACCACCTAAGCTACGTTTGAAGTTTGAGGTGGCAAGACAAGCAAGCAGCCCCAGTCTCTGTGCCTCTGTGCGAGCAGTGCCATGGGCAGATGAGGCTGAGCAACAGCTTTCCAGGCTAGCTCTTTCTGCCTGCGAGCTATCTGCAGACGTTCGCATTTTCGGAGCAGGGCTGCCGGAAGCGCCCGGCACGGACCACCTAAGCTACGTTTGAATATTGAGGGGGCAAGACAAGCAAGCAGCCCCAGTCTCTGTGCCTCTGTGCGAGCAGTGCCATGGGCAGATGAGACTGAGCAACAGCTTTCCAGGCTAGCTCTTTCTGCCTGCGAGCTATCTGCAGACGTACGCATTTTCGGAGCAGGGCTGCCGGAGGCTCCCGAGACGGACCACTTAAGCTACGTTTGAAGTTTGAGGGGGCAAGACAAGCAAGCAGCCCCAGTCTCTGTGCCTCTGTGCGAGCAGTGCCATGGGCAGATGAGGTTGAGCAACAGCTTTCCAGGCTAGCTCTTTCTGCTTCGAGCTATCTGCAGACGTTCGCATTTTCGGAGAAGGGCTGCAAAAGGCGCTCGGAACAAACAGCCAAAATATAGTTTGAAGTTTGAGGGGGCAAGACAAGCAAGCAGCCCCAGTCTCTGTGCCTCTGTGCGAGCAGTGCCATGGGCAGATGAGGCTGAGCAACAGCTTTCCAGGCTAGCTCTTTCTGCCTGCGAGCTATCTGCAGACGTTCGCATTTTCGGAGCAGGGCTGCCGGAGGATCGCGAGACGGACCACCTAAGCTACGTTTGAAGTTTGAGGGGGCAAGACAAGCAAGCAGCCCCAGTCTCTGTGCCTCTGTGCGAGCAGTGCCATGGGCAGATGAGACTGAGCAACAGCCTTCCAGGCTAGCACTTTCTGGCTGCGAGCTATCTGCAGACGTTCGCATTTTCGGAGCAGGGCTGCCGGAGGCGCCCAGCACAGACCACCTAAGCTACGTTTGAAGTTTGAGGGGACAAGACAAGCAAGCAGCCCCAGTCTCTGTGCCTCTGTGCGAGCAGTGCCATGGGCAGATGAGGCTGAGCAACAGCTTTCCAGGCTAGCTCTTTCTGCCTGCGAGCTATCTGCAGACGTTCGCATTTTCAGAGCAGGGCTGCCGGAGGCGCACGGCACAGACCACCTAAGCTACGTTTGAAGTTTGAGGTGGCAAGACAAGCAAGCAGCCCCAGTCTCTGTGCCTCTGTGCGAGCAGTGCCATGGGCAGATGAGGCTGAGCAACAGCTTTCCAGGCTATCTATTTCTGCCTGCGACCTATCTGCAGACGTTCGCATTTTCGGAGTAGGGCTGCTGGAGGCGCCCAGCACAGACCACCTAAGCTACGTTTGAAGTTTGAGGGAACAAGACAAGCAAGCAGCCCCAGTCTCTGTGCCTCTGTGCAAGCAGTGCCATGGGCAGATGAGGCTGAGCAACAGCTTTCCAGGCTAGCTCTTTCTGCCTGCGAGCTATCTGCAGACGTTCGCATTTTCAGACCACGTCTGCCGGAAGCGCCCGGCACAAACAGCCAAAAGATACTTTTCAAGTTTGAGGGGGCAAGACAAGCAAGCAGCCCCAGTCTCTGTGCCTCTGTGCGAGCAGTGCCATGGGCAGATGAGGTTGAGCAACAGCTTTTCAGGCTAGCTCTTTCTGCCTGCGAGCTATCTGAGGATGTTCGCATTTTCGGAGCAGCGCTGCCGCAAGCACCCAGCACATACCACCTAAGCTACGTTTGAAGTTTGAGGGGACAAGACAAGCAAGCAGCCCCAGTCTCTGTGCCTCTGTGCGAGCAGTGCCATGGGCAGATGAGGCTGAGCAACAGCTTTCCAGGCTAGCTCTTTCTGGCTGCGAGCTATCTGCAGACGTTCGCATTTTTGGAGCAGGGCTGCCGGAGGCGCCCGGCACAGACCACCTAAGGTACATTTGAAGTTTGAGGGGACAAGACAAGCAAGCAGCCCCAGTCTCTGTGCCTCTGTGCGAGCAGTGCCATGGGCAGATGAGGCTGAGCAACAGCTTTCCAGGCTAGCTCTTTCTGCCTGCGAGCTATCTGCAGATGTTCGCATTTTCGGAGCAGGGCTGACTGAGGCTCCCGAGACGGACCACTTAAGCTACGTTTGAATATTGAGGGGGCAAGACAAGCAAGCAGCCCCAGTCTCTGTGCCTCTGTGCGAGCAGTGCCATGGGCAGATGAGGCTGAGCAACAGCTTTCCAGGTTAGCTCTTTCTGCTTCGAGCTATCTGCAGACGTTCGCATTTTCGGAGAAGGTCTGCCAAAGGCGCTCGGCACAAACAGCCAAAAGATAGTTTGAAGTTTGAGGGGGCAAGACAAGCAAGCAGCCCCAGTCTCTGTGCCTCTGTGCGAGCAGTGCCATGGGCAGATGAGGCTGAGCAACAGCTTTCCAGGCTAGCTCTTTCTGCCTGCGAGCTATCTGCAGACGTTCGCATTTTCAGAGCAGGGCTGCCGGAGGATCGCCAGACGGACCACCTAAGCTACATTTGAAGTTTGAGGTGGCAAGACAAGCAAGCAGCCCCAGTCTCTGTGCCTCTGTGCGAGCAGTGCCATGGGCAGATGAGGCTGAGCAACAGCTTTCCAGGCTAGCTCTTTCTGCCTGCGAGCTATTTGCAGACGTTCGCATTTTCAGAGCAGGGCTGCCGGAGGCGCCCGGCACGGACCACCTAAGCTACGTTTGAATTTTGAGGGGACAAGACAAGCAAGCAGCCCCAGTCTCTGTGCCTCTGTGCGAGCAGTGCCATGGGCAGATGAGGCTGAGCAACAGCTTTCCAGGCTAGCTCTTTCTGGCTGCGAGCTATCTGCAGACGTTCGCATTTTCGGAGCAGGGCTGCCAAAGGCGCACGGCACAAAGAGCCAAAAGATACTTTTGAAGTTTGAGGGGGCAAGACAAGCAAGCAGCCCCAGTCTCTGTGCCTCTGTGCGAGCAGTGCCATGGGCAGATGAGACTGAGCAACAGCTTTCCAGGCTAGCTCTTTCTGCCTGCGAGCTATCTGCAGACGTACGCATTTTCGGAGCAGGGCTGCCGGAGGCTCCCGAGACGGACCACTTAAGCTACGTTTGAAGTTTGAGGGGGCAAGACAAGCAAGCAGCCCCAGTCTCTGTGCCTCTGTGCGAGCAGTGCCATGGGCAGATGAGGTTGAGCAACAGCTTTCCAGGCTAGCTCTTTCTGCTTCGAGCTATCTGCAGACGTTCGCATTTTCGGAGAAGGGCTGCAAAAGGCGCTCGGAACAAACAGCCAAAATATAGTTTGAAGTTTGAGGGGGCAAGACAAGCAAGCAGCTCCAGTCTCTGTGCCTCTGTGCGAGCAGTGCCATGGGCAGATGAGGCTGAGCAACAGCTTTCCAGGCTAGCTCTTTCTGCCTGCGAGCTATCTGCAGACGTTCGCATTTTCGGAGCAGGGCTGCCGGAGGATCGCGAGACGGACCACCTAAGCTACGTTTGAAGTTTGAGGGGGCAAGACAAGCAAGCAGCCCCAGTCTCTGTGCCTCTGTGCGAGCAGTGCCATGGGCAGATGAGACTGAGCAACAGCCTTCCAGGCTAGCACTTTCTGGCTGCGAGCTATCTGCAGACGTTCGCATTTTCGGAGCAGGGCTGCCGGAGGCGCCCAGCACAGACCACCTAAGCTACGTTTGAAGTTTGAGGGGACAAGACAAGCAAGCAGCCCCAGTCTCTGTGCCTCTGTGCGAGCAGTGCCATGGGCAGATGAGGCTGAGCAACAGCTTTCCAGGCTAGCTCTTTCTGCCTGCGAGCTATCTGCAGACGTTCGCATTTTCAGAGCATGGCTGCCGGAGGCGCTCTGCACAGACCACCTAAGCTACGTTTGAAGTTTGAGGTGGCAAGACAAGCAAGCAGCCCCAGTCTCTGTGCCTCTGTGCGAGCAGTGCCATGGGCAGATGAGGCTGAGCAACAGCTTTCCAGGCTATCTATTTCTGCCTGCGACCTATCTGCAGACGTTCGCATTTTCGGAGTAGGGCTGCTGGAGGCGCCCAGTACGGGCCACCTAAGCTACGTTTGAAGTTTGAGGGAACAAGACAAGCAAGCAGCCCCAGTCTCTGTGCCTCTGTGCAAGCAGTGCCATGGGCAGATGAGGCTGAGCAACAGCTTTCCAGGCTAGCTCTTTCTGCCTGCGAGCTATCTGCAGACGTTCGCATTTTCAGACCACGTCTGCCGGAAGCGCCCGGCACAAACAGCCAAAAGATACTTTTCAAGTTTGAGGGGGCAAGACAAGCAAGCAGCCCCAGTCTCTGTGCCTCTGTGCGAGCAGTGCCATGGGCAGATGAGGTTGAGCAACTGCTTTTCAGGCTAGCTCTTTCTGGCTGCGAGCTATCTGGGGATGTTCGCATTTTCGGATCAGCGCTGCCGCAAGCACCCAGCACATACCACCTAAGCTACGTTTGAAGTTTGAGGGGACAAGACAAGCAAGCAGCCCCAGTCTCTGTGCCTCTGTGCGAGCAGTGCCATGGGCAGATGAGGCTGAGCAACAGCTTTCCAGGCTAGCTCTTTCTGCCTGCGAGCTATCTGCAGACGTTCGCATTTTTGGAGCAGGGCTGCCGGAGGCGCCCGGCACAGACCACCTAAGGTACATTTGAAGTTTGAGGGGACAAGACAAGCAAGCAGCCCCAGTCTCTGTGCCTCTGTGCGAGCAGTGCCATGGGCAGATGAGGCTGAGCAACAGCTTTCCAGGCTAGCTCTTTCTGCCTGCGAGCTATCTGCAGATGTTCGCATTTTCGGAGCAGGTCTGCCGGAGGCTCCCGAGACGGACCACTTAAGCTACGTTTGAATATTGAGGGGGCAAGACAAGCAAGCAGCCCCAGTCTCTGTGCCTCTGTGCGAGCAGTGCCATGGGCAGATGAGGCTGAGCAACAGCTTTCCAGGTTAGCTCTTTCTGCTTCGAGCTATCTGCAGACGTTCGCATTTTCGGAGAAGGTCTGCCAAAGGCGCTCGGCACAAACAGCCAAAAGATAGTTTGAAGTTTGAGGGGGCAAGACAAGCAAGCAGCCCCAGTCTCTGTGCCTCTGTGCGAGCAGTGCCATGGGCAGATGAGGCTGAGCAACAGCTTTCCAGGCTAGCTCTTTCTGCCTGCGAGCTATCTGCAGACGTTCGCATTTTCAGAGCAGGGCTGCCGGAGGATCGCGAGACGGACCACCTAAGCTACGTTTGAAGTTTGAGGGGGCAAGACAAGCAAGCAGCCCCAGTCTCTGTGCCTCTGTGCGAGCAGTGCCATGGGCAGATGAGGCTGAGCAACAGCTTTCCAGGCTAGCTCTTTCTGCCTGCGAGCTATTTGCAGACGTTCGCATTTTCAGAGCAGGGCTGCCGGAGGCGCCTGGCACGGACCACCTAAGCTACGTTTGAAGTTTGAGGGGACAAGACAAGCAAGCAGCCCCAGTCTCTGTGCCTCTGTGCGAGCAGTGCCATGGGCAGATGAGGCTGAGCAACAGCTTTCCAGGCTAGCTCTTTCTGCCTGCGAGGTATCTGCAGACGTTCGCATTTTCAGACCAGGTCTGCCGTAAGCGCCCGGCACGGACCACCTAAGATGCGTTTGAAGTTTGAGGGGACAAGACAAGCAAGCAGCCCCAGTCTCTGTGCCTCTGTGCGAGCAGTGCCATGGGCAGATGAGGCTGAGCAACAGCTTTCCAGGCTAGCTCTTTCTGCCTGCGAGCTATCTGCAGACGTTCGCATTTTCGGAGCAGGGCTGCCGGAGGCGCCCAACAAGGGCCACGTAAGCTACGTTTGAAGTTTGAGGTGGCAAGACAAGCAAGCAGCCCCAGTGTCTGTGCCTCTGTGCGAGCAGTGCCATGGGCAGATGAGGTTGAGCAATAGCTTTTCAGGCTAGCTCTTTCTGGCTGCGAGCTATCTGCAGACGTTCGCATTTTCGGAGCAGGGCTGCCAAAGGCGCACGGCACAAAGAGCCAAAAGATACTTTTGAAGTTTGAGGGGGCAAGACAAGCAAGCAGCCCCAGTCTCTGTGCCTCTGTGCGAGCAGTGCCATGGGCAGATGAGACTGAGCAACAGCTTTCCAGGCTAGCTCTTTCTGCCTGCGAGCTATCTGCAGACGTACGCATTTTCGGAGCAGGGCTGCCGGAGGCTCCCGAGACGGACCACTTAAGCTACGTTTGAAGTTTGAGGGGGCAAGACAAGCAAGCAGCCCCAGTCTCTGTGCCTCTGTGCGAGCAGTGCCATGGGCAGATGAGGTTGAGCAACAGCTTTCCAGGCTAGCTCTTTCTGCTTCGAGCTATCTGCAGACGTTCGCATTTTCGGAGAAGGGCTGCAAAAGGCGCTCGGAACAAACAGCCAAAATATAGTTTGAAGTTTGAGGGGGCAAGACAAGCAAGCAGCTCCAGTCTCTGTGCCTCTGTGCGAGCAGTGCCATGGGCAGATGAGGCTGAGCAACAGCTTTCCAGGCTAGCTCTTTCTGCCTGCGAGCTATCTGCAGACGTTCGCATTTTCGGAGCAGGGCTGCCGGAGGATCGCGAGACGGACCACCTAAGCTACGTTTGAAGTTTGAGGGGGCAAGACAAGCAAGCAGCCCCAGTCTCTGTGCCTCTGTGCGAGCAGTGCCATGGGCAGATGAGACTGAGCAACAGCCTTCCAGGCTAGCACTTTCTGGCTGCGAGCTATCTGCAGACGTTCGCATTTTCGGAGCAGGGCTGCCGGAGGCGCCCAGCACAGACCACCTAAGCTACGTTTGAAGTTTGAGGGGACAAGACAAGCAAGCAGCCCCAGTCTCTGTGCCTCTGTGCGAGCAGTGCCATGGGCAGATGAGGCTGAGCAACAGCTTTCCAGGCTAGCTCTTTCTGCCTGCGAGCTATCTGCAGACGTTCGCATTTTCAGAGCATGGCTGCCGGAGGCGCTCTGCACAGACCACCTAAGCTACGTTTGAAGTTTGAGGTGGCAAGACAAGCAAGCAGCCCCAGTCTCTGTGCCTCTGTGCGAGCAGTGCCATGGGCAGATGAGGCTGAGCAACAGCTTTCCAGGCTATCTATTTCTGCCTGCGACCTATCTGCAGACGTTCGCATTTTCGGAGTAGGGCTGCTGGAGGCGCCCAGTACGGGCCACCTAAGCTACGTTTGAAGTTTGAGGGAACAAGACAAGCAAGCAGCCCCAGTCTCTGTGCCTCTGTGCAAGCAGTGCCATGGGCAGATGAGGCTGAGCAACAGCTTTCCAGGCTAGCTCTTTCTGCCTGCGAGCTATCTGCAGACGTTCGCATTTTCAGACCACGTCTGCCGGAAGCGCCCGGCACAAACAGCCAAAAGATACTTTTCAAGTTTGAGGGGGCAAGACAAGCAAGCAGCCCCAGTCTCTGTGCCTCTGTGCGAGCAGTGCCATGGGCAGATGAGGTTGAGCAACTGCTTTTCAGGCTAGCTCTTTCTGGCTGCGAGCTATCTGGGGATGTTCGCATTTTCGGATCAGCGCTGCCGGAAGCGCCCGGCACAAACAGCCAAAAGATACTTTTCAAGTTTGAGGGGGCAAGACAAGCAAGCAGCCCCAGTCTCTGTGCCTCTGTGCGAGCAGTGCCATGGGCAGATGAGGTTGAGCAACTGCTTTTCAGGCTAGCTCTTTCTGGCTGCGAGCTATCTGGGGATGTTCGCATTTTCGGATCAGCGCTGCCGCAAGCACCCAGCACATACCACCTAAGCTACGTTTGAAGTTTGAGGGGACAAGACAAGCAAGCAGCCCCAGTCTCTGTGCCTCTGTGCGAGCAGTGCCATGGGCAGATGAGGCTGAGCAACAGCTTTCCAGGCTAGCTCTTTCTGCCTGCGAGCTATCTGCAGACGTTCGCATTTTTGGAGCAGGGCTGCCGGAGGCGCCCGGCACAGACCACCTAAGGTACATTTGAAGTTTGAGGGGACAAGACAAGCAAGCAGCCCCAGTCTCTGTGCCTCTGTGCGAGCAGTGCCATGGGCAGATGAGGCTGAGCAACAGCTTTCCAGGCTAGCTCTTTCTGCCTGCGAGCTATCTGCAGATGTTCGCATTTTCGGAGCAGGTCTGCCGGAGGCTCCCGAGACGGACCACTTAAGCTACGTTTGAATATTGAGGGGGCAAGACAAGCAAGCAGCCCCAGTCTCTGTGCCTCTGTGCGAGCAGTGCCATGGGCAGATGAGGCTGAGCAACAGCTTTCCAGGTTAGCTCTTTCTGCTTCGAGCTATCTGCAGACGTTCGCATTTTCGGAGAAGGTCTGCCAAAGGCGCTCGGCACAAACAGCCAAAAGATAGTTTGAAGTTTGAGGGGGCAAGACAAGCAAGCAGCCCCAGTCTCTGTGCCTCTGTGCGAGCAGTGCCATGGGCAGATGAGGCTGAGCAACAGCTTTCCAGGCTAGCTCTTTCTGCCTGCGAGCTATCTGCAGACGTTCGCATTTTCAGAGCAGGGCTGCCGGAGGATCGCGAGACGGACCACCTAAGCTACGTTTGAAGTTTGAGGGGGCAAGACAAGCAAGCAGCCCCAGTCTCTGTGCCTCTGTGCGAGCAGTGCCATGGGCAGATGAGGCTGAGCAACAGCTTTCCAGGCTAGCTCTTTCTGCCTGCGAGCTATTTGCAGACGTTCGCATTTTCAGAGCAGGGCTGCCGGAGGCGCCTGGCACGGACCACCTAAGCTACGTTTGAAGTTTGAGGGGACAAGACAAGCAAGCAGCCCCAGTCTCTGTGCCTCTGTGCGAGCAGTGCCATGGGCAGATGAGGCTGAGCAACAGCTTTCCAGGCTAGCTCTTTCTGCCTGCGAGGTATCTGCAGACGTTCGCATTTTCAGACCAGGTCTGCCGTAAGCGCCCGGCACGGACCACCTAAGATGCGTTTGAAGTTTGAGGGGACAAGACAAGCAAGCAGCCCCAGTCTCTGTGCCTCTGTGCGAGCAGTGCCATGGGCAGATGAGGCTGAGCAACAGCTTTCCAGGCTAGCTCTTTCTGCCTGCGAGCTATCTGCAGACGTTCGCATTTTCGGAGCAGGGCTGCCGGAGGCGCCCAACAAGGGCCACGTAAGCTACGTTTGAAGTTTGAGGTGGCAAGACAAGCAAGCAGCCCCAGTGTCTGTGCCTCTGTGCGAGCAGTGCCATGGGCAGATGAGGTTGAGCAATAGCTTTTCAGGCTAGCTCTTTCTGGCTGCGAGCTATCTGCAGACGTTCGCATTTTCAGAGCAGGGCTGACGGAGGCGCACGGCACAGACCACCTAAGCTACGTTTGAACATTGAGGGGGCAAGACAAGCAAGCAGCCCCAGTCTCTGTGCCTCTGTGCGAGCAGTGCCATGGGCAGATGAGGCTGAGCAACAGCTTTCCAGGCTATCTATTTCTGCCTGCGACCTATCTGCAGACGTTCGCATTTTCGGAGTAGGGCTGCCGGAGGCGCCCAGCACAGACCACCTAAGCTACGTTTGAAGTTTGAGGGAACAAGACAAGCAAGCAGCCCCAGTCTCTGTGCCTCTGTGCGAGCAGTGCCATGGGCAGATGAGGCTGAGCAACAGCTTTCCAGGCTAGCTCTTTCTGCCTGCGAGCTATCTGCAGACGTTCGCATTTTCAGACCACGTCTGCCGGAAGCGCCCGGCACAAACAGCCAAAAGATACTTTTCAAGTTTGAGGGGGCAAGACAAGCAAGCAGCCCCAGTCTCTGTGCCTCTGTGCGAGCAGTGCCATGGGCAGATGAGGTTGAGCAACAGCTTTTCAGGCTAGCTCTTTCTGGCTGCGAGCTATCTGGGGATGTTCGCATTTTCGGATCAGCGCTGCCGCAAGCACCCAGCACATACCACCTAAGCTACGTTTGAAGTTTGAGGGGACAAGACAAGCAAGCAGCCCCAGTCTCTGTGCCTCTGTGCGAGCAGTGCCATGGGCAGATGAGGCTGAGCAACAGCTTTCCAGGCTAGCTCTTTCTGCCTGCGAGCTATCTGCAGACTTTCGCATTTTTGGAGCAGGGCTGCCGGAGGCGCCCGGCACAGACCACCTAAGGTACATTTGAAGTTTGAGGGGACAAGACAAGCAAGCAGCCCCAGTCTCTGTGCCTCTGTGCGAGCAGTGCCATGGGCAGATGAGGCTGAGCAACAGCTTTCCAGGCTAGCTCTTTCTGCCTGCGAGCTATCTGCAGATGTTCGCATTTTCGGAGCAGGGCTGCCGGAGGCTCCCGAGACGGACCACTTAAGCTACGTTTGAATATTGAGGGGGCAAGACAAGCAAGCAGCCCCAGTCTCTGTGCCTCTGTGCGAGCAGTGCCATGGGCAGATGAGGCTGAGCAACAGCTTTCCAGGTTAGCTCTTTCTGCTTCGAGCTATCTGCAGACGTTCGCATTTTCGGAGAAGGTCTGCCAAAGGCGCTCGGCACAAACAGCCAAAAGATAGTTTGAAGTTTGAGGGGGCAAGACAAGCAAGCAGCCCCAGTCTCTGTGCCTCTGTGCGAGCAGTGCCATGGGCAGATGAGGCTGAGCAACAGCTTTCCAGGCTAGCTCTTTCTGCCTGCGAGCTATCTGCAGACGTTCGCATTTTCGGAGCAGGGCTGCCGGAGGATCGCGAGACGGACCACCTAAGCTACGTTTGAAGTTTGAGGGGGCAAGACAAGCAAGCAGCCCCAGTCTCTGTGCCTCTGTGCGAGCAGTGCCATGGGCAGATGAGGCTGAGCAACAGCTTTCCAGGCTAGCTCTTTCTGCCTGCGAGCTATTTGCAGACGTTCGCATTTTCAGAGCAGGGCTGCCGGAGGCGCCCGGCACGGACCACCTAAGCTACGTTTGAAGTTTGAGGGGACAAGACAAGCAAGCAGCCCCAGTCTCTGTGCCTCTGTGCGAGCAGTGCCATGGGCAGATGAGGCTGAGCAACAGCTTTCCAGGCTAGCTCTTTCTGCCTGCGAGCTATCTGCAGACGTTCGCATTTTCGGAGCAGGGCTGCCGGAGGCGCCCAACAAGGGCCACGTAAGCTACGTTTGAAGTTTGAGTGGACAAGACAAGCAAGCAGCCCCAGTGTCTGTGCCTCTGTGCGAGCAGTGCCATGGGCAGATGAGGTTGAGCAATAGCTTTTCAGGCTAGCTCTTTCTGGCTGCGAGCTATCTGCAGACGTTCGCATTTTCAGAGCAGGGCTGCCGGAGGCTCACGGCACAGACCACCTAAGCTACGTTTGAAGTTTGAGGTGGCAAGACAAGCAAGCAGCCCCAGTCTCTGTGCCTCTGTGCGAGCAGTGCCATGGGCAGATGAGGCTGAGCAACAGCTTTCCAGGCTAGCTCTTTCTGCCTGCGAGCTATCTGCAGATGTTCGCATTTTCGGAGCAGCGCTGCCGGAAGCACCTGGCACGTACCACCTAAGCTACGTTTGAACATTGAGGGGGCAAGACAAGCAAGCAGCCCCAGTCTCTGTGCCTCTGTGCGAGCAGTGCCATGGGCAGATGAGGCTGAGCAACAGCTTTCCAGGCTATCTATTTCTGCCTGCGACCTATCTGCAGACGTTCGCATTTTCGGAGTAGGGCTGCCGGAGGCGCCCAGCACAGACCACCTAAGCTACGTTTGAAGTTTGAGGGAACAAGACAAGCAAGCAGCCCCAGTCTCTGTGCCTCTGTGCGAGCAGTGCCATGGGCAGATGAGGCTGAGCAACAGCTTTCCAGGCTAGCTCTTTCTGCCTGCGAGCTATCTGCAGACGTTCGCATTTTCAGACCACGTCTGCCGGAAGCGCCCGGCACAAACAGCCAAAAGATACTTTTCAAGTTTGAGGGGGCAAGACAAGCAAGCAGCCCCAGTCTCTGTGCCTCTGTGCGAGCAGTGCCATGGGCAGATGAGGTTGAGCAACAGCTTTTCAGGCTAGCTCTTTCTGGCTGCGAGCTATCTGCAGACGTCCGCATTTTCGGAGCAGCGCTGCCGCAAGCACCCAGCACATACCACCTAAGCTACGTTTGAAGTTTGAGGGGACAAGACAAGCAAGCAGCCCCAGTCTCTGTGCCTCTGTGCGAGCAGTGCCATGGGCAGATGAGGCTGAGCAACAGCTTTCCAGGCTAGCTCTTTCTGCCTGCGAGCTATCTGCAGACGTTCGCATTTTTGGAGCAGGCCTGCCGGAGGCGCTCTGCACAGACCACCTAAGGTACATTTGAAGTTTGAGGGGACAAGACAAGCAAGCAGCCCCAATCTCTGTGCCTCTGTGTGAGCAGTGCCATGGGCAGATGAGGCTGAGCAACAGCTTTCCAGGCTAGCTCTTTCTGCCTGCGAGCTATCTGCAGATGTTCGCATTTTCGGAGCAGGGCTGCCGGAGGCTCCCGAGACGGACCACTTAAGCTACGTTTGAATATTGAGGGGGCAAGACAAGCAAGCAGCCCCAGTCTCTGTGCCTCTGTGCGAGCAGTGCCATGGGCAGATGAGGCTGAGCAACAGCTTTCCAGGTTAGCTCTTTCTGCTTCGAGCTATCTGCAGACGTTCGCATTTTCGGAGAAGGTCTGCCAAAGGCGCTCGGCACAAACAGCCAAAAGATAGTTTGAAGTTTGAGGGGGCAAGACAAGCAAGCAGCCCCAGTCTCTGTGCCTCTGTGCGAGCAGTGCCATGGGCAGATGAGGCTGAGCAACAGCTTTCCAGGCTAGCTCTTTCTGGCTGCGAGCTATCTGCAGACGTTCGCATTTTCGGAGCAGGGCTGCCGGAAGCGCCCGGCACGGACCACCTAAGTTAAGTTTGAAGTTTGAGGGGACAAGACAAGCAAGCAGCCCCAGTCTCTGTGCCTCTGTGCGAGCAGTGCCATGGGCAGATGAGGCTGAGCAACAGCTTTCCAGGCTAGCTCTTTCTGCCTGCGAGCTATCTGCAGACGTTCGCATTTTCAGAGCAGGGCTGCCGGAAGCGCCCGGCACAAACCGCCAAAAGACACTTTTGAAGTTTGAGGGGGCAAGACAAGCAAGCAGCCCCAGTCTCTGTGCCTCTGTGTGAGCAGTGCCATGGGCAGATGAGGCTGAGCAACATTTTTCTAGGCTAGCTCTTTCTGCCTGCGAGCTATCTGCAGACGTTCGTATTTTCAGAGCAGGGCTGCCGGAGGCGCCCAGCACGGACCACCTAAGCTACGTTTCAAGTTTGAGGTGGCAAGACAAGCAAGCAGCCCCAGTCTCTGTGCCTCTGTGCGAGCAGTGCCATGGGCAGATGAGGCTGAGCAACAGCTTTCCAGGCTAGCTCTTTCTGCCTGCGAGCTATCTGCAGATGTTCGCATTTTCGGAGCAGGGCTGCCGGAGGCTCCCGAGACGGACCACTTAAGCTACGTTTGAATATTGAGGGGGCAAGACAAGCAAGCAGCCCCAGTCTCTGTGCCTCTGTGCGAGCAGTGCCATGGGCAGATGAGGCTGAGCAACAGCTTTCCAGGTTAGCTCTTTCTGCTTCGAGCTATCTGCAGACGTTCGCATTTTCGGAGAAGGTCTGCCAAAGGCGCTCGGCACAAACAGCCAAAAGATAGTTTGAAGTTTGAGGGGGCAAGACAAGCAAGCAGCCCCAGTCTCTGTGCCTCTGTGCGAGCAGTGCCATGGGCAGATGAGGCTGAGCAACAGCTTTCCAGGCTAGCTCTTTCTGCCTGCGAGCTATCTGCAGACGTTCGCATTTTCGGAGCAGGGCTGCCGGAGGATCGCGAGACGGACCACCTAAGCTACGTTTGAAGTTTGAGGGGGCAAGACAAGCAAGCAGCCCCAGTCTCTGTGCCTCTGTGCGAGCAGTGCCATGGGCAGATGAGGCTGAGCAACAGCTTTCCAGGCTAGCTCTTTCTGCCTGCGAGCTATTTGCAGACGTTCGCATTTTCAGAGCAGGGCTGCCGGAGGCGCCCGGCACGGACCACCTAAGCTACGTTTGAAGTTTGAGGGGACAAGACAAGCAAGCAGCCCCAGTCTCTGTGCCTCTGTGCGAGCAGTGCCATGGGCAGATGAGGCTGAGCAACAGCTTTCCAGGCTAGCTCTTTCTGCCTGCGAGCTATCTGCAGACGTTCGCATTTTCGGAGCAGGGCTGCCGGAGGCGCCCAACAAGGGCCACGTAAGCTACGTTTGAAGTTTGAGTGGACAAGACAAGCAAGCAGCCCCAGTGTCTGTGCCTCTGTGCGAGCAGTGCCATGGGCAGATGAGGTTGAGCAATAGCTTTTCAGGCTAGCTCTTTCTGGCTGCGAGCTATCTGCAGACGTTCGCATTTTCAGAGCAGGGCTGCCGGAGGCTCACGGCACAGACCACCTAAGCTACGTTTGAAGTTTGAGGTGGCAAGACAAGCAAGCAGCCCCAGTCTCTGTGCCTCTGTGCGAGCAGTGCCATGGGCAGATGAGGCTGAGCAACAGCTTTCCAGGCTAGCTCTTTCTGCCTGCGAGCTATCTGCAGATGTTCGCATTTTTGGAGCAGGCCTGCCGGAGGCGCTCTGCACAGACCACCTAAGGTACATTTGAAGTTTGAGGGGACAAGACAAGCAAGCAGCCCCAGTCTCTGTGCCTCTGTGCGAGCAGTGCCATGGGCAGATGAGGCTGAGCAACAGCTTTCCAGGCTAGCTCTTTCTGCCTGCGAGCTATCTGCAGATGTTCGCATTTTCGGAGCAGGGCTGCCGGAGGCTCCCGAGACGGACCACTTAAGCTACGTTTGAATATTGAGGGGGCAAGACAAGCAAGCAGCCCCAGTCTCTGTGCCTCTGTGCGAGCAGTGCCATGGGCAGATGAGGCTGAGCAACAGCTTTCCAGGTTAGCTCTTTCTGCTTCGAGCTATCTGCAGACGTTCGCATTTTCGGAGAAGGTCTGCCAAAGGCGCTCGGCACAAACAGCCAAAAGATAGTTTGAAGTTTGAGGGGGCAAGACAAGCAAGCAGCCCCAGTCTCTGTGCCTCTGTGCGAGCAGTGCCATGGGCAGATGAGGCTGAGCAACAGCTTTCCAGGCTAGCTCTTTCTGGCTGCGAGCTATCTGCAGACGTTCGCATTTTCGGAGCAGGGCTGCCGGAAGCGCCCGGCACGGACCACCTAAGTTAAGTTTGAAGTTTGAGGGGACAAGACAAGCAAGCAGCCCCAGTCTCTGTGCCTCTGTGCGAGCAGTGCCATGGGCAGATGAGGCTGAGCAACAGCTTTCCAGGCTAGCTCTTTCTGCCTGCGAGCTATCTGCAGACGTTCGCATTTTCAGAGCAGGGCTGCCGGAAGCGCCCGGCACAAACCGCCAAAAGACACTTTTGAAGTTTGAGGGGGCAAGACAAGCAAGCAGCCCCAGTCTCTGTGCCTCTGTGTGAGCAGTGCCATGGGCAGATGAGGCTGAGCAACATTTTTCTAGGCTAGCTCTTTCTGCCTGCGAGCTATCTGCAGACGTTCGTATTTTCAGAGCAGGGCTGCCGGAGGCGCCCAGCACGGACCACCTAAGCTACGTTTCAAGTTTGAGGTGGCAAGACAAGCAAGCAGCCCCAGTCTCTGTGCCTCTGTGCGAGCAGTGCCATGGGCAGATGAGGCTGAGCAACAGCTTTCCAGGCTAGCTCTTTCTGCCTGCGAGCTATCTGCAGACGTTCGCATTTTTGGAGCAGGGCTGCCGGAGGCGCCCAGCACAGACCACCTAAGGTACGTTTGAAGTTTGAGGGGGCAAGACAAGCAAGCAGCCCCAGTCTCTGTGCCTCTGTGCGAGCAGTGCCATGGGCAGATGAGGCTGAGCAACAGCTTTCCAGGCTAGCTCTTTCTGCCTGCGAGCTATCTGCAGACGTTCGCATTTTTGGAGCAGGGCTGCCAAAGGCGCCCAGTACGGACCACCTAAGCTACGTTTGAAGTTTGAGGGGTCAAGACAAGCAAGCAGCCCCAGTCTCTGTGCCTCTGTGCGAGCAGTGCCATGGGCAGATGAGGCTGAGCAACAGCTTTCCAGGCTAGCTCTTTCTGCCTGCGAGCTATCTGCAGACGTTCGCATTTTCGGAGCAGGGCTGCCGGAAGCACCCGGCACGTACCACCTAAGCTACGTTTGAATACTGAGGGGGCAAGACAAGCAAGCAGCCCCAGTCTCTGTGCCTCTGTGCGAGCAGTGCCATGGGCAGATGAGGCTGAGCAACAGCTTTCCAGGCTAGGACTTTCTGCCTGCGAGCTATCTGTAGACGTTCGCATTTTTGGAGCACGGCTGCCGGAGGCGCCCAGCACAGACCACCTAAGCTACGTTTGAAGTTTGAGGGGACAAGACAAGCAAGCAGCCCCAGTCTCTGTGCCTCTGTGCGAGCAGTGCCATGGGCAGATGAGGCTGAGCAACAGCTTTCCAGGCTAGCTCTTTCTGGCTGCGAGCTATCTGCAGACGTTCGCATTTTCGGAGCAGGGCTGCCAAAGGCGCACGGCACAAAGAGCCAGAAGATACTTTTGAAGTTTGAGGGGGCAAGACAAGCAAGCAGCCCCAGTCTCTGTCCCTCTGTGCGAGTAGTGCCATGGGCAGATGAGGCTGAGCAACAGCTTTCCAGGCTAGCTCTTTCTGCCTGCGAGCTATCTGCAGAAGTTCGCATTTTCGGAGCAGGGCTGCCGGAGGATCGCGAGACGGACCAGCTAAGCTACGTTTGAAGTTTGAGGGGGCAAGACAAGCAAGCAGCCCCAGTCTCTGTGCCTCTGTGCGAGCACTGCCATGGGCAGATGAGGCTGAGCAACAGCCTTCCAGGCTAGCACGTTCTGGCTGCGAGCTATCTGCAGACGTTCGCATTTTCGGAGCAGGGCTGCCGGAGGCGCCCAGCACAGACCACCTAAGATACGTTTGAAGTTTGAGGGGACAAGACAAGCAAGCAGCCCCAGTCTCTGTGCCTCTGTGCGAGCAGTGCCATGGGCAGATGAGGCTGAGCAACAGCTTTCCAGGCTAGCACTTTCTGGCTGCGAGCTATTTGCAGACGTTCGCATTTTTGGAGCAGGGCTGCCGGAGGCGCCCGGCACGGACCACCTAAGCTACATTTGAAGTTTGAGGGGTCAAGACAAGCAAGCAGCCCCAGTCTCTGTGCCTCTGTGCGAGCAGTGCCATGGGCAGATGAGGCTGAGCAACAGCTTTCCAGGCTAGCTCTTTCTGCCTGCGAGCTATCTGCAGACGTTCGCATTTTCGGAGTAGGGCTGCCGGAGGCGCCCAGCACAGACCACCTAAGCTACGTTTGAAGTTTGAGGTGGCAAGACAAGCAAGCAGCCCCAGTCTCTGTGCCTCTGTGCGAGCAGTGCCATGGGCAGATGAGGCTGAGCAACAGCTTTCCAGGCTAGCTCTTTCTGCCTGCGAGCTATCTGCAGACGTTCGCATTTTCGGAGCAGGGCTGCCGGAGGCGCCAGGCACGGACCACCTAAGCTACGTTTGAAGTTTGAGGGGGCAAGACAAGCAAGCAGCCCCAGTCTCTGTGCCTCTGTGCGAGCAGTGCCATGGGCAGATGAGGCTGAGTAACACCTTTCCAGGCTAGCTCTTTCTGCCTGCGAGCTATCTGCAGACGTTCGCATTTTCGGAGTAGGGCTGCCGGAAGCACCCGGCACGGACCACCTAAGCTACGTTTGAAGTTTGAGGGGACAAGACAAGCAAGCAGCCCCAGTCTCTGTGCCTCTGTGCGAGCAGTGCCATGGGCAGATGAAGCTGAGAAACAGCTTTCCAGGCTAGCTCTTTCTGCCTGCGAGCTATCTGCAGACGTTCGCATTTTCAGAGCATGGCTGCCGGAAGCGCCCGGCACAAACCGCCAAAAGGTACGTTTGAAGTTTGAGGGGACAAGACAAGCAAGCAGCCCCAGTCTCTGTGCCTCTGTGCGAGCAGTGCCATGGGCAGATGAGGCTGAGCAACATTTTTCTAGGCTAGCTCTTTCTGCCTGCGAGCTATCTGCAGACGTTCGCATTTTTGGAGCAGGGCTGCCAAAGGCGCCCGGCACGGACCACCTAAGCTACGTTTGAAGTTTGAGGGGTCAAGACAAGCAAGCAGCCCCAGTCTCTGTGCCTCTGTGCGAGCAGTGCCATGGGCAGATGAGGCTGAGCAACAGCTTTCCAGGTTAGATCTTTCTGCCTGCGAGCTATCTGCAGACGTTCGCATTTTCGGAGCAGCGCTGCCGGAAGCACCCGGCACGTACCACCTAAGCTACGTTTGAATATTGAGGGGGCAAGACAAGCAAGCAGCCCCAGTCTCTGTGCCTCTGTGCGAGCAGTGCCATGGGCAGATGAGGCTGAGCAACAGCTTTCCAGGCTAGCATTTTCTGCCTGCGAGCTATCTGTAGACGTTCGCATTTTTGGAGCAGGGCTGCCGGAGGCGCCCAGCACAGACCACCTAAGCTACGTTTGAAGTTTGAGGGGACAAGACAAGCAAGCAGCCCCAGTCTCTGTGCCTCTGTGCGAGCAGTGCCATGGGCAGATGAGGCTGAGCAACAGCTTTCCAGGCTAGCTCTTTCTGGCTGCGAGCTATCTGCAGACGTTCGCATTTTCGGAGAAGGGCTGCCAAAGGCGCACGGCACAAAGAGCCAAAAGATACTTTTGAAGTTTGAGGAGGCAAGACAAGCAAGCAGCCCCAGTCTCTGTGCCTCTGTGCGAGCAGTGCCATGGGCAGATGAGACTGAGCAACAGCTTTCCAGGCTAGCTCTTTCTGCCTGCGAGCTATCTGCAGACGTACGCATTTTCGGAGCAGGGCTGCCGGAGGCTCCCGAGACGGACCACTTAAGCTACGTTTGAAGTTTGAGGGGGCAAGACAAGCAAGCAGCCCCAGTCTCTGTGCCTCTGTGCGAGCAGTGCCATGGGCAGATGAGGTTGAGCAACAGCTTTCCAGGCTAGCTCTTTCTGCTTCGAGCTATCTGCAGACGTTCGCATTTTCGGAGAAGGGCTGCAAAAGGCGCTCGGAACAAACAGCCAAAATATAGTTTGAAGTTTGAGGGGGCAAGACAAGCAAGCAGCCCCAGTCTCTGTGCCTCTGTGCGAGCAGTGCCATGGGCAGATGAGGCTGAGCAACAGCTTTCCAGGCTAGCTCTTTCTGCCTGCGAGCTATCTGCAGACGTTCGCATTTTCGGAGCAGGGCTGCCGGAGGATCGCGAGACGGACCACCTAAGCTACGTTTGAAGTTTGAGGGCGCAAGACAAGCAAGCAGCCCCAGTCTCTGTGCCTCTGTGCGAGCAGTGCCATGGGCAGATGAGACTGAGCAACAGACTTCCAGGCTAGCACTTTCTGGCTGCGAGCTATCTGCAGACGTTCGCATTTTCGAAGCAGGGCTGCCGGAGGCGCCCAGCACAGACCACCTAAGCTACATTTGAAGTTTGAGGGGACAAGACAAGCAAGCAGCCCCAGTCTCTGTGCCTCTGTGCGAGCAGTGCCATGGGCAGATGAGGCTGAGCAACAGCTTTCCAGGCTAGCTCTTTCTGCCTGCGAGCTATCTGCAGACGTTCGCAATTTCAGAGCAGGGCTGCCGGAGGCGCACGGCACAGACCACCTAAGCTACGTTTGAAGTTTGAGGTGGCAAGACAAGCAAGCAGCCCAAGTCTCTGTGCCTCTGTGCGAGCAGTGCCATGGGCAGATGAGGCTGAGCAACAGCTTTCCAGGCTATCTATTTCTGCCTGCGACCTATCTGCAGACGTTCGCATTTTCGGAGTAGGGCTGCCGGAGGCGCCCAGCACAGACCACCTAAGCTACGTTTGAAGTTTGAGGGAACAAGACAAGCAAGCAGCCCCAGTCTCTGTGCCTCTGTGCAAGCAGTGCCATGGGCAGATGAGGCTGAGCAACAGCTTTCCAGGCTAGCTCTTTCTGCCTGCGAGCTATCTGCAGACGTTCGCATTTTCAGACCACGTCTGCCGGAAGCGCCCGACACAAACAGCCAAAAGATACTTTTCAAGTTTGAGGGGGCAAGACAAGCAAGCAGCCCCAGTCTCTGTGCCTCTGTGCGAGCAGTGCCATGGGCAGATGAGGTTGAGCAACAGCTTTTCAGGCTAGCTCTTTCTGGCTGCGAGCTATCTGGGGATGTTCGCATTTTCGGAGCAGCGCTGCCGCAAGCACCCAGCACATACCACCTAAGTTACGTTTGAAGTTTGAGGGGACAAGACAAGCAAGCAGCCCCAGTCTCTGTGCCTCTGTGCGAGCAGTGCCATGGGCAGATGAGGCTGAGCAACAGCTTTCCAGGCTAGCTCTTTCTGCCTGCGAGCTATCTGCAGACGTTCGCATTTTTGGAGCAGGGCTGCCGGAGGCGCCCGGCACAGACCACCTAAGGTACATTTGAAGTTTGAGGGGACAAGACAAGCAAGCAGCCCCAGTCTCTGTGCCTCTGTGCGAGCAGTGCCATGGGCAGATGAGGCTGAGCAACAGCTTTCCAGGCTAGCTCTTTCTGCCTGCGAGCTATCTGCAGACGTTCGCATTTTCAGAGCAGGGCTGCCGGAGGATCGCGAGACGGACCACCTAAGCTACGTTTGAAGTTTGAGGGGGCAAGACAAGCAAGCAGCCCCAGTCTCTGTGCCTCTGTGCGAGCAGTGCCATGGGCAGATGAGACTGAGCAACAGCCTTCCAGGCTAGCACTTTCTGGCTGCAATCTATCTGCAGACGTTCGCATTTTCGGAGCAGGGCTGCCGGAGGCGCCCAGCACAGACCACCTAAGCTACGTTTGAAGTTTGAGGGGGCAAGACAAGCAAGCAGCCCCAGTCTCTGTGCCTCTGTGCGAGCAGTGCCATGGGCAGATGAGGCTGAGCAACAGCTTTCCAGGTTAGCTCTTTCTGCCTGCGAGCTATCTGCAGACGTTCGCATTTTCGGAGCAGCGCTGCCGGAAGCACCCGGCACGTACCACCTAAGCTACGTTTGAATATTGAGGGGGCAAGACAAGCAAGCAGCCCCAGTCTCTGTGCCTCTGTGCGAGCAGTGCCATGGGCAGATGAGGCTGAGCAACAGCTTTCCAGGCTAGCATTTTCTACCTGCGAGCTATCTGTAGACGTTCGCATTTTTGGAGCAGGGCTGCCGGAGGCGCCCAGCACAGACCACCTAAGCTACGTTTGAAGTTTGAGGGGACAAGACAAGCAAGCAGCCCCAGTCTCTGTGCCTCTGTGCGAGCAGTGCCATGGGCAGATGAGGCTGAGCAACAGCTTTCCAGGCTAGCTCTTTCTGGCTGCGAGCTATCTGCAGACGTTCGCATTTTCGGAGCAGGGCTGCCAAAGGCGCACGGCACAAAGAGCCAAAAGATACTTTTGAAATTTGAGGAGGCAAGACAAGCAAGCAGCCCCAGTCTCTGTGCCTCTGTGCGAGCAGTGCCATGGGCAGATGAGACTGAGCAACAGCTTTCCAGGCTAGCTCTTTCTGCCTGCGAGCTATCTGCAGACGTACGCTTTTTCGGAGCAGGGCTGCCGGAGGCTCCCGAGACGGACCACTTAAGCTACGTTTGAAGTTTGAGGGGGCAAGACAAGCAAGCAGCCCCAGTCTCTGTGCCTCTGTGCGAGCAGTGCCATGGGCAGATGAGGTTGAGCAACAGCTTTCCAGGCTAGCTCTTTCTGCTTCGAGCTATCTGCAGACGTTCGCATTTTCGGAGAAGGGCTGCAAAAGGCGCTCGGAACAAACAGCCAAAATATAGTTTGAAGTTTGAGGGGGCAAGACAAGCAAGCAGCCCCAGTCTCTGTGCCTCTGTGCGAGCAGTGCCATGGGCAGATGAGGCTGAGCAACAGCTTTCCAGGCTAGCTCTTTCTGCCTGCGAGCTATCTGCAGACGTTCGCATTTTCGGAGCAGGGCTGCCGGAGGATCGCGAGACGGACCACCTAAGCTACGTTTGAAGTTTGAGGGCGCAAGACAAGCAAGCAGCCCCAGTCTCTGTGCCTCTGTGCGAGCAGTGCCATGGGCAGATGAGACTGAGCAACAGCCTTCCAGGCTAGCACTTTCTGGCTGCGAGCTATCTGCAGACGTTCGCATTTTCGAAGCAGGGCTGCCGGAGGCGCCCAGCACAGACCACCTAAGCTACATTTGAAGTTTGAGGGGACAAGACAAGCAAGCAGCCCCAGTCTCTGTGCCTCTGTGCGAGCAGTGCCATGGGCAGATGAGGCTGAGCAACAGCTTTCCAGGCTAGCTCTTTCTGCCTGCGAGCTATCTGCAGACGTTCGCAATTTCAGAGCAGGGCTGCCGGAGGCGCACGGCACAGACCACCTAAGCTACGTTTGAAGTTTGAGGTGGCAAGACAAGCAAGCAGCCCAAGTCTCTGTGCCTCTGTGCGAGCAGTGCCATGGGCAGATGAGGCTGAGCAACAGCTTTCCAGGCTATCTATTTCTGCCTGCGACCTATCTGCAGACGTTCGCATTTTCGGAGTAGGGCTGCCGGAGGCGCCCAGCACAGACCACCTAAGCTACGTTTGAAGTTTGAGGGAACAAGACAAGCAAGCAGCCCCAGTCTCTGTGCCTCTGTGCAAGCAGTGCCATGGGCAGATGAGGCTGAGCAACAGCTTTCCAGGCTAGCTCTTTCTGCCTGCGAGCTATCTGCAGACGTTCGCATTTTCAGACCACGTCTGCCGGAAGCGCCCGACACAAACAGCCAAAAGATACTTTTCAAGTTTGAGGGGGCAAGACAAGCAAGCAGCCCCAGTCTCTGTGCCTCTGTGCGAGCAGTGCCATGGGCAGATGAGGTTGAGCAACAGCTTTTCAGGCTAGCTCTTTCTGGCTGCGAGCTATCTGGGGATGTTCGCATTTTCGGAGCAGCGCTGCCGCAAGCACCCAGCACATACCACCTAAGTTACGTTTGAAGTTTGAGGGAACAAGACAAGCAAGCAGCCCCAGTCTCTGTGCCTCTGTGCGAGCAGTGCCATGGGCAGATGAGGCTGAGCAACAGCTTTCCAGGCTAGCTCTTTCTGCCTGCGAGCTATCTGCAGACGTTCGCATTTTTGGAGCAGGGCTGCTGGAGGCGCCCGGCACAGACCACCTAAGGTACATTTGAAGTTTGAGGGGACAAGACAAGCAAGCAGCCCCAGTCTCTGTGCCTCTGTGCGAGCAGTGCCATGGGCAGATGAGGCTGAGCAACAGCTTTCCAGGCTAGCTCTTTCTGCCTGCGAGCTATCTGCAGACGTTCGCATTTTCAGAGCAGGGCTGCCGGAGGATCGCGAGACGGACCACCTAAGCTACGTTTGAAGTTTGAGGGGGCAAGACAAGCAAGCAGCCCCAGTCTCTGTGCCTCTGTGCGAGCAGTGCCATGGGCAGATGAGACTGAGCAACAGCCTTCCAGGCTAGCACTTTCTGGCTGCAATCTATCTGCAGACGTTCGCATTTTCGGAGCAGGGCTGCCGGAGGCGCCCAGCACAGACCACCTAAGCTACGTTTGAAGTTTGAGGGGGCAAGACAAGCAAGCAGCCCCAGTCTCTGTGCCTCTGTGCGAGCAGTGCCATGGGCAGATGAGGCTGAGCAACAGCTTTCCAGGTTAGCTCTTTCTGCCTGCGAGCTATCTGCAGACGTTCGCATTTTCGGAGCAGCGCTGCCGGAAGCACCCGGCACGTACCACCTAAGCTACGTTTGAATATTGAGGGGGCAAGACAAGCAAGCAGCCCCAGTCTCTGTGCCTCTGTGCAAGCAGTGCCATGGGCAGATGAGGCTGAGCAACAGCTTTCCAGGCTAGCATTTTCTACCTGCGAGCTATCTGTAGACGTTCGCATTTTTGGAGCAGGGCTGCCGGAGGCGCCCAGCACAGACCACCTAAGCTACGTTTGAAGTTTGAGGGGACAAGACAAGCAAGCAGCCCCAGTCTCTGTGCCTCTGTGCGAGCAGTGCCATGGGCAGATGAGGCTGAGCAACAGCTTTCCAGGCTAGCTCTTTCTGGCTGCGAGCTATCTGCAGACGTTCGCATTTTCGGAGCAGGGCTGCCAAAGGCGCACGGCACAAAGAGCCAAAAGATACTTTTGAAGTTTGAGGAGACAAGACAAGCAAGCAGCCCCAGTCTCTGTGCCTCTGTGCGAGCAGTGCCATGGGCAGATGAGACTGAGCAACAGCTTTCCAGGCTAGCTCTTTCTGCCTGCGAGCTATCTGCAGACGTACGCATTTTCGGAGCAGGGCTGCCGGAGGCTCCCGAGACGGACCACTTAAGCTACGTTTGAAGTTTGAGGGGGCAAGACAAGCAAGCAGCCCCAGTCTCTGTGCCTCTGTGCGAGCAGTGCCATGGGCAGATGAGGTTGAGCAACAGCTTTCCAGGCTAGCTCTTTCTGCTTCGAGCTATCTGCAGACGTTCGCATTTTCGGAGAAGGGCTGCAAAAGGCGCTCGGAACAAACAGCCAAAATATAGTTTGAAGTTTGAGGGGGCAAGACAAGCAAGCAGCCCCAGTCTCTGTGCCTCTGTGCGAGCAGTGCCATGGGCAGATGAGGCTGAGCAACAGCTTTCCAGGCTAGCTCTTTCTGCCTGCGAGCTATCTGCAGACGTTCGCATTTTCGGAGCAGGGCTGCCGGAGGATCGCGAGACGGACCACCTAAGCTACGTTTGAAGTTTGAGGGCGCAAGACAAGCAAGCAGCCCCAGTCTCTGTGCCTCTGTGCGAGCAGTGCCATGGGCAGATGAGACTGAGCAACAGCCTTCCAGGCTAGCACTTTCTGGCTGCGAGCTATCTGCAGACGTTCGCATTTTCGGAGCAGGGCTGCCGGAGGCGCCCAGCACAGACCACCTAAGCTACATTTGAAGTTTGAGGGGACAAGACAAGCAAGCAGCCCCAGTCTCTGTGCCTCTGTGCGAGCAGTGCCATGGGCAGATGAGGCTGAGCAACAGCTTTCCAGGCTAGCTCTTTCTGCCTGCGAGCTATCTGCAGACGTTCGCATTTTCAGAGCAGGGCTGCCGGAGGCGCACGGCACAGACCACCTAAGCTACGTTTGAAGTTTGAGGTGGCAAGACAAGCAAGCAGCCCAAGTCTCTGTGCCTCTGTGCGAGCAGTGCCATGGGCAGATGAGGCTGAGCAACAGCTTTCCAGGCTATCTATTTCTGCCTGCGACCTATCTGCAGACGTTCGCATTTTCGGAGTAGGGCTGCCGGAGGCGCCCAGCACAGACCACCTAAGCTACGTTTGAAGTTTGAGGGAACAAGACAAGCAAGCAGCCCCAGTCTCTGTGCCTCTGTGCAAGCAGTGCCATGGGCAGATGAGGCTGAGCAACAGCTTTCCAGGCTAGCTCTTTCTGCCTGCGAGCTATCTGCAGACGTTCGCATTTTCAGACCACGTCTGCCGGAAGCGCCCGACACAAACAGCCAAAAGATACTTTTCAAGTTTGAGTGGGCAAGACAAGCAAGCAGCCCCAGTCTCTGTGCCTCTGTGCGAGCAGTGCCATGGGCAGATGAGGTTGAGCAACAGCTTTTCAGGCTAGCTCTTTCTGGCTGCGAGCTATCTGGGGATGTTCGCATTTTCGGAGCAGCGCTGCCGCAAGCACCCAGCACATACCACCTAAGTTACGTTTGAAGTTTGAGGGGACAAGACAAGCAAGCAGCCCCAGTCTCTGTGCCTCTGTGCGAGCAGTGCCATGGGCAGATGAGGCTGAGCAACAGCTTTCCAGGCTAGCTCTTTCTGCCTGCGAGCTATCTGCAGACGTTCGCATTTTTGGAGCAGGGCTGCCGGAGGCGCCCGGCACAGACCACCTAAGGTACATTTGAAGTTTGAGGGGACAAGACAAGCAAGCAGCCCCAGTCTCTGTGCCTCTGTGCGAGCAGTGCCATGGGCAGATGAGGCTGAGCAACAGCTTTCCAGGCTAGCTCTTTCTGCCTGCGAGCTATCTGCAGACGTTCGCATTTTCAGAGCAGGGCTGCCGGAGGATCGCGAGACGGACCACCTAAGCTACGTTTGAAGTTTGAGGGGGCAAGACAAGCAAGCAGCCCCAGTCTCTGTGCCTGTGTGCGAGCAGTGCCATGTGCAGATGAGACTGAGCAACAGCCTTCCAGGCTAGCACTTTCTGGCTGCAATCTATCTGCAGACGTTCGCATTTTCGGAGCAGGGCTGCCGGAGGCGCCCAGCACAGACCACCTAAGCTACGTTTGAAGTTTGAGGGGGCAAGACAAGCAAGCAGCCCCAGTCTCTGTGCCTCTGTGCGAGCAGTGCCATGGGCAGATGAGGCTGAGCAACAGCTTTCCAGGCTAGCTCTTTCTGCCTGCGAGCTATCTGCAGACGTTCGCATTTTCGGAGCAGAGCTGCCGGAAGCACCCGGCACGTACCACCTAAGCTACGTTTGAAGTTTGAGGGGGCAAGACAAGCAAGCAGCCCCAGTCTCTGTGCCTCTGTGCGAGCAGTGCCATGGGCAGATGAGGCTGAGCAACAGCTTTCCAGGCTAGCATTTTCTACCTGCGAGCTATCTGTAGACGTTCGCATTTTTGGAGCAGGGCTGCCGGAGGCGCCCAGCACAGACCACCTAAGCTACGTTTGAAGTTTGAGGGGACAAGACAAGCAAGCAGCCCCAGTCTCTGTGCCTCTGTGCGAGCAGTGCCATGGGCAGATGAGGCTGAGCAACAGCTTTCCAGGCTAGCTCTTCTGGCTGCGAGCTATCTGCAGACGTTCGCATTTTCGGAGCAGGGCTGCCAAAGGCGCACGGCACAAAGAGCCAAAAGATACTTTTGAAGTTTGAGGGGGCAAGACAAGCAAGCAGCCCCAGTGTCTGTGCCTCTGTGCGAGCAGTGCCATGGGCAGATGAGACTGAGCAACAGCTTTCCAGGCTAGCTCTTTCTGCCTGCGAGCTATCTGCAGACGTACGCATTTTCGGAGCAGGGCTGCCGGAGGCTCCCGAGACGGACCACTTAAGCTACGTTTGAAGTTTGAGGGGGCAAGAAAAGCAAGCAGCCCCAGTCTCTGTGCCTCTGTGCGAGCAGTGCCATGGGCAGATGAGGTTGAGCAACAGCTTTCCAGGCTAGCTCTTTCTGCTTCGAGCTATCTGCAGACGTTCGCATTTTCGGAGAAGGGCTGCAAAAGGCGCTCGGAACAAACAGCCAAAATATAGTTTGAAGTTTGAGGGGGCAAGACAAGCAAGCAGCCCCAGTCTCTGTGCCTCTGTGCGAGCAGTGCCATGGGCAGATGAGACTGAGCAACAGCCTTCCAGGCTAGCACTTTCTGGCTGCGAGCTATCTGCAGACGTTCGCATTTTCGGAGCAGGGCTGCCGGAGGCGCCCAGCACAGACCACCTAAGCTACGTTTGAAGTTTGAGGGGACAAGACAAGCAAGCAGCCCCAGTCTCTGTGCCTCTGTGCGAGCAGTGCCATGGGCAGATGAGGCTGAGCAACAGCTTTCCAGGCTAGCTCTTTCTGCCTGCGAGCTATCTGCAGACGTTCGCATTTTCAGAGCAGGGCTGCCGGAGGATCGCGAGACGGACCACCTAAGCTACGTTTGAAGTTTGAGGGGGCAAGACAAGCAAGCAGCCCCAGTCTCTGTGCCTCTGTGCGAGCAGTGCCATGGGCAGATGAGACTGAGCAACAGCCTTCCAGGCTAGCACTTTCTGGCTGCAATCTATCTGCAGACGTTCGCATTTTCGGAGCAGGGCTGCCGGAGGCGCCCAGCACAGACCACCTAAGCTACGTTTGAAGTTTGAGGGGGCAAGACAAGCAAGCAGCCCCAGTCTCTGTGCCTCTGTGCGAGCAGTGCCATGGGCAGATGAGGCTGAGCAACAGCTTTCCAGGTTAGCTCTTTCTGCCTGCGAGCTATCTGCAGACGTTCGCATTTTCGGAGCAGCGCTGCCGGAAGCACCCGGCACGTACCACATAAGCTACGTTTGAATATTGAGGGGGCAAGACAAGCAAGCAGCCCCAGTCTCTGTGCCTCTGTGCGAGCAGTGCCATGGGCAGATGAGGCTGAGCAACAGCTTTCCAGGCTAGCATTTTCTGCCTGCGAGCTATCTGTAGACGTTCGCATTTTTGGAGCAGGGCTGCCGGAGGCGCCCAGCACAGACCACCTAAGCTACGTTTGAAGTTTGAGGGGACAAGACAAGCAAGCAGCCCCAGTCTCTGTGCCTCTGTGCGAGCAGTGCCATGGGCAGATGAGGTTGAGCAACAGCTTTCCAGGCTAGCTCTTTCTGCTTCGAGCTATCTGCAGACGTTCGCATTTTCGGAGAAGGGCTGCAAAAGGCGCTCGGAACAAACAGCCAAAATATAGTTTGAAGTTTGAGGGGGCAAGACAAGCAAGCAGCCCCAGTCTCTGTGCCTCTGTGCGAGCAGTGCCATGGGCAGATGAGGCTGAGCAACAGCTTTCCAGGCTAGCTCTTTCTGCCTGCGAGCTATCTGCAGACGTTCGCATTTTCGGAGCAGGGCTGCCGGAGGATCGCGAGACGGACCACCTAAGCTACGTTTGAAGTTTGAGGGGGCAAGACAAGCAAGCAGCCCCAGTCTCTGTGCCTCTGTGCGAGCAGTGCCATGGGCAGATGAGACTGAGCAACAGCCTTCCAGGCTAGCACTTTCTGGCTGCGAGCTATCTGCAGACGTTCGCATTTTCGGAGCAGGGCTGCCGGAGGCGCCCAGCACAGACCACCTAAGCTACGTTTGAAGTTTGAGGGGACAAGACAAGCAAGCAGCCCCAGTCTCTGTGCCTCTGTGCGAGCAGTGCCATGGGCAGATGAGGCTGAGCAACAGCTTTCCAGGCTAGCTCTTTCTGCCTGCGAGCTATCTGCAGACGTTCGCATTTTCAGACCACGTCTGCCGGAAGCGCCCGGCACAAACAGCCAAAAGATACTTTTCAAGTTTGAGGGGGCAAGACAAGCAAGCAGCCCCAGTCTCTGTGCCTCTGTGCGAGCAGTGCCATGGGCAGATGAGGTTGAGCAACAGCTTTTCAGGCTAGCTCTTTCTGGCTGCGAGCTATCTGAAGATGTTCGCATTTTCGGAGCAGCGCTGCCGCAAGCACCCAGCACATACCACCTAAGCTACGTTTGAAGTTTGAGGGGACAAGACAAGCAAGCAGCCCCAGTCTCTGTGCCTCTGTGCGAGCAGTGCCATGGGCAGATGAGGCTGAGCAACAGCTTTCCAGGCTAGCTCTTTCTGCCTGCGAGCTATCTGCAGACGTTCGCATTTTTGGAGCAGGGCTGCCGGAGGCGCCCAGCACAGACCACCTAAGGTACATTTGAAGTTTGAGGGGACAAGACAAGCAAGCAGCCCCAGTCTCTGTGCCTCTGTGCGAGCAGTGCCATGGGCAGATGAGGCTGAGCAACAGCTTTCCAGGCTAGCTCTTTCTGTCTGCGAGCTATCTGCAGATGTTCGCATTTTCGGAGCAGGGCTGCCGGAGGCTCCCGAGACGGACCACTTAAGCTACGTTTGAAGTTTGAGGGGGCAAGACAAGCAAGCAGCCCCAGTCTCTGTGCCTCTGTGCGAGCAGTGCCATGGGCAGATGAGGCTGAGCAACAGCTTTCCAGGTTAGCTCTTTCTGCTTCGAGCTATCTGCAGACGTTCGCAATTTCGGAGAAGGTCTGCCAAAGGCGCTCGGCACAAACAGCCAAAAGATAGTTTGAAGTTTGAGGGGGCAAGACAAGCAAGCAGCCCCAGTCTCTGTGCCTCTGTGCGAGCAGTGCCATGGGCAGATGAGGTTGAGCAACAGCTTTCCAGGCTAGCTCTTTCTGCTTCGAGCTATCTGCAGACGTTCGCATTTTCGGAGAAGGGCTGCAAAAGGCGCTCGGAACAAATAGCCAAAATATAGTTTGAAGTTTGAGGGGGCAAGACAAGCAAGCAGCCTCAGTCTCTGTGCCTCTGTGCGAGCAGTGCCATGGGCAGATGAGGCTGAGCAACAGCTTTCCAGGCTAGCTCTTTCTGCCTGCGAGCTATCTGCAGACGTTCGCATTTTCGGAGCAGGGCTGCCGGAGGCGCCCAGCACAGACCACCTAAGCTACGTTTGAAGTTTGAGGGGACAAGACAAGCAAGCAGCCCCAGTCTCTGTGCCTCTGTGCGAGCAGTGCCATGGGCAGATGAGGCTGAGCAACAGCTTTCCAGGCTAGCTCTTTCTGCCTGCGAGCTATCTGCAGACGTTCGCATTTTCAGAGCAGGGCTGCCGGAGGCGCACGGCACAGACCACCTAAGCTACGTTTGAAGTTTGAGGTGGCAAGACAAGCAAGCAGCCGCAGTCTCTGTGCCTCTGTGCGAGCAGTGCCATGGGCAGATGAGGCTGAGCAACAGCTTTCCAGGCTAGCTCTTTCTGCCTGCGAGCTATCTGCAGACGTTCGCATTTTCAGACCACGTCTGCCGGAAGCGCCCGGCACAAACAGACAAAAGCTACTTTTGAAGTTTGAGGGGGCAAGACAAGCAAGCAGCCCCAGTCTCTGTGCCTCTGTGCGAGCAGTGCCATGGGCAGATGAGGTTGAGCAACAGCTTTTCAGGCTAGCTCTTTCTGGCTGCGAGCTATCTGGGGATGTTCGCATTTTCGGAGCAGCGCTGCCGCAAGCACCCAGCACATACCACCTAAGCTACGTTTGAAGTTTGAGGGGACAAGACAAGCAAGCAGCCCCAGTCTCTGTGCCTCTGTGCGAGCAGTGCCATGGGCAGATGAGGCTGAGCAACAGCTTTCCAGGCTAGCTCTTTCTGCCTGCGAGCTA
This sequence comes from Opisthocomus hoazin, assembly GCF_030867145.1. NCBI lineage: Eukaryota > Metazoa > Chordata > Aves > Opisthocomiformes > Opisthocomidae > Opisthocomus > Opisthocomus hoazin. The sequence continues at coordinate 13,794,612 of NC_134435.1, forward strand.
TCTGCAGACGTTCGCATTTTTGGAGCAGGGCTGCCGGAGGCGCCCGGCACAGACCACCTAAGGTACATTTGAAGTTTGAGGGGGCAAGACAAGCAAGCAGCCCCAGTCTCTGTGCCTCTGTGCGAGCAGTGCCATGGGCAGATGAGGCTGAGCAACAGCTTTCCAGGCTAGCTCTTTCTGCCTGCGAGCTATCTGCAGACGTTCGCATTTTCGGAGCAGGGCTGCCGGAGGCTCCCGAGACGGACCACTTAAGCTACGTTTGAATATTGAGGGGGCAAGACAAGCAAGCAGCCCCAGTCTCTGTGCCTCTGTGCGAGCAGTGCCATGGGCAGATGAGGCTGAGCAACAGCTTTCCAGGTTAGCTCTTTCTGCTTCGAGCTATCTGCAGACGTTCGCATTTTCGGAGAAGGTCTGCCAAAGGCGCTCGGCACAAACAGCCAAAAGATAGTTTGAAGTTTGAGGGGGCAAGACAAGCAAGCAGCCCCAGTCTCTGTGCCTCTGTGCGAGCAGTGCCATGGGCAGATGAGGCTGAGCAACAGCTTTCCAGGCTAGCTCTTTCTGCCTGCGAGCTATCTGCAGACGTTCGCATTTTCAGAGCAGGGCTGCCGGAGGATCGCGAGACGGACCACCTAAGGTACGTTTGAAGTTTGAGGGGACAAGACAAGCAAGCAGCCCCAGTCTCTGTGCCTCTGTGCGAGCAGTGCCATGGGCAGATGAGACTGAGCAACAGCCTTCCAGGCTAGCACTTTCTGGCTGCAATCTATCTGCAGACGTTCGCATTTTCGGAGCAGGGCTGCCGGAGGCGCCCAGCACAGACCACCTAAGCTACGTTTGAAGTTTGAGGTGGCAAGACAAGCAAGCAGCCCCAGTCTCTGTGCCTGTGTGCGAGCAGTGCCATGGGCAGATGAGGCTGAGCAACAGCTTTCCAGGCTAGCTCTTTCTGCCTGCGAGCTATCTGCAGACGTTCGCATTTTCAGACCAGGTCTGCCGGAAGCGCCCGGCACGGACCACCTAAGATGCGTTTGAAGTTTGAGGGGACAAGACAAGCAAGCAGCCCCAGTCTCTGTGCCTCTGTGCGAGCAGTGCCATGGGCAGATGAGGCTGAGCAACAGCTTTCCAGGCTAGCTCTTTCTGCCTGCGAGCTATCTGCAGACGTTCGCATTTTCGGAGCAGGGCTGCCGGAGGCGCCCAACAAGGGCCACGTAAGCTACGTTTGAAGTTTGAGGGGACAAGACAAGCAAGCAGCCCCAGTGTCTGTGCCTCTGTGCGAGCAGTGCCATGGGCAGATGAGGTTGAGCAACAGCTTTTCAGGCTAGCTCTTTCTGGCTGCGAGCTATCTGCAGACGTTCGCATTTTCAGAGCAGGGCTGCCGGAGGCGCCCAGCACAGACCACCTAAGCTACATTTGAAGTTTGAGGTGGCAAGACAAGCAAGCAGCCCCAGTATCTGTGCCTCTGTGCGAGCAGTGCCATGGGCAGATGAGGCTGAGCAACAGCTTTCCAGGCTATCTATTTCTGCCTGCGACCTATCTGCAGACGTTCGCATTTTCGGAGTAGGGCTGCCGGAGGCGCCCAGCACAGACCACCTAAGCTACGTTTGAAGTTTGAGGGAACAAGACAAGCAAGCAGCCCCAGTCTCTGTGCCTCTGTGCAAGCAGTGCCATGGGCAGATGAGGCTGAGCAACAGCTTTCCAGGCTAGCTCTTTCTGCCTGCGAGCTATCTGCAGACGTTCGCATTTTCAGACCACGTCTGCCGGAAGCGCCCGGCACAAACAGCCAAAAGATACTTTTCAAGTTTGAGGGGGCAAGACAAGCAAGCAGCCCCAGTCTCTGTGCCTCTGTGCGAGCAGTGCCATGGGCAGATGAGGTTGAGCAACAGCTTTTCAGGCTAGCTCTTTCTGGCTGCGAGCTATCTGGAGATGTTCGCATTTTCGGAGCAGCGCTGCCGCAAGCACCCAGCACATACCACCTAAGCTACGTTTGAAGTTTGAGGGGACAAGACAAGCAAGCAGCCCCAGTCTCTGTGCCTCTGTGCGAGCAGTGCCATGGGCAGATGAGGCTGAGCAACAGCTTTCCAGGCTAGCTCTTTCTGGCTGCGAGCTATCTGCAGACGTTCGCATTTTTGGAGCAGGGCTGCCGGAGGCGCCCGGCACAGACCACCTAAGGTACATTTGAAGTTTGAGGGGACAAGACAAGCAAGCAGCCCCAGTCTCTGTGCCTCTGTGCGAGCAGTGCCATGGGCAGATGAGGCTGAGCAACAGCTTTCCAGGCTAGCTCTTTCTGCCTGCGAGCTATCTGCAGATGTTCGCATTTTCGGAGCAGGGCTGCCGGAGGCTCCCGAGACGGACCACTTAAGCTACGTTTGAATATTGAGGGGGCAAGACAAGCAAGCAGCCCCAGTCTCTGTGCCTCTGTGCGAGCAGTGCCATGGGCAGATGAGGCTGAGCAACAGCTTTCCAGGTTAGCTCTTTCTGCTTCGAGCTATCTGCAGACGTTCGCATTTTCGGAGAAGGTCTGCCAAAGGCGCTCGGCACAAACAGCCAAAAGATAGTTTGAAGTTTGAGGGGGCAAGACAAGCAAGCAGCCCCAGTCTCTGTGCCTCTGTGCGAGCAGTGCCATGGGCAGATGAGGCTGAGCAACAGCTTTCCAGGCTAGCTCTTTCTGCCTGCGAGCTATCTGCAGACGTTCGCATTTTCGGAGCAGGGCTGCCGGAGAATCGCGAGACGGACCACCTAAGCTACGTTTGAAGATTGAGGGGACAAGACAAGCAAGCAGCCCCAGTCTCTGTGCCTCTGTGCGAGCAGTGCCATGGGCAGATGAGGCTGAGCAACAGCTTTCCAGGCTAGCTCTTTCTGCCTGCGAGCTATCTGCAGACGTTCGCATTTTCAGACCAGGTCTGCCGGAAGCGCACGGCACGGACCACCTAAGATGCGTTTGAAGTTTGAGGGGACAAGACAAGCAAGCAGCCCCAGTCTCTGTGCCTCTGTGCGAGCAGTGCCATGGGCAGATGAGACTGAGCAACAGCCTTCCAGGCTAGCACTTTCTGGCTGCAAACTATCTGCAGACGTTCGCATTTTCAGAGCAGGGCTGCCGGAAGCGCCCGGCACAGACCATCTAAGATGCGTTTGAAGTTTGAGGGGACAAGACAAGCAAGCAGCCCCAGTGTCTGTGCCTCTGTGCGAGCAGTGCCATGGGCAGATGAGGCTGAGCAACAGCTTTCCAGGCTAGCTCTTTCTGCCTGCGAGCTATCTGCAGACGTTCGCATTTTCGGTGCAGGACTGCCGGAGGCGCCCAACAAGGGCCACGTAAGCTACGTTTGAAGTTTGAGGGGTCAAGACAAGCAAGTAGCCCCAGTGTCTGTGCCTCTGTGCGAGCAGTGCCATGGGCAGATGAGGTTGAGCAACAGCTTTTCAGGCTAGCTCTTTCTGGCTGCGAGCTATCTGCAGATGTTCGCATTTTCGGAGCAGGGCTGCCGGAGGCACCCGGCACAGACCACCTAAGGTACATTTGAAGTTTGAGGGGACAAGACAAGCAAGCAGCCCCAGTCTCTGTGCCTCTGTGCGAGCAGTGCCATGGGCAGATGAGGCTGAGCAACAGCTTTCCAGGCTAGCTCTTTCTGCCTGCGAGCTATTTGCAGACGTTCGCATTTTCGGAGCAGGGCTGCCGGAGGCTCCCGAGACGGACCACTTAAGCTACGTTTGAAGTTTAAGGGGGCAAGACAAGCAAGCAGCCCCAGTCTCTGTGCCTCTGTGTGAGCAGTGCCATGGGCAGATGAGGCTGAGCAACAGCTTTCCAGGCTAGCTCTTTCTGCTTCGAGCTATCTGCAGACGTTCGCATTTTCGGAGAAGGTCTGCCAAAGGCGCTCGGCACAAACAGCCAAAAGATAGTTTGAAGTTTGAGGGGGCAAGACAAGCAAGCAGCCCCAGTCTCTGTGCCTCTGTGCGAGCAGTGCCATGGGCAGATGAGGCTGAGCAACAGCTTTCCAGGCTAGCTCTTTCTGCCTGCGAGCTATCTGCAGACGTTTGCATTTTCAGACCACGTCTGCCGGAAGCGCCCGGCACGGACCACCTAAGATGCGTTTGAAGTTTGAGGGGACAAGACAAGCAAGCAGCCCCAGTCTCTGTGCCTCTGTGCGAGCAGTGCCATGGGCAGATGAGGTTGAGCAACAGCTTTTCAGGCTAGCTCTTTCTGGCTGCGAGCTATCTGCAGATGTTCGCATTTTCGGAGCAGCGCTGCCGCAAGCACCCAGCACATACCACCTAAGCTACGTTTGAAGTTTGAGGGGACAAGACAAGCAAGCAGCCCCAGTCTCTGTGCCTCTGTGCGAGCAGTGCCATGGGCAGATGAGGCTGAGCAACAGTTTTCCAGGCTAGCTCTTTCTGCCTGCGAGCTATCTGCAGATGTTCGCATTTTTGGAGCAGCGCGGCCGCAAGCACCCGGCACGGACCACCTAAGCTACGTTTGAAGTTTGAGTGGACAAGACAAGCAAGCAGCCCCAGTCTCTGTGCCTCTGTGCGAGCAGTGCCATGGGCAGATGAGGCTGAGCAACAGCTTTCCAGGCTAGCACTTTCTGCCTGCGAGCTATCTGTAAACGTTCGCATTTTTGGAGCAGGGCTGCCGGAGGCGCCCAGCACAGACCACCTAAGATACATTTGAAGTTTGAGGGGACAAGACAAGCAAGCAGCCCCAGTCTCTGTGCCTCTGTGCGAGCATTGCCATGGGCAGATGAGGCTGAGCAACAGCTTTCCAGGAGAGCTCTTTCTGCCTGCGAGCTATCTGCAGACGTACGCATTTTCGGAGCAGGGCTGCCGGAGGCTCCCGAGACGGACCACTTAAGCTACGTTTGAAGTTTGAGGGGGCAAGACAAGCAAGCAGCCCCAGTCTCTGTGCCTCTGTGCGAGCAGTGCCATGGGCAGATGAGGCTGAGCAACAGCTTTCCAGGCTGGCTCTTTCTGCTTTGAGCTATCTGCAGACGTGCGCATTTTCGGAGAAGGGCTGTAAAAGGCGCTCGGCACAAACAGCCAAAAGATAGTTTGAAGTTTGAGGGGGCAAGACATGCAAGCAGCCCCAGTCTCTGTGCCTCTGTGCGAGCAGTGCCATGGGCAGATGAGACTGAGCAACAGCCTTCCAGGCTAGCACTTTCTGGCTGCAAGGTATCTGCAGACGTTCGCATTTTCGGAGCAGTGCTGCCGGAGGCGCCCAGCACAGACCACCTAAACTACGTTTGAAGTTTGAGGGGACAAGACAAGCAAGCAGCCCCAGTCTCTGTGCCTCTGTGCGAGCAGTGCCATGGGCAGATGAGGCTGAGCAACAGCTTTCCAGGCTAGCTCTTTCTGCCTGCGAGCTATTTGCAGACGTTCGCATTTTCGGAGCAGGGCTGCCGGAGGCGCCCGGCACAGACCATCTAAGATGCGTTTGAAGTTTGAGGGGACAAGACAAGCAAGCAGCCCCAGTCTCTGTGCCTCTGTGCGAGCAGTGCCATGGGCAGATGAGGCTGAGCAACAGCTTTCCAGGCTAGCTCTTTCTGCCTGCGAGCTATCTGCAGACGTTCGCATTTTCGGAGATGGGCTGCCGGAGGCGCCCAACAAGGGCCACGCAAGCTACGTTTGAAGTTTGAGGGGACAAGACAAGCAAGCAGCCCCAGTCTCTGTGCCTCTGTGCGAGCAGTGCCATGGGCAGATGAGGCTGAGCAACAGCTTTCCAGGCTAGCTCTTTCTGCCTGCGAGCTATCTGCAGACGTTCGCATTTTTGGAGCAGGGCTGCCGGAGGCGCCCGGCACAGACCACCTAAGGTACATTTGAAGTTTGAGGGGACAAGACAAGCAAGCAGCCCCAGTCTCTGTGCCTCTGTGCGAGCAGTGCCATGGGCAGATGAGGCTGAGCAACAGCTTTCCAGGCTAGCTCTTTCTGCCTGCGAGCTATCTGCAGATGTTTGCATTTTCGGAGCAGGGCTGCCGGAGGCTCCCGAGACAGACCACTTAAGCTACGTTTGAAGTTTGAGGGGGCAAGACAAGCAAGCAGCCCCAGTCTCTGTGCCTCTGTGTGAGCAGTGCCATGGGCAGATGAGGCTGAGCAACAGCTTTCCAGGCTAGCTCTTTCTGCTTCGAGCTATCTGCAGACGTTCGCATTTTCGGAGAAGGTCTGCCAAAGGCGCTCGGTACAAACAGCCAAAAGATAGTTTGAAGTTTGAGGGGGCAAGACAAGCAAGCAGCCCCAGTCTCTGTGCCTCTGTGCGAGCAGTGCCATGGGCAGATGAGGCTGAGCAACAGCTTTCCAGGCTAGCTCTTTCTGGCTGCGAGCTATTTGCAGCGTTCGCATTTTCAGAGCAGGGCTGCCGGAGGCGCCCGGCACGGACCACCTAAGCTACGTTTGAAGTTTGAGGAGACAAGAGAAGCAAGCAGCCCCAGTCTCTATGCCTCTGTGCGAGCAGTGCCATGGGCAGATGAGGCTGAGCAACAGCTTTCCAGGCTAGCTCTTTCTGCCTGCGAGCTATCTGCAGACGTTCGCATTTTTGGAGCAGGGCTGCCGGAGGCGCTCGGCACAGACCACTTAAGGTAGGTTTGAAGTTTGAGGGGTCAAGACAAGCAAGCAGCCCCAGTCTCTGTGCCTCTGTGCGAGCAGTGCCATGGGCAGATGAGGCTGAGCAACAGCTTTCCAGGCTAGCTCTTTCTGCCTGCGAGCTATCTGCAGACGTTCGCATTTTTGGAGCAGGGCTGCCAAAGGCGCCCAGTACGGACCACCTAAGCTACGTTTGAAGTTTGAGGGGGCAAGACAAGCAAGCAGCCCCAGTCTCTGTGCCTCTGTGCGAGCAGTGCCATGGGCAGATGAGGCTGAGCAACAGCTTTCCAGGCTAGCTCTTTCTGCCTGCGAGCTATCTGCAGACGTTCGCATTTTCGGAGCAGGGCTGCCGGAAGCACCCGGCACGTACCACTTAAGCTACGTTTGAATTTTGAGGGGGCAAGACAAGCAAGCAGCCCCAGTCTCTGTGCCTCTGTGCGAGCAGTGCCATGGGCAGATGAGGCTGAGCAACAGTTTTCCAGGCTAGCTCTTTCTGCCTGCGAGCTATCTGCAAATGTTCGCATTTTTGTAGCAGCACTGCCACAGGCACCCGGCACGGACCACCTAAGCTACGTTTGAAGTTTGAGTGGACAAGACAAGCAAGCAGCCCCAGTCTCTGTGCCTCTGTGCGAGCAGTGCCATGGGCAGATGAGGCTGAGCAACAGCTTTCCAGGCTAGCTCTTTCTGCCTGCGAGCTATCTGCAGACGTTCGCATTTTCGGAGCAGGGCTGCCGGAGGATCCCGAGACGGACCTCTTAAGCTACGTTTGAAGTTTGAGGGGGCAAGACAAGCAAGCAGCCCCAGTCTCTGTGCCTCTGTGCGAACAGTGCCATGGGCAGATGAGGCTGAGCAACAGCTTTCCAGGCTAGCTCTTTCTGCTTCGAGCTATCTGCAGACGTTCGCATTTTTGGAGAAGGGCTGCCAAAGGCGCTCGGCACAAACAGCCAAAAGATATTTTGAAGTTTGAGGGGGCAAGACAAGCAAGCAGCCCCAGTCTCTGTGCCTCTGTGCGAGCAGTGCCATGGGCAGATGAGGCTGAGCAACAGCCTTCCAGGCTTGCACTTTGTGCCTGCGAGCTATATGCAGACGTTCGCATTTTCGGAGCAGGGCTGACTGAGGCGCCCAGCACAGACCACCTAAGCTACGTTTGAAGTTTGAGGGGACAAGACAAGCAAGCAGCCCCAGTCTCTGTGCCTCTGTGCGAGCAGTGCCATGGGCAGATGAGGCTGAGCAACAGCTTTCCAGGCTAGCTCTTTCTGCCTGCGAGCTATCTGCAGACGTTCGCATTTTCGGAGCAGGGCTGCCGGAGGATCTCGAGACGGACCACCTAAGCTACGTTTGAAGTTTGAGGGAGCAAGACAAGCAAGCAGCCCCAGTCTCTGTGCCTCTGTGCGAGCAGTGCCATGGGCAGATGAGACTGAGCAACAGCCTTCCAGGCTAGCACTTTCTGGCTGCGAGCTATCTGCAGACGTTCGCATTTTCGAAGCAGGGCTGCCGGAGGCGCCCAGCACAGACCACCTAAGCTACATTTGAAGTTTGAGGGGGCAAGACAAGCAAGCAGCCCCAGTCTCTGTGCCTCTGTGCGAGCAGTGCCACGGGCAGATGAGGCTGAGCAACAGCTTTCCAGGCTAGCTCTTTCTGCCTGCGAGCTATCTGCAGACGTTCGCATTTTCGGAACAGGGCTGCAGGAGGTGCCCCACAAGGGCCACGTAAGCTACGTTTGAAGTTTGAGGGGTCAAGACAAGCAATCAGCCCCAGTCTCTGTGCCTCTGTGCGAGCAGTGCCATGGGCAGATGAGGCTGAGCAACAGCTTTCCAGGCTAGCTCTTTCTGGCTGCGAGCTATCTGCAGACGTTCACATTTTTGGAGCAGGGCTGCCGGAGGCGCTCTGCACAGACCACCTAAGCTACGTTTGAAGTTTGAGGGGTCAAGACAAGCAAGCAGCCCCAGTCTCTGTGCCTCTGTGCGAGCAGTGCCATGGGCAGATGAGGCTGAGCAACAGCTTTCCAGGCTAGCTCTTTCTGCCTGCGAGCTATCTGCAGACGTTCGCATTTTTGGAGCAGGGCTGCCAAAGGCGCCCAGTACGGACCACCTAAGCTACGTTTGAAGTTTGAGGGGGCAAGACAAGCAAGCAGCCCCAGTCTCTGTGCCTCTGTGCGAGCAGTGCCATGGGCAGATGAGGCTGAGCAACAGCTTTCCAGGCTAGCTATTTCTGCCTGCGAGCTATCTGCAGACGTTCGCATTTTCGGAGCAGGGCTGCCGGAGGCGCTCTGCACAGACCACCTAAGCTACGTTTGAATATTGAGGGGTCAAGACAAGCAAGCAGCCCCAGTCTCTGTGCCTCTGTGCGAGCAGTGCCATGGGCAGATGAGGCTGAGCAACAGCTTTCCAGGCTAGCTCTTTCTGCCTGCGAGCTATCTGCAGACGTTCGCATTTTTGGAGCAGGGCTGCCAAAGGCGCCCAGCACAGACCACCTAAGCTACGTTTGAAGTTTGAGGGGACAAGACAAGCAAGCAGCCCCAGTCTCTGTGCCTCTGTGCGAGCAGTGCCATGGGCAGATGAGGCTGAGCAACAGCTTTCCAGGCTAGCTCTTTCTGCCTGCGAGCTATTTGCAGACGTTCGCATTTTCGGAGCAGGGCTGCCGGAGGCACCCGGCACGGACCACCTAAGGTACGTTTGAAGTTTGAGGGGGCAAGACAAGCAAGCAGCCCCAGTCTCTGTGCCTCTGTGCGAGCAGTGCCATGGGCAGATGAGGCTGAGCAACAGCTTTCCAGGCTAGCTCTTTCTGCCTGCGAGCTATCTGCAGACGTTCGCATTTTCGGAGTAGAGCTGCCGGAGGCGCCCAGCACAGACCACCTATGCTACGTTTGAAGTTTGAGGGGACAAGACAAGCAAGCAGCCCCAGTCTCTGTGCCTCTGTGCGAGCAGTGCCATGGGCAGATGAGGCTGAGCAACAGCTTTCCAGGCTAGCTCTTTCTGCCTGCGAGCTATCTGCAGACGTTCGCATTTTCGGAGCAGGGCTGCCGGAGGATCTCGAGACGGACCACCTAAGCTACGTTTGAAGTTTGAGGGAGCAAGACAAGCAAGCAGCCCCAGTCTCTGTGCCTCTGTGCGAGCAGTGCCATGGGCAGATGAGACTGAGCAACAGCCTTCCAGGCTAGCACTTTCTGGCTGCGAGCTATCTGCAGACGTTCGCATTTTCGAAGCAGGGCTGCCGGAGGCGCCCAGCACAGACCACCTAAGCTACGTTTGAAGTTTGAGGGGGCAAGACAAGCAAGCAGCCCCAGTCTCTGTGCCTCTGTGCGAGCAGTGCCACGGGCAGATGAGGCTGAGCAACAGCTTTCCAGGCTAGCTCTTTCTGGCTGCGAGCTATCTGCAGACGTTCGCATTTTCGGAACAGGGCTGCAGGAGGTGCCCAACAAGGGCCACGTAAGCTACGTTTGAAGTTTGAGGGGTCAAGACAAGCAATCAGCCCCAGTCTCTGTGCCTCTGTGCGAGCAGTGCCATGGGCAGATGAGGCTGAGCAACAGCTTTCCAGGCTAGCTCTTTCTGCCTGCGAGCTATCTGCAGACGTTCACATTTTTGGAGCAGGGCTGCCGGAGGCGCCCAGTACGGACCACCTAAGCTACGTTTGAAGTTTGAGGGGGCAAGACAAGCAATCAGCCCCAGTCTCTGTGCCTCTGTGCGAGCAGTGCCATGGGCAGATGAGGCTGAGCAACAGCTTTCCAGGCTAGCTCTTTCTGCCTGCGAGCTATCTGCAGACGTTCGCATTTTCGGAGCAGGGCTGCCGGAGGCGCTCTGCACAGACCACCTTAGATACATTTGAAGTTTGAGGGGTCAAGACAAGCAAGCAGCCCCAGTCTCTGTGCCTCTGTGCGAGCAGTGCCATGGGCAGATGAGGCTGAGCAACAGCTTTCCAGGCTAGCTCTTTCTGCCTGCGAGCTATCTGCAGACGTTCGCATTTTTGGAGCAGGGCTGCCAAAGGCGCCCAGTACGGACCACCTAAGCTACGTTTGAAGTTTGAGGGGTCAAGACAAGCAAGCAGCCCCAGTCTCTGTGCCTCTGTGCGAGCAGTGCCATGGGCAGATGAGGCTGAGCAACAGTTTTCCAGGCTAGCTCTTTCTGCCTGCGAGCTATCTGCAGATGTTCGCATTTTTGGAGCAGCGCTGCCGCAAGCACCCGGCACGGACCACCTAAGCTACGTTTGAAGTTTGAGGGGACAAGACAAGCAAGCAGCCCCAGTCTCTGTGCCTCTGTGCGAGCAGTGCCATGGGCAGATGAGGCTGAGCAACAGCTTTCCAGGCTAGCTCTTTCTGCCTGCGAGCTATCTGCAGACGTTCGCATTTTTGGAGCAGGGCTGCCGGAGGCTCCCGAGACGGACCACTTAAGCTACGTTTGAAGTTTGAGGGGGCAAGACAAGCAAGCAGCCCCAGTCTCTGTGCCTCTGTGCGAGCAGTGCCATGGGCAGATGAGGCTGAGCAACAGCTTTCCAGGCTAGCTCTTTCTGCTTCGAGCTATCTGCAGACGTTCGCATTTTCGGAGAAGGGCTGCCAAAGGCGCTCGTCACAAACAGCCAAAAGATAGTTTGAAGTTTGAGGGGGCAAGACAAGCAAGCAGCCCCAGTCTCTGTGCCTCTGTGTGAGCAGTGCCATGGGCAGATGAGGCTGAGCAACAGCTTTCCAGGCTAGCTCTTTCTGCCTGCGAGCTATCTGCAGACGTTCGCATTTTCGGAGCAGGGCTGCCGGAGGATCGCGAGACGGACCACCTAAGCTACGTTTGAAGTTTGAAGGGGCAAGACAAGCAAGCAGCCCCAGTCTCTGTGCCTCTGTGCGAGCAGTGCCATGGGCAGATGAGACTGAGCAACAGCTTTCCAGGCTAGCACTTTCTGGCTGCGAGCTATCTGCAGACGTTCGCATTTTCGGAGCAGGGCTGCCGGAGTCGCCCAGCACAGACCACCTAAGCTACGTTTGAAGTTTGAGGGGGCAAGACAAGCAAGCAGCCCCAGTCTCTGTGCCTCTGTGCGAGCAGTGCCATGGGCAGATGAGGCTGAGCAACAGCTTTCCAGGCTAGCTCTTTCTGCCTGCGAGCTATCTGCAGACGTTCGCATTTTCGGAGCAGGGCTGCCGGAGGCTCGCGAGACGGACCACCTAAGCTACGTTTGAAGTTTGAGGGGGCAAGACAAGCAAGCAGCCCCAGTCTCTGTGCCTCTGTGCGAGCAGTGCCATGGGCAGATGAGACTGAGCAACAGCCTTCCAGGCTAGCACTTTCTGGCTGCGAGCTATCTGCAGACGTTCGCATTTTCGAAGCAGGGCTGCCGGAGGCGCCCAGCACAGACCACCTAAGCTACGTTTGAAGTTTGAGGGGGCAAGACAAGCAAGCAGCCCCAGTCTCTGTGCCTCTGTGCGAGCAGTGCCACGGGCAGATGAGGCTGAGCAACAGCTTTCCAGGCTAGCTCTTTCTGGCTGCGAGCTATCTGCAGACGTTCGCATTTTCGGAGCAGGGCTGCCGGAGGCGCCCGGCACAGACCACGTAAGCTACGTTTGAAGTTTGAGGGGGCAAGACAAGCAAGCAGCCCCAGTCTCTGTGCCTCTGTGCGAGCAGTGCCATGGGCAGATGAGGCTGAGCAACAGCTTTCCAGGCTAGCTCTTTCTGCCTGCGAGCTATCTGCAGACGTTCGCATTTTTGGAGCAGGGCTGCCGGAGGCGCTCTGCACAGACCACCTAAGCTACGTTTGAAGTTTGAGGGGTCAAGACAAGCAAGCAGCCCCAGTCTCTGTGCCTCTGTGCGAGCAGTGCCATGGGCAGATGAGGCTGAGCAACAGCTTTCCAGGCTAGCTCTTTCTGCCTGCGAGCTATCTGCAGACGTTCGCATTTTCGGAGCAGGGCTGCCGGAGGCGCTCTGCACAGACCACCTAAGCTACGTTTGAAGTTTGAGGGGTCAAGACAAGCAAGCAGCCCCAGTCTCTGTGCCTCTGTGCGAGCAGTGCCATGGGCAGATGAGGCTGAGCAACAGCTTTCCAGGCTAGCTCTTTCTGCCTGCGAGCTATCTGCAGACGTTCGCATTTTTGGAGCAGGGCTGACAAAGGCGCCCAGTACGGACCACCTAAGCTACGTTTGAAGTTTGAGGGGGCAAGACAAGCAAGCAGCCCCAGTCTCTGTGCCTCTGTGCGAGCAGTGCCATGGGCAGATGAGGCTGAGCAACAGCTTTCCAGGCTAGCTCTTTCTGCCTGCGAGCTATCTGCAGACGTTCGCATTTTCGGAGCAGGGCTGCCGGAGGCGCTCGGCACAGACCACTTAAGGTAGGTTTGAAGTTTGAGGGGTCAAGACAAGCAAGCAGCCCCAGTCTCTGTGCCTCTGTGCGAGCAGTGCCATGGGCAGATGAGGCTGAGCAACAGCTTTCCAGGCTAGCTCTTTCTGCCTGCGAGCTATCTGCAGACGTTCGCATTTTTGGAGCAGGGCTGCCAAAGGCGCCCAGTACGGACCACCTAAGCTACGTTTGAAGTTTGAGGGGGCAAGACAAGCAAGCAGCCCCAGTCTCTGTGCCTCTGTGCGAGCAGTGCCATGGGCAGATGAGGCTGAGCAACAGCTTTCCAGGCTAGCTCTTTCTGCCTGCGAGCTATCTGCAGACGTTCGCATTTTCGGAGCAGGGCTGCCGGAAGCACCCGGCACGTACCACTTAAGCTACGTTTGAATTTTGAGGGGGCAAGACAAGCAAGCAGCCCCAGTCTCTGTGCCTCTGTGCGAGCAGTGCCATGGGCAGATGAGGCTGAGCAACAGTTTTCCAGGCTAGCTCTTTCTGCCTGCGAGCTATCTGCAAATGTTCGCATTTTTGTAGCAGCACTGCCACAGGCACCCGGCACGGACCACCTAAGCTACGTTTGAAGTTTGAGTGGACAAGACAAGCAAGCAGCCCCAGTCTCTGTGCCTCTGTGCGAGCAGTGCCATGGGCAGATGAGGCTGAGCAACAGCTTTCCAGGCTAGCTCTTTCTGCCTGCGAGCTATCTGCAGACGTTCGCATTTTCGGAGCAGGGCTGCCGGAGGATCCCGAGACGGACCTCTTAAGCTACGTTTGAAGTTTGAGGGGGCAAGACAAGCAAGCAGCCCCAGTCTCTGTGCCTCTGTGCGAACAGTGCCATGGGCAGATGAGGCTGAGCAACAGCTTTCCAGGCTAGCTCTTTCTGCTTCGAGCTATCTGCAGACGTTCGCATTTTTGGAGAAGGGCTGCCAAAGGCGCTCGGCACAAACAGCCAAAAGATATTTTGAAGTTTGAGGGGGCAAGACAAGCAAGCAGCCCCAGTCTCTGTGCCTCTGTGCGAGCAGTGGAATGGGCAGATGAGGCTGAGCAACAGCCTTCCAGGCTTGCACTTTGTGCCTGCGAGCTATATGCAGACGTTCGCATTTTCGGAGCAGGGCTGACTGAGGCGCCCAGCACAGACCACCTAAGCTACGTTTGAAGTTTGAGGGGACAAGACAAGCAAGCAGCCCCAGTCTCTGTGCCTCTGTGCGAGCAGTGCCATGGGCAGATGAGGCTGAGCAACAGCTTTCCAGGCTAGCTCTTTCTGCCTGCGAGCTATCTGCAGACGTTCGCATTTTCGGAGCAGGGCTGCCGGAGGATCTCGAGACGGACCACCTAAGCTACGTTTGAAGTTTGAGGGAGCAAGACAAGCAAGCAGCCCCAGTCTCTGTGCCTCTGTGCGAGCAGTGCCATGGGCAGATGAGACTGAGCAACAGCCTTCCAGGCTAGCACTTTCTGGCTGCGAGCTATCTGCAGACGTTCGCATTTTCGAAGCAGGGCTGCCGGAGGCGCCCAGCACAGACCACCTAAGCTACATTTGAAGTTTGAGGGGGCAAGACAAGCAAGCAGCCCCAGTCTCTGTGCCTCTGTGCGAGCAGTGCCACGGGCAGATGAGGCTGAGCAACAGCTTTCCAGGCTAGCTCTTTCTGCCTGCGAGCTATCTGCAGACGTTCGCATTTTCGGAACAGGGCTGCAGGAGGTGCCCCACAAGGGCCACGTAAGCTACGTTTGAAGTTTGAGGGGTCAAGACAAGCAATCAGCCCCAGTCTCTGTGCCTCTGTGCGAGCAGTGCCATGGGCAGATGAGGCTGAGCAACAGCTTTCCAGGCTAGCTCTTTCTGGCTGCGAGCTATCTGCAGACGTTCACATTTTTGGAGCAGGGCTGCCGGAGGCGCCCAGTACGGACCACCTAAGCTACGTTTGAAGTTTGAGGGGGCAAGACAAGCAAGCAGCCCCAGTCTCTGTGCCTCTGTGCGAGCAGTGCCATGGGCAGATGAGGCTGAGCAACAGCTTTCCAGGCTAGCTCTTTCTGCCTGCGAGCTATCTGCAGACGTTCGCATTTTCGGAGCAGGGCTGCCGGAGGCGCTCTGCACAGACCACCTAAGCTACGTTTGAATATTGAGGGGTCAAGACAAGCAAGCAGCCCCAGTCTCTGTGCCTCTGTGCGAGCAGTGCCATGGGCAGATGAGGCTGAGCAACAGCTTTCCAGGCTAGCTCTTTCTGCCTGCGAGCTATCTGCAGACGTTCGCATTTTTGGAGCAGGGCTGCCAAAGGCGCCCAGCACAGACCACCTAAGCTACGTTTGAAGTTTGAGGGGACAAGACAAGCAAGCAGCCCCAGTCTCTGTGCCTCTGTGCGAGCAGTGCCATGGGCAGATGAGGCTGAGCAACAGCTTTCCAGGCTAGCTCTTTCTGCCTGCGAGCTATTTGCAGACGTTCGCATTTTCGGAGCAGGGCTGCCGGAGGCACCCGGCACGGACCACCTAAGGTACGTTTGAAGTTTGAGGGGGCAAGACAAGCAAGCAGCCCCAGTCTCTGTGCCTCTGTGCGAGCAGTGCCATGGGCAGATGAGGCTGAGCAACAGCTTTCCAGGCTAGCTCTTTCTGCCTGCGAGCTATCTGCAGACGTTCGCATTTTCGGAGTAGAGCTGCCGGAGGCGCCCAGCACAGACCACCTATGCTACGTTTGAAGTTTGAGGGGACAAGACAAGCAAGCAGCCCCAGTCTCTGTGCCTCTGTGCGAGCAGTGTCATGGGCAGATGAGGCTGAGCAACAGCTTTCCAGGCTAGCTCTTTCTGCCTGCGAGCTATCTGCAGACGTTCGCATTTTCGGAGCAGGGCTGCCGGAGGATCTCGAGACGGACCACCTAAGCTACGTTTGAAGTTTGAGGGAGCAAGACAAGCAAGCAGCCCCAGTCTCTGTGCCTCTGTGCGAGCAGTGCCATGGGCAGATGAGACTGAGCAACAGCCTTCCAGGCTAGCACTTTCTGGCTGCGAGCTATCTGCAGACGTTCGCATTTTCGAAGCAGGGCTGCCGGAGGCGCCCAGCACAGACCACCTAAGCTACGTTTGAAGTTTGAGGGGGCAAGACAAGCAAGCAGCCCCAGTCTCTGTGCCTCTGTGCGAGCAGTGCCACGGGCAGATGAGGCTGAGCAACAGCTTTCCAGGCTAGCTCTTTCTGGCTGCGAGCTATCTGCAGACGTTCGCATTTTCGGAACAGGGCTGCAGGAGGTGCCCAACAAGGGCCACGTAAGCTACGTTTGAAGTTTGAGGGGTCAAGACAAGCAATCAGCCCCAGTCTCTGTGCCTCTGTGCGAGCAGTGCCATGGGCAGATGAGGCTGAGCAACAGCTTTCCAGGCTAGCTCTTTCTGCCTGCGAGCTATCTGCAGACGTTCACATTTTTGGAGCAGGGCTGCCGGAGGCGCCCAGTACGGACCACCTAAGCTACGTTTGAAGTTTGAGGGGGCAAGACAAGCAATCAGCCCCAGTCTCTGTGCCTCTGTGCGAGCAGTGCCATGGGCAGATGAGGCTGAGCAACAGCTTTCCAGGCTAGCTCTTTCTGCCTGCGAGCTATCTGCAGACGTTCGCATTTTCGGAGCAGGGCTGCCGGAGGCGCTCTGCACAGACCACCTTAGATACATTTGAAGTTTGAGGGGTCAAGACAAGCAAGCAGCCCCAGTCTCTGTGCCTCTGTGCGAGCAGTGCCATGGGCAGATGAGGCTGAGCAACAGCTTTCCAGGCTAGCTCTTTCTGCCTGCGAGCTATCTGCAGACGTTCGCATTTTTGGAGCAGGGCTGCCAAAGGCGCCCAGTACGGACCACCTAAGCTACGTTTGAAGTTTGAGGGGGCAAGACAAGCAAGCAGCCCCAGTCTCTGTGCCTCTGTGCGAGCAGTGCCATGGGCAGATGAGGCTGAGCAACAGTTTTCCAGGCTAGCTCTTTCTGCCTGCGAGCTATCTGCAGATGTTCGCATTTTTGGAGCAGCGCTGCCGCAAGCACCCGGCACGGACCACCTAAGCTACGTTTGAAGTTTGAGGGGACAAGACAAGCAAGCAGCCCCAGTCTCTGTGCCTCTGTGCGAGCAGTGCCATGGGCAGATGAGGCTGAGCAACAGCTTTCCAGGCTAGCTCTTTCTGCCTGCGAGCTATCTGCAGACGTTCGCATTTTTGGAGCAGGGCTGCCGGAGGCTCCCGAGACGGACCACTTAAGCTACGTTTGAAGTTTGAGGGGGCAAGACAAGCAAGCAGCCCCAGTCTCTGTGCCTCTGTGCGAGCAGTGCCATGGGCAGATGAGGCTGAGCAACAGCTTTCCAGGCTAGCTCTTTCTGCTTCGAGCTATCTGCAGACGTTCGCATTTTCGGAGAAGGGCTGCCAAAGGCGCTCGTCACAAACAGCCAAAAGATAGTTTGAAGTTTGAGGGGGCAAGACAAGCAAGCAGCCCCAGTCTCTGTGCCTCTGTGTGAGCAGTGCCATGGGCAGATGAGGCTGAGCAACAGCTTTCCAGGCTAGCTCTTTCTGCCTGCGAGCTATCTGCAGACGTTCGCATTTTCGGAGCAGGGCTGCCGGAGGATCGCGAGACGGACCACCTAAGCTACGTTTGAAGTTTGAAGGGGCAAGACAAGCAAGCAGCCCCAGTCTCTGTGCCTCTGTGCGAGCAGTGCCATGGGCAGATGAGACTGAGCAACAGCTTTCCAGGCTAGCACTTTCTGGCTGCGAGCTATCTGCAGACGTTCGCATTTTCGGAGCAGGGCTGCCGGAGTCGCCCAGCACAGACCACCTAAGCTACGTTTGAAGTTTGAGGGGGCAAGACAAGCAAGCAGCCCCAGTCTCTGTGCCTCTGTGCGAGCAGTGCCATGGGCAGATGAGGCTGAGCAACAGCTTTCCAGGCTAGCTCTTTCTGCCTGCGAGCTATCTGCAGACGTTCGCATTTTCGGAGCAGGGCTGCCGGAGGCTCGCGAGACGGACCACCTAAGCTACGTTTGAAGTTTGAGGGGGCAAGACAAGCAAGCAGCCCCAGTCTCTGTGCCTCTGTGCGAGCAGTGCCATGGGCAGATGAGACTGAGCAACAGCCTTCCAGGCTAGCACTTTCTGGCTGCGAGCTATCTGCAGACGTTCGCATTTTCGAAGCAGGGCTGCCGGAGGCGCCCAGCACAGACCACCTAAGCTACGTTTGAAGTTTGAGGGGGCAAGACAAGCAAGCAGCCCCAGTCTCTGTGCCTCTGTGCGAGCAGTGCCACGGGCAGATGAGGCTGAGCAACAGCTTTCCAGGCTAGCTCTTTCTGGCTGCGAGCTATCTGCAGACGTTCGCATTTTCGGAGCAGGGCTGCCGGAGGCGCCCGGCACAGACCACGTAAGCTACGTTTGAAGTTTGAGGGGGCAAGACAAGCAAGCAGCCCCAGTCTCTGTGCCTCTGTGCGAGCAGTGCCATGGGCAGATGAGGCTGAGCAACAGCTTTCCAGGCTAGCTCTTTCTGCCTGCGAGCTATCTGCAGACGTTCGCATTTTTGGAGCAGGGCTGCCGGAGGCGCTCTGCACAGACCACCTAAGCTACGTTTGAAGTTTGAGGGGTCAAGACAAGCAAGCAGCCCCAGTCTCTGTGCCTCTGTGCGAGCAGTGCCATGGGCAGATGAGGCTGAGCAACAGCTTTCCAGGCTAGCTCTTTCTGCCTGCGAGCTATCTGCAGACGTTCGCATTTTCGGAGCAGGGCTGCCGGAGGCGCTCTGCACAGACCACCTAAGCTACGTTTGAAGTTTGAGGGGTCAAGACAAGCAAGCAGCCCCAGTCTCTGTGCCTCTGTGCGAGCAGTGCCATGGGCAGATGAGGCTGAGCAACAGCTTTCCAGGCTAGCTCTTTCTGCCTGCGAGCTATCTGCAGACGTTCGCATTTTTGGAGCAGGGCTGACAAAGGCGCCCAGTACGGACCACCTAAGCTACGTTTGAAGTTTGAGGGGGCAAGACAAGCAAGCAGCCCCAGTCTCTGTGCCTCTGTGCGAGCAGTGCCATGGGCAGATGAGGCTGAGCAACAGCTTTCCAGGCTAGCTCTTTCTGCCTGCGAGCTATCTGCAGACGTTCGCATTTTCGGAGCAGGGCTGCCGGAAGCACCCGGCACGTACCACTTAAGCTACGTTTGAAGTTTGAGGGGTCAAGACAAGCAAGCAGCCCCAGTCTCTGTGCCTCTGTGCGAGCAGTGCCATGGGCAGATGAGGCTGAGCAACATTTTTACAGGCTAGCTCTTTCTGCCTGCGAGCTATCTGCAGATGTTCGCATTTTTGGAGCAGCGCTGCCGCAAGCACCCGGCACGGACCACCTAAGCTACGTTTGAAGTTTGAGGGGACAAGACAAGCAAGCAGCCCCAGTCTCTGTGCCTCTGTGCGAGCAGTGCCATGGGCAGATGAGGCTGAGCAACAGCTTTCCAGGCTAGCTTTTTCTGCCTGCGAGCTATCTGCAGACGCACGCATTTTTGGAGCAGGGCTGCCGGAGGCTCCCGAGACGGACCACTTAAGCTACGTTTGAAGTTTGAGGGGGCAAGACAAGCAAGCAGCCCCAGTCTCTGTGCCTCTGTGCAAGCAGTGCCATGGGCAGATGAGGCTGAGCAACAGCTTTCCAGGCTAGCTCTTTCTGCCTGCGAGCTATCTGCAGACGTTCGCATTTTCGGAGCAGGGCTGCCGGAGGCGCTCTGCACAGACCACCTAAGCTACGTTTGAAGTTTGAGGGGTCAAGACAAGCAAGCAGCCCCAGTCTCTGTGCCTCTGTGCGAGCAGTGCCATGGGCAGATGAGGCTGAGCAACAGCTTTCCAGGCTAGCTCTTTCTGCCTGCGAGCTATCTGCAGACGTTCGCATTTTTGGAGCAGGGCTGCCAAAGGCGCCCAGTACGGACCACCTAAGCTACGTTTGAAGTTTGAGGGGGCAAGACAAGCAATCAGCCCCAGTCTCTGTGCCTCTGTGCGAGCAGTGCCATGGGCAGATGAGGCTGAGCAACAGTTTTCCAGGCTAGCTCTTTCTGCCTGCGAGCTATCTGCAGACGTTCGCATTTTCGGAGCAGGGCTGCCGGAAGCACCCGGCACGTACCACTTAAGCTACGTTTGAATTTTGAGGGGGCAAGACAAGCAAGCAGCCCCAGTCTCTGTGCCTCTGTGCGAGCAGTGCCATGGGCAGATGAGGCTGAGCAACAGCTTTCCAGGCTAGCTCTTTCTGCCTGCGAGCTATCTGCAGACGTTCGCATTTTTGGAGCAGGGCTGCCGGAGGCGCTCTGCACAGACCACCTAAGCTACGTTTGAAGTTTGAGGGGGCAAGACAAGCAAGCAGCCCCAGTCTCTGTGCCTCTGTGCGAGCAGTGCCATGGGCAGATGAGGCTGAGCAACAGCTTTCCAGGCTAGCTCTTTCTGCCTGCGAGCTATCTGCAGACGTTCGCATTTTTGGAGCAGGGCTGCCAAAGGCGCCCAGTACGGACCACCTAAGCTACGTTTGAAGTTTGAGGGGGCAAGACAAGCAAGAAGCCCCAGTCTCTGTGCCTCTGTGCGAGCAGTGCCATGGGCAGATGAGGCTGAGCAACAGCTTTCCAGGCTAGCTCTTTCTGCCTGCGAGCTATCTGCAGACGTTCGCATTTTCGGAGCAGGGCTGCCGGAGGCGCTCTGCACAGACCACCTAAGCTACGTTTGAAGTTTGAGGGGTCAAGACAAGCAAGCAGCCCCAGTCTCTGTGCCTCTGTGCGAGCAGTGCCATGGGCAGATGAGGCTGAGCAACAGCTTTCCAGGCTAGCTCTTTCTGCCTGCGAGCTATCTGCAGACGTTCGCATTTTTGGAGCAGGGCTGACAAAGGCGCCCAGTACGGACCACCTAAGCTACGTTTGAAGTTTGAGGGGGCAAGACAAGCAAGCAGCCCCAGTCTCTGTGCCTCTGTGCGAGCAGTGCCATGGGCAGATGAGGCTGAGCAACAGCTTTCCAGGCTAGCTCTTTCTGCCTGCGAGCTATCTGCAGACGTTCGCATTTTTGGAGCAGGGCTGCCGGAAGCACCCGGCACGTACCACTTATCTACGTTTGAATTTTGAGGGGGCAAGACAAGCAAGCAGCCCCAGTCTCTGTGCCTCTGTGCGAGCAGTGCCATGGGCAGATGAGGCTGAGCAACATTTTTACAGGCTAGCTCTTTCTGCCTGCGAGCTATCTGCAGATGTTCGCATTTTTGGAGCAGCGCTGCCGCAAGCACCCGGCACGGACCACCTAAGGTACGTTTGAAGTTTGAGGGGACAAGACAAGCAAGCAGCCCCAGTCTCTGTGCCTCTGTGCGAGCAGTGCCATGGGCATATGAGGCTGAGCAACAGCTTTCCAGGCTAGCTCTTTCTGCCTGCGAGCTATCTGCAGACGTTCGCATTTTTGGAGCAGGGCTGAGAAAGGCGCCCAGTACGGACCACCTAAGCTACGTTTGAAGTTTGAGGGGGCAAGACAAGCAAGCAGCCCCAGTCTCTGTGCCTCTGTGCGAGCAGTGCCATGGGCAGATGAGGCTGAGCAACAGCTTTCCAGGCTAGCTCTTTCTGCCTGCGAGCTATCTGCAGACGTTCGCATTTTCGGAGCAGGGCTGCCGGAGGCGCTCTGCACAGACCACCTAAGCTACGTTTGAAGTTTGAGGGGTCAAGACAAGCAAGCAGCCCCAGTCTCTGTGCCTCTGTGCGAGCAGTGCCATGGGCAGATGAGGCTGAGCAACAGCTTTCCAGGCTAGCCCTTTCTGGCTGCGAGCTATCTGCAGACGTTCGCATTTTTGGAGCAGGGCTGCCAAAGGCGCCCAGTACGGACCACCTAAGCTACGTTTGAAGTTTGAGGGGGCAAGACAAGCAAGCAGCCCCAGTCTCTGTGCCTCTGTGCGAGCAGTGCCATGGGCAGATGAGGCTGAGCAACAGCTTTCCAGGCTAGCTCTTTCTGCCTGCGAGCTATCTGCAGACGTTCGCATTTTCGGAGCAGGGCTGCCGGAAGCACCCGGCACGTACCACTTAAGCTACGTTTGAATTATGAGGGGGCAAGAAAAGCAAGCAGCCCCAGTCTCTGTGTCTCTGTGCGAGCAGTGCCATGGGCAGATGAGGCTGAGCAACAGCTTTCCAGGCTAGCTCTTTCTGCCTGCGAGCTATCTGCAGATGTTCGCATTTTTGGAGCAGCGCTGCCGCAAGCACCCGGCACGGACCACCTAAGATACGTTTGAAGTTTGAAGGGACAAGACAAGCAAGCAGCCCCAGTCTCTGTGCCTCTGTGCGAGCAGTGCCATGGGCAGATGAGGCTGAGCAACAGCTTTCCAGGCTAGCTCTTTCTGCCTGCGAGCTATCTGCAGACGTTCGCATTTTTGGAGCAGGGCTGCCGGAGGCGCTCTGCACAGACCACCTAAGCTACGTTTGAAGTTTGAGGGGTCAAGACAAGCAAGCAGCCCCAGTCTCTGTGCCTCTCTGCGAGCAGTGCCATGGGCAGATGAGGCTGAGCAACAGCTTTCCAGGCTAGCTCTTTCTGCCTGCGAGCTATCTGCAGACGTTCGCATTTTTGGAGCAGGGCTGCCAAAGGCGCCCAGTACGGACCACCTAAGCTACGTTTGAAGTTTGAGGGGGCAAGACAAGCAATCAGCCCCAGTCTCTGTGCCTCTGTGCGAGCAGTGCCATGGGCAGATGAGGCTGAGCAACAGCTTTCCAGGCTAGCTCTTTCTGCCTGCGAGCTATCTGCAGACGTTCGCATTTTCGGAGCAGGGCTGCCGGAGGCGCTCTGCACAGACCACCTAAGCTACGTTTGAAGTTTGAGGGGTCAAGACAAGCAAGCAGCCCCAGTCTCTGTGCCTCTGTGCGAGCAGTGCCATGGGCAGATGAGGCTGAGCAACAGCTTTCCAGGCTAGCTCTTTCTGCCTGCGAGCTATCTGCAGACGTTCGCATTTTTGGAGCAGGGCTGACAAAGGCGCCCAGTACGGACCACCTAAGCTACGTTTGAAGTTTGAGGGGGCAAGACAAGCAATCAGCCCCAGTCTCTGTGCCTCTGTGCGAGCAGTGCCATGGGCAGATGAGGCTGAGCAACAGCTTTCCAGGCTAGCTCTTTCTGCCTGCGAGCTATCTGCAGACGTTCGCATTTTCGGAGCAGGGCTGCCGGAGGCGCTCTGCACAGACCACCTTAGCTACATTTGAAGTTTGAGGGGTCAAGACAAGCAAGCAGCCCCAGTCTCTGTGCCTCTGTGCGAGCAGTGCCATGGGCAGATGAGGCTGAGCAACAGCTTTCCAGGCTAGCTCTTTCTGCCTGCGAGCTATCTGCAGACGTTCGCATTTTTGGAGCAGGGCTGCCAAAGGCGCCCAGTACGGACCACCTAAGCTACGTTTGAAGTTTGAGGGGGCAAGACAAGCAAGCAGCCCCAGTCTCTGTGCCTCTGTGCGAGCAGTGCCATGGGCAGATGAGGCTGAGCAACAGTTTTCCAGGCTAGCTCTTTCTGCCTGCGAGCTATCTGCAGATGTTCGCATTTTTGGAGCAGCGCTGCCGCAAGCACCCGGCACGGACCACCTAAGCTACGTTTGAAGTTTGAGGGGACAAGACAAGCAAGCAGCCCCAGTCTCTGTGCCTCTGTGCGAGCAGTGCCATGGGCAGATGAGGCTGAGCAACAGCTTTCCAGGCTAGCTCTTTCTGCCTGCGAGCTATCTGCAGACGTTCGCATTTTTGGAGCAGGGCTGCCGGAGGCTCCCGAGACGGACCACTTAAGCTACGTTTGAAGTTTGAGGGGGCAAGACAAGCAAGCAGCCCCAGTCTCTGTGCCTCTGTGCGAGCAGTGCCATGGGCAGATGAGGCTGAGCAACAGCTTTCCAGGCTAGCTCTTTCTGCTTCGAGCTATCTGCAGACGTTCGCATTTTCGGAGAAGGGCTGCCAAAGGCGCTCGTCACAAACAGCCAAAAGATAGTTTGAAGTTTGAGGGGGCAAGACAAGCAAGCAGCCCCAGTCTCTGTGCCTCTGTGTGAGCAGTGCCATGGGCAGATGAGGCTGAGCAACAGCTTTCCAGGCTAGCTCTTTCTGCCTGCGAGCTATCTGCAGACGTTCGCATTTTCGGAGCAGGGCTGCCGGAGGATCGCGAGACGGACCACCTAAGCTACGTTTGAAGTTTGAAGGGGCAAGACAAGCAAGCAGCCCCAGTCTCTGTGCCTCTGTGCGAGCAGTGCCATGGGCAGATGAGACTGAGCAACAGCTTTCCAGGCTAGCACTTTCTGGCTGCGAGCTATCTGCAGACGTTCGCATTTTCGGAGCAGGGCTGCCGGAGTCGCCCAGCACAGACCACCTAAGCTACGTTTGAAGTTTGAGGGGGCAAGACAAGCAAGCAGCCCCAGTCTCTGTGCCTCTGTGCGAGCAGTGCCATGGGCAGATGAGGCTGAGCAACAGCTTTCCAGGCTAGCTCTTTCTGCCTGCGAGCTATCTGCAGACGTTCGCATTTTCGGAGCAGGGCTGCCGGAGGCTCGCGAGACGGACCACCTAAGCTACGTTTGAAGTTTGAGGGGGCAAGACAAGCAAGCAGCCCCAGTCTCTGTGCCTCTGTGCGAGCAGTGCCATGGGCAGATGAGACTGAGCAACAGCCTTCCAGGCTAGCACTTTCTGGCTGCGAGCTATCTGCAGACGTTCGCATTTTCGAAGCAGGGCTGCCGGAGGCGCCCAGCACAGACCACCTAAGCTACGTTTGAAGTTTGAGGGGGCAAGACAAGCAAGCAGCCCCAGTCTCTGTGCCTCTGTGCGAGCAGTGCCACGGGCAGATGAGGCTGAGCAACAGCTTTCCAGGCTAGCTCTTTCTGGCTGCGAGCTATCTGCAGACGTTCGCATTTTCGGAGCAGGGCTGCCGGAGGCGCCCGGCACAGACCACGTAAGCTACGTTTGAAGTTTGAGGGGGCAAGACAAGCAAGCAGCCCCAGTCTCTGTGCCTCTGTGCGAGCAGTGCCATGGGCAGATGAGGCTGAGCAACAGCTTTCCAGGCTAGCTCTTTCTGCCTGCGAGCTATCTGCAGACGTTCGCATTTTTGGAGCAGGGCTGCCGGAGGCGCTCTGCACAGACCACCTAAGCTACGTTTGAAGTTTGAGGGGTCAAGACAAGCAAGCAGCCCCAGTCTCTGTGCCTCTGTGCGAGCAGTGCCATGGGCAGATGAGGCTGAGCAACAGCTTTCCAGGCTAGCTCTTTCTGCCTGCGAGCTATCTGCAGACGTTCGCATTTTCGGAGCAGGGCTGCCGGAGGCGCTCTGCACAGACCACCTAAGCTACGTTTGAAGTTTGAGGGGTCAAGACAAGCAAGCAGCCCCAGTCTCTGTGCCTCTGTGCGAGCAGTGCCATGGGCAGATGAGGCTGAGCAACAGCTTTCCAGGCTAGCTCTTTCTGCCTGCGAGCTATCTGCAGACGTTCGCATTTTTGGAGCAGGGCTGACAAAGGCGCCCAGTACGGACCACCTAAGCTACGTTTGAAGTTTGAGGGGGCAAGACAAGCAAGCAGCCCCAGTCTCTGTGCCTCTGTGCGAGCAGTGCCATGGGCAGATGAGGCTGAGCAACAGCTTTCCAGGCTAGCTCTTTCTGCCTGCGAGCTATCTGCAGACGTTCGCATTTTCGGAGCAGGGCTGCCGGAAGCACCCGGCACGTACCACTTAAGCTACGTTTGAAGTTTGAGGGGTCAAGACAAGCAAGCAGCCCCAGTCTCTGTGCCTCTGTGCGAGCAGTGCCATGGGCAGATGAGGCTGAGCAACATTTTTACAGGCTAGCTCTTTCTGCCTGCGAGCTATCTGCAGATGTTCGCATTTTTGGAGCAGCGCTGCCGCAAGCACCCGGCACGGACCACCTAAGCTACGTTTGAAGTTTGAGGGGACAAGACAAGCAAGCAGCCCCAGTCTCTGTGCCTCTGTGCGAGCAGTGCCATGGGCAGATGAGGCTGAGCAACAGCTTTCCAGGCTAGCTTTTTCTGCCTGCGAGCTATCTGCAGACGCACGCATTTTTGGAGCAGGGCTGCCGGAGGCTCCCGAGACGGACCACTTAAGCTACGTTTGAAGTTTGAGGGGGCAAGACAAGCAAGCAGCCCCAGTCTCTGTGCCTCTGTGCAAGCAGTGCCATGGGCAGATGAGGCTGAGCAACAGCTTTCCAGGCTAGCTCTTTCTGCCTGCGAGCTATCTGCAGACGTTCGCATTTTCGGAGCAGGGCTGCCGGAGGCGCTCTGCACAGACCACCTAAGCTACGTTTGAAGTTTGAGGGGTCAAGACAAGCAAGCAGCCCCAGTCTCTGTGCCTCTGTGCGAGCAGTGCCATGGGCAGATGAGGCTGAGCAACAGCTTTCCAGGCTAGCTCTTTCTGCCTGCGAGCTATCTGCAGACGTTCGCATTTTTGGAGCAGGGCTGCCAAAGGCGCCCAGTACGGACCACCTAAGCTACGTTTGAAGTTTGAGGGGGCAAGACAAGCAATCAGCCCCAGTCTCTGTGCCTCTGTGCGAGCAGTGCCATGGGCAGATGAGGCTGAGCAACAGTTTTCCAGGCTAGCTCTTTCTGCCTGCGAGCTATCTGCAGACGTTCGCATTTTCGGAGCAGGGCTGCCGGAAGCACCCGGCACGTACCACTTAAGCTACGTTTGAATTTTGAGGGGGCAAGACAAGCAAGCAGCCCCAGTCTCTGTGCCTCTGTGCGAGCAGTGCCATGGGCAGATGAGGCTGAGCAACAGCTTTCCAGGCTAGCTCTTTCTGCCTGCGAGCTATCTGCAGACGTTCGCATTTTTGGAGCAGGGCTGCCGGAGGCGCTCTGCACAGACCACCTAAGCTACGTTTGAAGTTTGAGGGGGCAAGACAAGCAAGCAGCCCCAGTCTCTGTGCCTCTGTGCGAGCAGTGCCATGGGCAGATGAGGCTGAGCAACAGCTTTCCAGGCTAGCTCTTTCTGCCTGCGAGCTATCTGCAGACGTTCGCATTTTTGGAGCAGGGCTGCCAAAGGCGCCCAGTACGGACCACCTAAGCTACGTTTGAAGTTTGAGGGGGCAAGACAAGCAAGAAGCCCCAGTCTCTGTGCCTCTGTGCGAGCAGTGCCATGGGCAGATGAGGCTGAGCAACAGCTTTCCAGGCTAGCTCTTTCTGCCTGCGAGCTATCTGCAGACGTTCGCATTTTCGGAGCAGGGCTGCCGGAGGCGCTCTGCACAGACCACCTAAGCTACGTTTGAAGTTTGAGGGGTCAAGACAAGCAAGCAGCCCCAGTCTCTGTGCCTCTGTGCGAGCAGTGCCATGGGCAGATGAGGCTGAGCAACAGCTTTCCAGGCTAGCTCTTTCTGCCTGCGAGCTATCTGCAGACGTTCGCATTTTTGGAGCAGGGCTGACAAAGGCGCCCAGTACGGACCACCTAAGCTACGTTTGAAGTTTGAGGGGGCAAGACAAGCAAGCAGCCCCAGTCTCTGTGCCTCTGTGCAAGCAGTGCCATGGGCAGATGAGGCTGAGCAACAGCTTTCCAGGCTAGCTCTTTCTGCCTGCGAGCTATCTGCAGACGTTCGCATTTTTGGAGCAGGGCTGCCGGAAGCACCCGGCACGTACCACTTATCTACGTTTGAATTTTGAGGGGGCAAGACAAGCAAGCAGCCCCAGTCTCTGTGCCTCTGTGCGAGCAGTGCCATGGGCAGATGAGGCTGAGCAACATTTTTACAGGCTAGCTCTTTCTGCCTGCGAGCTATCTGCAGATGTTCGCATTTTTGGAGCAGCGCTGCCGCAAGCACCCGGCACGGACCACCTAAGGTACGTTTGAAGTTTGAGGGGACAAGACAAGCAAGCAGCCCCAGTCTCTGTGCCTCTGTGCGAGCAGTGCCATGGGCATATGAGGCTGAGCAACAGCTTTCCAGGCTAGCTCTTTCTGCCTGCGAGCTATCTGCAGACGTTCGCATTTTTGGAGCAGGGCTGAGAAAGGCGCCCAGTACGGACCACCTAAGCTACGTTTGAAGTTTGAGGGGGCAAGACAAGCAAGCAGCCCCAGTCTCTGTGCCTCTGTGCGAGCAGTGCCATGGGCAGATGAGGCTGAGCAACAGCTTTCCAGGCTAGCTCTTTCTGCCTGCGAGCTATCTGCAGACGTTCGCATTTTCGGAGCAGGGCTGCCGGAGGCGCTCTGCACAGACCACCTAAGCTACGTTTGAAGTTTGAGGGGTCAAGACAAGCAAGCAGCCCCAGTCTCTGTGCCTCTGTGCGAGCAGTGCCATGGGCAGATGAGGCTGAGCAACAGCTTTCCAGGCTAGCTCTTTCGGCCTGCGAGCTATCTGCAGACGTTCGCATTTTTGGAGCAGGGCTGCCAAAGGCGCCCAGTACGGACCACCTAAGCTACGTTTGAAGTTTGAGGGGGCAAGACAAGCAAGCAGCCCCAGTCTCTGTGCCTCTGTGCGAGCAGTGCCATGGGCAGATGAGGCTGAGCAACAGCTTTCCAGGCTAGCTCTTTCTGCCTGCGAGCTATCTGCAGACGTTCGCATTTTCGGAGCAGGGCTGCCGGAAGCACCCGGCACGTACCACTTAAGCTACGTTTGAATTATGAGGGGGCAAGAAAAGCAAGCAGCCCCAGTCTCTGTGTCTCTGTGCGAGCAGTGCCATGGGCAGATGAGGCTGAGCAACAGCTTTCCAGGCTAGCTCTTTCTGCCTGCGAGCTATCTGCAGATGTTCGCATTTTTGGAGCAGCGCTGCCGCAAGCACCCGGCACGGACCACCTAAGATACGTTTGAAGTTTGAAGGGACAAGACAAGCAAGCAGCCCCAGTCTCTGTGCCTCTGTGCGAGCAGTGCCATGGGCAGATGAGGCTGAGCAACAGCTTTCCAGGCTAGCTCTTTCTGCCTGCGAGCTATCTGCAGACGTTCGCATTTTTGGAGCAGGGCTGCCGGAGGCGCTCTGCACAGACCACCTAAGCTACGTTTGAAGTTTGAGGGGTCAAGACAAGCAAGCAGCCCCAGTCTCTGTGCCTCTCTGCGAGCAGTGCCATGGGCAGATGAGGCTGAGCAACAGCTTTCCAGGCTAGCTCTTTCTGCCTGCGAGCTATCTGCAGACGTTCGCATTTTTGGAGCAGGGCTGCCAAAGGCGCCCAGTACGGACCACCTAAGCTACGTTTGAAGTTTGAGGGGGCAAGACAAGCAATCAGCCCCAGTCTCTGTGCCTCTGTGCGAGCAGTGCCATGGGCAGATGAGGCTGAGCAACAGCTTTCCAGGCTAGCTCTTTCTGCCTGCGAGCTATCTGCAGACGTTCGCATTTTCGGAGCAGGGCTGCCGGAGGCGCTCTGCACAGACCACCTAAGCTACGTTTGAAGTTTGAGGGGTCAAGACAAGCAAGCAGCCCCAGTCTCTGTGCCTCTGTGCGAGCAGTGCCATGGGCAGATGAGGCTGAGCAACAGCTTTCCAGGCTAGCTCTTTCTGCCTGCGAGCTATCTGCAGACGTTCGCATTTTTGGAGCAGGGCTGACAAAGGCGCCCAGTACGGACCACCTAAGCTACGTTTGAAGTTTGAGGGGGCAAGACAAGCAAGCAGCCCCAGTCTCTGTGCCTCTGTGCGAGCAGTGCCATGGGCAGATGAGGCTGAGCAACAGCTTTCCAGGCTAGCTCTTTCTGCCTGCGAGCTATCTGCAGACGTTCGCATTTTTGGAGCAGGGCTGCCGGAAGCACCCGGCACGTACCACTTAAGCTACGTTTGAATTTTGAGGGGGCAAGACAAGCAAGCAGCCCCAGTCTCTGTGCCTCTGTGCGAGCAGTGCCATGGGCAGATGAGGCTGAGCAACATTTTTACAGGCTAGCTCTTTCTGCCTGCGAGCTATCTGCAGATGTTCGCATTTTTGGAGCAGCGCTGCCGCAAGCACCCAACACGGACCACCTAAGGTACGTTTGAAGTTTGAGGGGACAAGACAAGCAAGCAGCCCCAGTCTCTGTGCCTCTGTGCGAGCAGTGCCATGGGCATATGAGGCTGAGCAACAGCTTTCCAGGCTAGCTCTTTCTGCCTGCGAGCTATCTGCAGACGTTCGCATTTTTGGAGCAGGGCTGAGAAAGGCGCCCAGTACGGACCACCTAAGCTACGTTTGAAGTTTGAGGGGGCAAGACAAGCAAGCAGCCCCAGTCTCTGTGCCTCTGTGCGAGCAGTGCCATGGGCAGATGAGGCTGAGCAACAGCTTTCCAGGCTAGCTCTTTCTGCCTGCGAGCTATCTGCAGACGTTCGCATTTTCGGAGCAGGGCTGCCGGAGGCGCTCTGCACAGACCACCTAAGCTACGTTTGAAGTTTGAGGGGTCAAGACAAGCAAGCAGCCCCAGTCTCTGTGCCTCTGTGCGAGCAGTGCCATGGGCAGATGAGGCTGAGCAACAGCTTTCCAGGCTAGCTCTTTCTGCCTGCGAGCTATCTGCAGACGTTCGCATTTTTGGAGCAGGGCTGCCAAAGGCGCCCAGTACGGACCACCTAAGCTACGTTTGAAGTTTGAGGGGGCAAGACAAGCAAGCAGCCCCAGTCTCTGTGCCTCTGTGCGAGCAGTGCCATGGGCAGATGAGGCTGAGCAACAGCTTTCCAGGCTAGCTCTTTCTGCCTGCGAGCTATCTGCAGACGTTCGCATTTTCGGAGCAGGGCTGCCGGAAGCACCCGGCACGTACCACTTAAGCTACGTTTGAATTATGAGGGGGCAAGAAAAGCAAGCAGCCCCAGTCTCTGTGTCTCTGTGCGAGCAGTGCCATGGGCAGATGAGGCTGAGCAACAGCTTTCCAGGCTAGCTCTTTCTGCCTGCGAGCTATCTGCAGATGTTCGCATTTTTGGAGCAGCGCTGCCGCAAGCACCCGGCACGGACCACCTAAGATACGTTTGAAGTTTGAAGGGACAAGACAAGCAAGCAGCCCCAGTCTCTGTGCCTCTGTGCGAGCAGTGCCATGGGCAGATGAGGCTGAGCAACAGCTTTCCAGGCTAGCTCTTTCTGCCTGCGAGCTATCTGCAGACGCACGCATTTTTGGAGCAGGGCTGCCGGAGGCTCCCGAGACGGACCACTTAAGCTACGTTTGAAGTTTGAGGGGGCAAGACAAGCAAGCAGCCCCAGTCTCTGTGCCTCTGTGCGAGCAGTGCCATGGGCAGATGAGGCTGAGCAACAGCTTTCCAGGCTAGCACTTTCTGCTTCGAGCTATCTGCAGACGTTCGCATTTTCGGAGAAGGGCTGCCAAAGGCGCTCGGCACAAACAGCCAAAAGATAGTTTGAAGTTTGAGGGGGCAAGACAAGCAAGCAGCCCCAGTCTCTGTGCCTCTGTGTGAGCAGTGCCATGGGCAGATGAGGCTGAGCAACAGCTTTCCAGGCTAGCTCTTTCTGCCTGCGAGCTATCTGCAGACGTTCGCATTTTCGGAGCAGGGCTGCCGGAGGCTCGCGAGACGGACCACCTAAGCTACGTTTGAAGTTTGAGGGGGCAAGACAAGCAAGCAGCCCCAGTCTCTGTGCCTCTGTGCGAGCAGTGCCATGGGCAGATGAGACTGAGCAACAGCCTTCCAGGCTTGCACTTTCTGCGTGCGAGCTATCTGCAGACGTTCGCATTTTCGGAGCAGGGCTGACTGAGGCGCCCAGCACAGACCACCTAAGCTACGTTTGAAGTTTGAGGGGACAAGACAAGCAAGCAGCCCCAGTCTCTGTGCCTCTGTGCGAGCAGTGCCATGGGCAGATGAGGCTGAGCAACAGCTTTCCAGGCTAGCTCTTTCTGCCTGCGAGCTATTTGCAGACGTTCGCATTTTCGGAGCAGGGCTGCCGGAGGCACCCGGCACGGACCACCTAAGGTACGTTTGAAGTTTGAGGGGGCAAGACAAGCAAGCAGCCCCAGTCTCTGTGCCTCTGTGCGAGCAGTGCCATGGGCAGATGAGGCTGAGCAACAGCTTTCCAGGCTAGCTCTTTCTGCCTGCGAGCTATCTGCAGACATTCGCATTTTCGGAGTAGAGCTGCCGGAGGCGCCCAGCACAGACCACCTATGCTACGTTTGAAGTTTGAGGGGACAAGACAAGCAAGCAGCCCCAGTCTCTGTGCCTCTGTGCGAGCAGTGCCATGGGCAGATGAGGCTGAGCAACAGCTTTCCAGGCTAGCTCTTTCTGCCTGCGAGCTATCTGCAGACGTTCGCATTTTCGGAGCAGGGCTGCCGGAGGATCTCGAGACGGACCACCTAAGCTACGTTTGAAGTTTGAGGGAGCAAGACAAGCAAGCAGCCCCAGTCTCTGTGCCTCTGTGCGAGCAGTGCCATGGGCAGATGAGACTGAGCAACAGCCTTCCAGGCTAGCACTTTCTGGCTGCGAGCTATCTGCAGACGTTCGCATTTTCGAAGCAGGGCTGCCGGAGGCGCCCAGCACAGACCACCTAAGCTACGTTTGAAGTTTGAGGGGGCAAGACAAGCAAGCAGCCCCAGTCTCTGTGCCTCTGTGCGAGCAGTGCCACGGGCAGATGAGGCTGAGCAACAGCTTTCCAGGCTAGCTCTTTCTGCCTGCGAGCTATCTGCAGACGTTCGCATTTTCGGAACAGGGCTGCAGGAGGTGCCTAACAAGGGCCACGTAAGCTACGTTTGAAGTTTGAGGGGTCAAGACAAGCAATCAGCCCCAGTCTCTGTGCCTCTGTGCGAGCAGTGCCATGGGCAGATGAGGCTGAGCAACAGCTTTCCAGGCTAGCTCTTTCTGCCTGCGAGCTATCTGCAGACGTTCACATTTTTGGAGCAGGGCTGCCGGAGGCGCTCTGCACAGACCACCTAAGCTACGTTTGAAGTTTGACGGGTCAAGACAAGCAAGCAGCCCCAGTCTCTGTGCCTCTGTGCGAGCAGTGCCATGGGCAGATGAGGCTGAGCAACAGCTTTCCAGGCTAGCTCTTTCTGCCTGCGAGCTATCTGCAGACGTTCGCATTTTTGGAGCAGGGCTGCCAAAGGCGCCCAGTACGGACCACCTAAGCTACGTTTGAAGTTTGAGGGGGCAAGACAAGCAATCAGCCCCAGTCTCTGTGCCTCTGTGCGAGCAGTGCCATGGGCAGATGAGGCTGAGCAACAGCTTTCCAGGCTAGCTCTTTCTGCCTGCGAGCTATCTGCAGACGTTCGCATTTTTGGAGCAGGGCTGCCAAAGGCGCCCAGTACGGACCACCTAAGCTACGTTTGAAGTTTGAGGGGGCAAGACAAGCAAGCAGCCCCAGTCTCTGTGCCTCTGTGCGAGCAGTGCCATGGGCAGATGAGGCTGAGCAACAGTTTTCCAGGCTAGCTCTTTCTGCCTGCGAGCTATCTGCAGATGTTCGCATTTTTGGAGCAGGGCTGCCGCAAGCACCCGGCACGGACCACCTAAGCTACGTTTGAAGTTTGAGGGGACAAGACAAGCAAGCAGCCCCAGTCTCTGTGCCTCTGTGCGAGCAGTGCCATGGGCAGATGAGGCTGAGCAACAGCTTTCCAGGCTAGCTCTTTCTGCCTGCGAGCTATCTGCAGACGCACGCATTTTTGGAGCAGGGCTGCCGGAGGCTCCCGAGACGGACCACTTAAGCTACGTTTGAAGTTTGAGGGGGCAAGACAAGCAAGCAGCCCCAGTCTCTGTGCCTCTGTGCGAGCAGTGCCATGGGCAGATGAGGCTGAGCAACAGCTTTCCAGGCTAGCTCTTTCTGCTTCGAGCTATCTGCAGACGTTCGCATTTTCGGAGAAGGGCTGCCAAAGGCGCTCGGCACAAACAGCCAAAAGATAGTTTGAAGTTTGAGGGGGCAAGACAAGCAAGCAGCCCCAGTCTCTGTGCCTCTGTGCAAGCAGTGCCATGGGCAGATGAGGCTGAGCAACAGCTTTCCAGGCTAGCTCTTTCTGCCTGCGAGCTATCTGCAGACGTTCGCATTTTCGGAGCAGGGCTGCCGGAGGATCGCGAGACGGACCACCTAAGATAAGTTTGAAGTTTGAAGGGGCAAGACAAGCAAGCAGCCCCAGTCTCTGTGCCTCTGTGCGAGCAGTGCCATGGGCAGATGAGGCTGAGCAACAGCTTTCCAGGCTAGCTCTTTCTGCCTGCGAGCTATCTGCAGACGTTCGCATTTTCGGAGCAGGGCTGCCGGAGGATCTCGAGACGGACCACCTAAGCTACGTTTGAAGTTTGAGGGAGCAAGACAAGCAAGCAGCCCCAGTCTCTGTGCCTCTGTGCGAGCAGTGCCATGGGCAGATGAGACTGAGCAACAGCCTTCCAGGCTAGCACTTTCTGGCTGCGAGCTATCTGCAGACGTTCGCATTTTCGAAGCAGGGCTGCCGGAGGCACCCGGCACGGACCACCTAAGCTACGTTTGAAGTTTGAGGGGGCAAGACAAGCAAGCAGCCCCAGTCTCTGTGCCTCTGTGCGAGCAGTGCCACGGGCAGATGAGGCTGAGCAACAGCTTTCCAGGCTAGCTCTTTCTGGCTGCGAGCTATCTGCAGACGTTCGCATTTTCGGAACAGGGCTGCAGGAGGTGCCTAACAAGGGCCACGTAAGCTACGTTTGAAGTTTGAGGGGTCAAGACAAGCAATCAGCCCCAGTCTCTGTGCCTCTGTGCGAGCAGTGCCATGGGCAGATGAGGCTGAGCAACAGCTTTCCAGGCTAGCTCTTTCTGCCTGCGAGCTATCTGCAGACGTTCACATTTTTGGAGCAGGGCTGCCGGAGGCGCTCTGCACAGACCA
Source organism: Opisthocomus hoazin (assembly GCF_030867145.1). Taxonomy (NCBI): domain Eukaryota; kingdom Metazoa; phylum Chordata; class Aves; order Opisthocomiformes; family Opisthocomidae; genus Opisthocomus; species Opisthocomus hoazin. Next base: position 13,829,034 of record NC_134435.1, read on the forward strand.
CCTAAGCTACGTTTGAAGTTTGAGGGGTCAAGACAAGCAAGCAGCCCCAGTCTCTGTGCCTCTGTGCGAGCAGTGCCATGGGCAGATGAGGCTGAGCAACAGCTTTCCAGGCTAGCTCTTTCTGCCTGCGAGCTATCTGCAGACGTTCGCATTTTTGGAGCAGGGCTGCCAAAGGCGCCCAGTACGGACCACCTAAGCTACGTTTGAAGTTTGAGGGGGCAAGACAAGCAATCAGCCCCAGTCTCTGTGCCTCTGTGCGAGCAGTGCCATGGGCAGATGAGGCTGAGCAACAGTTTTCCAGGCTAGCTCTTTCTGCCTGCGAGCTATCTGCAGATGTTCGCATTGTTGGAGCAGGGCTGCCGCAAGCACCCGGCACGGACCACCTAAGCTACGTTTGAAGTTTGAGGGGACAAGACAAGCAAGCAGCCCCAGTCTCTGTGCCTCTGTGCGAGCAGTGCCATGGGCAGATGAGGCTGAGCAACAGCTTTCCAGGCTAGCTCTTTCTGCCTGCGAGCTATCTGCAGACGTTCGCATTTTTGGAGCAGGGCTGCCGGCGGCTCCCGAGACGGACCACTTAAGCTACGTTTGAAGTTTGAGGGGGCAAGACAAGCAAGCAGCCCCAGTCTCTGTGCCTCTGTGCGAGCAGTGCCATGGGCAGATGAGGCTGAGCAACAGCTTTCCAGGCTAGCTCTTTCTGCTTCGAGCTATCTGCAGACGTTCGCATTTTCGGAGAAGGGCTGCCAAAGGCGCTCGGCACAAACAGCCAAAAGATAGTTTGAAGTTTGAGGGGGCAAGACAAGCAAGCAGCCCCAGTCTCTGTGCCTCTGTGCAAGCAGTGCCATGGGCAGATGAGGCTGAGCAACAGCTTTCCAGGCTAGCTCTTTCTGCCTGCGAGCTATCTGCAGACGTTCGCATTTTCGGAGCAGGGCTGCCGGAGGATCGCGAGACGGACCACCTAAGATAAGTTTGAAGTTTGAAGGGGCAAGACAAGCAAGCAGCCCCAGTCTCTGTGCCTCTGTGCGAGCAGTGCCATGGGCAGATGAGACTGAGCAACAGCTTTCCAGGCTAGCACTTTCTGGCTGCGAGCTATCTGCAGACGTTCGCATTTTCGGAGCAGGGCTGCCGGAGTCGCCCAGCACAGACCACCTAAGCTACGTTTGAAGTTTGAGGGGGCAAGACAAGCAAGCAGCCCCAGTCTCTGTGCCTCTGTGCGAGCAGTGCCATGGGCAGATGAGGCTGAGCAACAGCTTTCCAGGCTAGCTCTTTCTGCCTGCGAGCTATCTGCAGACGTTCGCATTTTCGGAGCAGGGCTGCCGGAGGCGCTCTGCACAGACCACCTAAGCTACGTTTGAAGTTTGAGGGGTCAAGACAAGCAAGCAGCCCCAGTCTCTGTGCCTCTGTGCGAGCAGTGCCATGGGCAGATGAGGCTGAGCAACAGCTTTCCAGGCTAGCTCTTTCCGGCTGCGAGCTATCTGCAGACGTTCGCATTTTTGGAGCAGGGCTGCCAAAGGCGCCCAGTACGGACCACCTAAGCTACGTTTGAAGTTTGAGGGGGCAAGACAAGCAAGCAGCCCCAGTCTCTGTGCCTCTGTGCGAGCAGTGCCATGGGCAGATGAGGCTGAGCAACAGTTTTCCAGGCTAGCTCTTTCTGGCTGCGAGCTATCTGCAGACGTTCGCATTTTCGGAGCAGGGCTGCAGGAGGTGCCCAACAAGGGCCACGTAAGCTACGTTTGAAGTTTGAGGGGTCAAGACAAGCAATCAGCCCCAGTCTCTGTGCCTCTGTGCGAGCAGTGCCATGGGCAGATGAGGCTGAGCAACAGCTTTCCAGGCTAGCTCTTTCTGCCTGCGAGCTATCTGCAGACGTTCGCATTTTTGGAGCAGGGCTGCCGGAGGCGCTCTGCACAGACCACCTAAGCTACGTTTGAAGTTTGAGGGGTCAAGACAAGCAAGCAGCCCCAGTCTCTGTGCCTCTGTGCGAGCAGTGCCATGGGCAGATGAGGCTGAGCAACAGCTTTCCAGGCTAGCTCTTTCTGCCTGCGAGCTATCTGCAGACGTTCGCATTTTCGGAGCAGGGCTGCTGGAGGCTCGCGAGACGGACCACCTAAGCTACGTTTGAAGTTTGAGGGGGCAAGACAAGCAAGCAGCCCCAGTCTCTGTGCCTCTGTGCGAGCAGTGCCATGGGCAGATGAGACTGAGCAACAGCCTTCCAGGCTAGCACTTTCTGGCTGCGAGCTATCTGCAGACGTTCGCATTTTCGAAGCAGGGCTGCCGGAGGCGCCCAGCACAGACCACCTAAGCTACGTTTGAAGTTTGAGGGGACAAGACAAGCAAGCAGCCCCAGTCTCTGTGCCTCTGTGCGAGCAGTGCCACGGGCAGATGAGGCTGAGCAACAGCTTTCCAGGCTAGCTCTTTCTGGCTGTGAGCTATCTGCAGACGTTCGCATTTTCGGAGCAGGGCTGCAGGAGGTGCCCAACAAGGGCCACGTAAGCTACGTTTGAAGTTTGAGGGGTCAAGACAAGCAATCAGCCCCAGTCTCTGTGCCTCTGTGCGAGCAGTGCCATGGGCAGATGAGGCTGAGCAACAGCTTTCCAGGCTAGCTCTTTCTGCCTGCGAGCTATCTGCAGACGTTCGCATTTTTGGAGCAGGGCTGCCGGAGGCGCTCTGCACAGACCACCTAAGCTACGTTTGAAGTTTGAGGGGTCAAGACAAGCAAGCAGCCCCAGTCTCTGTGCCTCTGTGCGAGCAGTGCCATGGGCAGATGAGGCTGAGCAACAGCTTTCCAGGCTAGCTCTTTCTGCCTGCGAGCTATCTGCAGACGTTCGCATTTTTGGAGCAGGGCTGCCAAAGGCGCGCAGTACGGACCACCTAAGCTACGTTTGAAGTTTGAGGGGGCAAGACAAGCAATCAGCCCCAGTCTCTGTGCCTCTGTGCGAGCAGTGCCATGGGCAGATGAGGCTGAGCAACAGCTTTCCAGGCTAGCTCTTTCTGCCTGCGAGCTATCTGCAGACGTTCGCATTTTCGGAGCAGGGCTGCCGGAGGCGCTCTGCACAGACCACCTAAGCTACGTTTGAAGTTTGAGGGGTCAAGACAAGCAAGCAGCCCCAGTCTCTGTGCCTCTGTGCGAGCAGTGCCATGGGCAGATGAGGCTGAGCAACAGCTTTCCAGGCTAGCTATTTCTGCCTGCGAGCTATCTGCAAACGCACGCATTTTTGGAGCAGGGCTGCCGGAGGCTCCCGAGACGGACCACTTAAGCTACGTTTGAAGTTTGAGGGGGCAAGACAAGCAAGCAGCCCCAGTCTCTGTGCCTCTGTGCGAGCAGTGCCATGGGCAGATGAGGCTGAGCAACAGCTTTCCAGGCTAGCTCTTTCTGCCTGCGAGCTATCTGCAGACGTTCGCATTTTCGGAGCAGGGCTGCCGGAGGCGCTCTGCACAGACCACCTAAGCTACGTTTGAAGTTTGAGGGGTCAAGACAAGCAAGCAGCCCCAGTCTCTGTGCCTCTGTGCGAGCAGTGCCATGGGCAGATGAGGCTGAGCAACAGCTTTCCAGGCTAGCTCTTTCTGCCTGCGAGCTATCTGCAGACGTTCGCATTTTCGGAGCAGGGCTGCCGGAAGCACCCGGCACGTACCACTTAAGCTACGTTTGAATTATGAGGGGGCAAGAAAAGCAAGCAGCCCCAGTCTCTGTGTCTCTGTGCGAGCAGTGCCATGGGCAGATGAGGCTGAGCAACAGCTTTCCAGGCTAGCTCTTTCTGCCTGC